>NC_134510.1:30610947-30926304 GCF_027942865.1 Odontesthes bonariensis
GGATAATGAAAAGCCCATAGAGTAATTTCAGAAAAAGGAAAACTTAGTCACAGTAGGCGGGACGTCACCTCCTGTCTGATGGGAAAGCTTGTTTCCCGGTGCAAATGCAGGGTTCTGTGTCTACAGTGCATCATCTGCCTTCTGGTTTTGCATCACACACAGATGTGCATTTGCAACTCTTTCATAAAGGCAGAGAGCCTTTTAGAAAAAGTTCTTTTATTTATTTATTTTTGTTTCTTTTAAACATCACAGCATCTGTTGAACTTCCTCCACATTCATTCTCCTCATTTCTATTTTTGGATTTGTGTTGAAATGGATTTTTGTTATACTGCCTCTTCTTTTCCACTTAAAGTTGAACATCTTTTGCATGTCACCTGACATATTTTAATGTGTCTGTGCTCCACTTTTTTCGTTTCAACAAAATCAGGAAAATCTCTCATCTGTATGAATTGCTCTCTCTGTGTTTAGTGTTTCTTCTACATCCATTTAGTGCGTTAGTGTGGGTTGATTATTTGAACTTATGATATTCCTGTAAAAGCGTAATTCCAGACGATATTCTGTCCCTGAGTTGCATCTTATCTGGTGTCCGTGCATCAAGGTTTGAAGCTACATGTCAATATGATGTGCAAAATTGTATGTTAAGAAAAAGTATAGCTCATCAAGAATTCTAGTGAGGTGCTTATTACTGGATTTAGATCAGAAAAGACTGTGTAAAGTGTCACACTCTCAGACTCCAAACGTATTTTCTTGATACGTTTCTTCCTTTTCAATAAAAATGCTTGCAGTTATCCTGTAGAAGGCCATTGATTACTAAAACGAAAGTACTTATGGAGCCTGACTGTGTGCCAAAACTGTGTGTAACATAACATGTGGCCCTACAAAAGGATGTTGGTGGAGTTCTCATAACGGTCTGTAACTATACTTCTGCTACAATTCCAAACAATCTCACAAATTTTGACTGCAATCCAGTGTTGCGTGTCTTTTCAGGCAGGTGGAAGACTTTTGTACTGCTCTGTGACAGCATATGCTTTTTTTGTTGTTGCCCTAAATGATTTTTGGTCATGCTTTATTTTCCAGTCTCTGCCACAGCCTTCTACAAAGCCCAGCCAGTTATCCAGTTCATGTGTGAAGTGCTGGATATCCACAACATAGACGAGCAGCCTCGCCCTCTCACAGACTCTCACCGGGTCAAATTCACCAAAGAAATCAAAGGTGAGGCAAGGGGATTTCACGTATGCCTGCTTCTGAAAAATGGGGGCCGACTTAGATTTTGTGTATTCGGAGTGACAGTTTGAGCAGACCAATTTGAGCCCGTGTCACAGCCATTGTTCGTGTTACTACAACGCTTTCAAATCCATTTTTCAGGTTTAAAGGTGGAGGTGACGCACTGTGGGACCATGCGGAGGAAGTACCGGGTTTGCAACGTGACCCGTCGGCCTGCCAGCCATCAAACGTGAGTCAGCCTCTGGGCGCGTGAGGGAACAGGAGACTCCTGGCTGAGTATGGATGGGAGGGGGAGCAGCGAACACGCACCAAAGAGGATGCGATCACCAATTCACCAAACACACCACATAATGGCTGATTCATCAGACAACCATGCGGCCAGCATTAGTCATCCATGACTGAAGTAGCATTTGGCTGCTGCTCCTCAGTGTGTTGGAGTAGAATTAGATTTTAGTTATTTATATTCTAATAATTTTAGTAATCAAGAGAAGATTCTTGTCCACATTGCAAAGTCGAACCAATCAAACTGACTTCTAATAAGCTTAAAAACATTACTGGATCTCTCCTTAAAACACCCACAGTTCACGGCCTCATTCTCTTCCTTTGGTCATTGCAAGACATTCAATCAAAGACTGAAACTGATATTTATTTCAGACTAATGTAGCTACACTTTAAGCATAGACAGTATGAGGGTACGTCGTATCGTGATGCCAATCTGACGTGTGATGTCAGCTTTGTATTCTCTGTATAAAGCCAGTGAGGCTTGTCCCTGTTTGAAAGGGGACGTTAAAACCATTTAATGGCTCTTTATTTAAAAAAAAAAAAAAGCACAGCTTGCCTTTAATGGGCTGTTTTATATTTTATTTTTATGGAACAAATTGAAATAAAGACATTTTTTCTTTGCAGGTTCCCTCTGCAGTTGGAGAACGGTCAGACCGTAGAACGTACTGTAGCCCAGTACTTCAGGGAGAAGTACAACCTGCAGCTAAAATACCCTCATTTGCCCTGTCTACAAGTGGGCCAGGAGCAAAAGCACACCTACCTGCCCCTAGAGGTGAGGAAAAAACAAGCTGCTCTAACACACTGTAAAGGATGATGAATCATTTCATCTGGTCAGGCCTACCTGAGGAACACCCTCGAGTGTGCAGAAAATGATAAAAATGGATAAAAACCTTTTGTTTCTTTGCAGGTTTGTAACATTGTAGCTGGTCAACGGTGCATTAAGAAGCTGACAGATAATCAGACCTCAACAATGATTAAAGCCACAGCTCGCTCTGCACCCGACAGACAGGAGGAGATCAGCAGACTGGTGAGTTCGTAGTCATGACCTCCAAACACTGGGATAGACGCTGTTTAAACACTGACATGACAATAAATGGGAATTGTTAATGGGCTGCGTTTTCATACTGATAGTTGAGCAATTTTTTATATATATATATATATATATATATATATATATATATTTTTTTTTTTTTGGAAATGAAAACCGAAGATTCCTCCAGAATTTGTCCTGTATTATAAATTCTAAAATCTTTCTAATATAGTCGGTTACAGAAAACAATAGTGTTTGCATACTTAATTATTGTCCTTCTTTTTTTCTTTGAAATGTCTCTAATGTGGCGAAACAAAATAAAATTTCCCAATCTAAGATCCAGATACCAGAGGTTATAAGTCGAAAGAAGTGAGTGAGAACAACGCTAAATAATGTCCATTGAATGCAAAATTGAGTACAATCAAGTCCCTGTGCTCAGAAACGTTGCGTCCTGTATGTTAAATGTAGAAAATCCAACAATTCACTATGTAGTATAATTGAACTGCAGCAGGTAAGACTGATGTGTAAAGTCCATGATGTCAAATCTTTGCTGTGCTGCTCATCGTTATGTCAAATTACTGGTTTTGTAATCACCTCGCCTCTCCCTCTGTCTCATTTTCTATTATTAACAGAGGCATGTCTATGTGCTTCTCCATCACATTTGGCAATTACAGTGCAGACCTGCACAGGGTCAACAAAATGCCACAGTCATAATGGCTTTAATGTGAATCTGCCTCAGTGCCTGCACCATCTTGTTTTTACAGAGCTTGAAAAAGCGTATTCCGACTGCCTCTGGCTCCCATCAGATTAGAAATACACATTTCATACCTGTTGTTACTTCATTAAACTCCCTATCTTATCACTAAGAAGCAAATTGGTTGGGTGTGTGTACAATAAATCATTGTAACATCCCTGTGCTGGTGTTTTCATGCACCAGTGGCAGGACAAAGTGGGTGGTAAACATGCTGATAAGATGTCTGTCACAAGTAAGGTGTGATTTCTGTCATGGCAGCGAGGCTGACATTGAGTGCTGACACCTGGCATTTTGTAGCAAGTCTGTAAGTGACTATCCCACCTTTATGGACCCCATCATACAAAATCTGAAACGATAAAAAATGTTACAAACCAGTAACCTGGTTAACAAAAACCAGAGAATGATAAATTCTCCCCTAGAATTGGATGATGCTAGTTTGTCTTAGTTGTTATGGTATACTACCATACTCCGCTTGTATTATCGTGAGAAACATGTTCTTGTTTTTTTTAATTAACAGAGGATATTTAACCTATTAAACGATATTTAGAGGCTCTGGTTGTCAGATATTTATTAGCTTTAGGCTAGCCAGCTGTTTCCCTCTGTTTCCAGTTGTGTTTACACAGTGCTAACCTAACCAGCTGCTGGATTTAACCATATTATTTATGAGCAGAAATGAGAGTTGTAGTCTTCTCCAAACAAGACTATTCCCTTTAAAACAAAATAAAATGCTCGTAAGCAAACAGGCATAAGGAATATTTGAGGGAATACTTTTGCAGTGGCCCCTGCTTATGCTGGGATTTATGACTTTAGCCTAACCCCGTGCCTAATTTTCCCACCTCTCTTGCCTCGCAGGTGCGCAGTGCCAACTATGAAGCAGATCCTTTCGTGCAAGAATTCCAGTTCAAAGTGCGCGACGAGATGGCCCACGTGACGGGGCGAGTGCTACCCGCCCCCATGCTGCAGTACGGCGGCAGGGTGAGCACAGAGCACTTTATGGTACCCTTTTTTTAAATCACACCCATTCTCTCTGTTTGTCTGACACGCTCTCCCCTGCGGCACACTTTATTCCACCGTCTCTGTGGGGGAACTAACTCACTGGCTTCTGTTTGTACTTCATGGTGTCTTTAATATGTTTTTTTATTCCGTTTGACTTTTGTAGTTGAGTCTTAGTAGTGCAGCCTTTGTTTCCAAATTCTACCTAAAAGGCAGCGATCTGAGCACTAAAACTTTCTATCCAGAAGAATTGTTTTGAATACACAAGAATACTCAAACTATGATTGGGCAGCGCTCAATAAGTTTCTGAAAATTGCAGAAGCAGCTTATTAAGACTGAACTACAATTTCAATTAACATAGTCATTTCCTTTGAGGAGACATACTATTTATCATACATTTGTATTACCTTAAACTTTGGCACAGTTATGCACAAAATACTACATATGATACACACACACACACACACACACACACACACACACACACACACGCACCAAATTGCATCTTACATACTATAGACTGCAGAACATCTTACATCATACTAGATGAGCACATTTAGGGTTAAATGACTTGAAAATGTGTCTCTGTAGTGAAATCTTTTAAATGTGCATGCTTCTTTGATTGGGTTTATGTCTTCGTGTGAACTTTGTGCACAGAAGTGATGTGGATGCAGAGTGCATTTGGTTTGCGTGTGCGTTTACTCGTGTATGAAATGGTGTGCGCTGCTCTTGTTGTGCCTGTTGAAGTGCGAGTCGGTATGAACATGAGTGTTAGCCATCATCATTTTAAGGACACGTGTTGAGATGGAGATGTTGTTTCAGAACCGCACTGTAGCCACGCCCAGCCATGGGGTGTGGGACATGAGGGGAAAGCAGTTCCACACGGGGGTGGAGATCAAGATGTGGGCCATTGCCTGCTTCGCCACACAGAGGCAGTGTCGGGAAGAAATACTCAAGTGAGCTCCTTTGGTTAATGTGATGATGTGTTGCACCTTTCCCCAGAAGGTTGCACATGAACACAATGTTTGTATCGCTTAATGGGTTGATTACACGTTAATGCCAGAGGGACGGAGTGGGTTGATAAACAAATAATCATCAGTAAGACAAAATAATCACTTTCATTTTAAGTTTAAAATGAAAATGATTTTGGCATGCAATCTGTCAATGCAGTCTTTCAAGCTGGAATTAGAAGCATTCCAGCAGGATTTCTAAACCCTAAACCCTCCGAAATACAGATTTGAGACGTGGTGTCAGAATGACATCCAATCTGCAATGTAATAAACAATTAGAGAACAGATGAATATAGGCTTTGGCATAAGCTAATCAGCCTGTTGCACACTTTATGCTGGTTAGAGACCATTTTTATGACTTTTCCGAGCGCAGATCTGAGGGCTTTCTTTCATCTGTCGTATAGGGGTTTCACAGACCAGCTGCGTAAAATCTCGAAGGACGCTGGGATGCCCATCCAAGGCCAGCCATGTTTCTGTAAATACGCCCAGGGAGCGGACAGCGTGGAGCCTATGTTCAGACACCTGAAGAACACCTACGCTGGACTGCAGCTCATCATTGTCATCCTGCCGGGAAAGACTCCAGTCTATGGTTAGAGAGCTGTTAAAAGATTGAATTCTTGTTTACCTGTTGCAGAGCTGTGCTTCTAAACCTGCGTGCAAACTCATCTCATTAGTTTTCAAGCTGTGACTCTGTTGGAGATATGAATTCCTCCGAGTATTCCATCGTTTTCTTTGTTCATGTGTCTTGCTGTCTTGTTTTTTTCTGACAAAGTATAAAACATTTTAATTATTTGACAGTCAGATCTGAAACATTTAATTGGACTTCTGATCGGGACATGAATGGTGTTCTTCTGCTTTCCTAGCCTCCTATGCTGAGAACGTCACCATTATAAAGTCTGAACCACAGTTAAAACATGTTTGTATTTTACTCACACCACTCATAGCGGAAGTGAAGCGTGTGGGAGACACCCTTTTGGGCATGGCAACCCAGTGTGTTCAGGTGAAGAATGTGGTGAAGACGTCACCTCAGACTCTCTCCAACCTCTGCCTCAAGATCAATGTGAAGCTGGGAGGCATAAACAACATCTTGGTGCCTCACCAACGGTGAGCCACGCATTTTTCTCTCCTTGAATAAGGCAGTGTTTTAATAAAAACGGTTTGAAATCATTACAGACACTGTGTGTATGACAAAGCTTCTTTTCACTCATGCCTTTACTGTCTGTTGATTCACAGGCCATCAGTGTTTCAGCAGCCAGTTATCTTCTTAGGGGCAGATGTTACTCATCCGCCAGCTGGAGATGGGAAGAAACCTTCAATTGCAGCTGTTAGTTTCTTTTCTTTTTAAACAAGTCATCGAGATATTTCATGTTTCGTTTTTTTCTTTCATCTTCTAATGTACCATCATGCCCCTACACTTACGCTCCTGTCCCTCACTTATCTTTTTCAGGTGGTTGGCAGCATGGACGCCCACCCCAGCAGGTACTGTGCTACTGTGCGTGTCCAGAGACCCAGGCAGGAGGTCATCCAGGATCTGGCGTCTATGGTGCGGGAACTGCTCATCCAGTTCTACAAGTCGACTCGCTACAAGCCCACCAGGATCATTTTCTACAGGGACGGAGTTTCAGAAGGCCAGTTCAGACAGGTCTGCTCCCTCCCTTTTCCTTCTTTTCCCAAAACATGGTTTTAGTTTTTCTTAGGGGTTGAATTTAACATGAAATAATCACAGATTTGTAACTTTTGCCCCTCAGAAGTTTCTTAAAACTGTTTTATAGTAACTTGTAACGTAGGGTAAAGAGTTTTCTTCAGTTGTTTCTTTTTAAAAATAAAATCTTCAAGCAGAGTTTCTCTTCCTCCTCCTTCTCTTTAGGTGCTGTATTATGAGCTGCTGGCCATCCGTGAGGCCTGTATCAGCCTGGAGAAGGAGTACCAGCCAGGCATCACCTACATCGTTGTGCAAAAACGCCACCATACACGCCTCTTCTGTGCCGACCGCAATGAGAGAGTAAGTCCTCACCAAGCGCAAACGACAGCTCAGACTCACTCTTTGAGGGTCACAAGACAATGGTACCCCATTATTCAATTAAATTCGATAATATTTTATTGATCCCCAAAGAGAGAGTATTTTGCTGCTGTAGAAATTATTGTTAAAGATACTTTATCAAAATAGATGGATAACAAAATGAGAAAAAATTAAATGGATTGACAAACTTTTGAAAAGTTGAAGTGAAGCAGAGAGAGATCAACAAGGATAAATTGAGGTGTTATTTTTAGCTTTTAACTCCATAACTCAAGAATTTTAGCTATTTATGACATTTTATGCAAACATTAGGCAGAAAGAGGTGATGTGTTCAACTCCAAAAGGTCAAAGGCCAAATTCACAGTAAACACCATTAAATGATGATCGAAAAGCTACAAAGTGTAGCTTCTCAAATCTGGACTAAAATTCTCAGATCATGCGGGTGGAGTTCACATCGCTCATGCCCGTGTACACTGAACAAGACTCAGATGGAGGACCTAGGTGCTCTGCAGCAACAGTTGTGTAAAAGTAATTTTCATACAGCGCAATTCCCGATAAAGCTGCTCTCATTAACATATTTTTCGCATCATATATTGTAGCTGAAAATCGGCTGGTTAAGACGATGTGTCTCCTCTTAACGTTGTCACTTAAAGCATTTCCAGAGTGTCGCTCTGCTCTGATCAAATCAATCTGATCAAACGAGAGCCAAGTCCTGCTGTAGCTTTTTAAAAATCAGGATCAATATTTATCTGACACTTGCAAAATAATTCCAGCTGATGTAGTAAAGTTGAGCAGGGTGAACAGCTCCAGCCACAGAAGTTTTCTCAACGGTCAGGGGTAATTGGATTAGTTTGGCTATGTAAAGGTGTGTATTTACCTTTAAGGCACAAAGGGATTAATAAAAGCGAAAATATGTTACATATGTGAACTGAGATGACTTCAGCCTCACTGGTTGCTGTAATCTGTGGGGCAGTAATTCCAGTTCATTCTCTTTATTAGGACAGTAAGTACTGAAAATGGGCTTCTTTAGTTACCTCTCGTAGTCCTGGATAACCTGGATAATTACATTCGATTAAAGCATTAGGGCCCAACACAAACCAATCTCCCTAGAGTGGCATTCAAGGCCCCCTGAGTAAGACCAAGCCAGTAACAACCTTGTTTTCTACACAGGCTCCCTCATACGGAGCATTAAGCTCTCAAGGGCATTAGGGTTTTAATTGGTTGTTTTTGGACGCAGTGAGAGAACTTCTGCCTGGGTTGCACCATTAACTGCTTTTTTTTTTTTTTTTTTTAAGATGGAAAAAAAAAGGAGTAATTTTTGAGGAAATAACTGACTTTGAATTTTGCTTCATCAGGTTGGACGTAGTGGAAACATTCCTGCTGGTACTACTGTGGATACGGACATCACGCATCCCTACGAGTTCGATTTTTACCTCTGCAGTCACGCTGGAATACAGGTCAGAGTTGTTTTCTCTGCCCCACCTGTGGCCTTTTCTTTTTTTTTTTTTTTTTTCATCATCCTCTCCCCCCACTAGAATCTTACCTGACAACTTTGTGCCTTTGCAGTGCTGTGCATTGCTCTGAGTAGATAATACCGCTCATTATTTCTTTTTATTGCTCATTTTGTTTAAATATTTCAACTTGGATCGAGTGAAACGAAGGTGAAAATTTCAAGCTGTGGTTGATTTTGTTACAGGCTGCTTAAAAAAAAAATCCGTCGCTCAGAGTTTCAGCTCTGAATATCTGCAACAAATGCCTTTCAGTTGTATTTAAAGGAACAAAGGAACCTTTTTAATTTCCCCCTTCCCTTAACAGATTAGAAAGGATTAGAGCTGGGCCAACAAAATGGTGCAACAGCACACCCACAGAGATTGTGTCTTTAACTCTTTAATCACAATTATGCTTGCTGCTGTACATCCTCATGGTATATTTATGGTGTTTTTTTTTTTTTTTTTTTTTTTTTTTTTTGTAATCTCAGCTTAGTTATCTGATGCACTAAGGTTTGTTTTTTTTTTTTTTTTTTACAGCAAATTTCTGTCAACCTCAATAAAAAAGGCAGTATAATACAAATGTATCTTCATCTGTGACTCTCAGGGCACCAGCCGCCCCTCCCACTACCACGTGCTGTGGGATGACAACTCTTTCACCGCTGACGAGTTCCAGCTGCTCACCTACCAGTTGTGCCACACCTACGTGCGCTGTACCCGCTCAGTCTCCATCCCTGCGCCAGCCTACTACGCCCACCTGGTGGCCTTCCGCGCACGCTACCATCTGGTGGACAAAGAGCATGACAGGTGAGGGGAGTCTTTTAGCTCTGAGACGCTTTCAGTTATGCACGCCATATATTTTTGACGGTGCGTCACAGCTGGTCCTTTCTCCTCCTTTTCCGCAGCGCTGAAGGCAGCCACGTGTCTGGTCAGAGTAACGGTCGAGACCCCCAGGCGCTGGCCAAAGCTGTCCAGATTCACCACGACACCCTGAGGACCATGTACTTCGCCTGAGCGAACAACAACAACCCTCTCCAACCATTACCCCCCCCCCCCCCAACACCACACACAGATAGACAGATACACACACAACCATGCACGCCTGGCTTGCCAGTCAAGGAGTCCTCTTAGGTGCATGTCCCACCCGCCCCCCACATGCCTAGTCAATCCGGACCTGACACTGTGCAGAGGAAGGAGGGAGGAGGGAGGGAGGGAGGGGAGGAGGCACCCCCACACTGGACTGAGGATGCAAACGCTGCTTTACAAACAAACAAGAGAGAAACTCAGCACTATTATGCAATATTAAACCAGCCAACTAGTTGATTTCCACCCTTATCGGGCCCCCTTTTCAGTGCTCCTCCTATCTGTTTTCCGTGGGTTGTCTCCTTCACTTGTGGCCTAGTGGGTGTTATTATTTTTGTTTCTTTTTACTTTTCCCCCCTCATTTGGCACAGTCTTTTTCTTAAGTCTGTTATTATGCTCCTTTTTGCCATCTCCAGTACCTCAAGTCAGTTTGAGCCTCAGCACTTTTACATTCTTTCAGTTCTACTGTAGTTTGTTGATACTCCCCAAGCTTTGAAACGAGGAAGAGGTGTTTGATTTATTTTGGAGTACAGTTTTAAGGACCACAGGTCCTCCCAGTTGCCACTTTTCTTTTCTTTTTTTTCCTTATCATGTTACTTGTTTGGAGCCGCATTTTTTTTGAGCACACTGCCATCTGTTGGCAACGAGGTATAATGCCCCCTAAAAGTCGAAACAAGGAGTTGTCGTCTTGTAAGGTTTTAGATGAGTTTTGATTTATTTTAAGTCAGTTGTCACATTTGAACTGGGGCAGTTTATATTGGCTGATATATCAATTGCTGAATTGCAGCCATGTGTATGGAGTTCATTTTAGTATAACACTGTTTTAATCTGGTTATGTTTCTTCTGCATTATGTGAAACATTTTTGTGAGTCTACCTTCTTTTTTTTTCCAATTACTTAATTGTGTAAGCTTTTGTTTGTAATCTCAGCAATCCGCATACATCCATTTCCCTCGATGCTTTATCTTACATTTCCTTCGTGCATTTTAGACGGTGGATGAATGGATTGTTTCGATAGTTTCCTTTAGTGCAATAATCAGTTGAACGAAGGGAAGAGGATTTTAGGGGACTTGGATGACTCAAACGTAGAGTTATGTGTTTCATTTGAAAGTGAGAGTCCTGGAAAGGAGAACAGTTTTGCCACTTCCAAAGCACTTTCATGTGAGTCGAACGAGCAGCATGTTTCCTGAGTTTTCCCCCTTGCTGTTAGATTGAAATGGTGCAGCCACGGTTTTGGTGATTTTCATGTTTTTACTTGAATTGAAGGATTATTTTTTTGCGCCCCTGTGGTTGGAGTATGATCAATGATTTACAATTTCCTGATCATCAGTTACGTAATGAGGCTGATTTTCTTAATTCCAGAAGAATAACAAAGCTTTTCACCTGATGACGGCCATATGGAGGTAGTATTTAAGTGCCTGGTGGAAATGTATCATCAACAAAAGCTGCACGTGTTGTTTTAGGAATCCCATTTTAAGAGGGGGGGGGGGGTCAAAAAGCATATTTCAACAAATAGAATAAGTCCAGAGAGTTGAAACAAGAGAGCTTCACCTGTTGCCTCTTATTCTGATCAACAGCCGTCGACTGACTTTTCTATACATCTCATTCAAAGCAACAGTGGATCAATATATTTATTCTCTTAGCCCAAACAGCAGTGTTAGCTGTTGGCTTTACTTCGGAGCAGTCTGCTTCGAAGCTGTCTTTTGCTCAACATACAAACTGACGTTAATCCAGCTGCTACAGTGTGTTTGTGACTAATGGGCTGGATTCAAGGGCATGGAGTTATCCTCGTTTTAACAGATCCTTTCAGTAACGTTTTGTCCTCAATTGAAATTACAAGTGCATTACCTGTCGTATTTCCTGCCCTTGTAACTGGCCCAGAGTTGGGACTGGCTTCAAAACACAGCTGAGGAGTCAATTGGACGACCGGCATTTGCAGCAGAAGCGCAGCTAACTGATGCGGTTACGGTCGCCACGTTGCTCCTCTCCTCCGCTGATGACACGAAGCTTGTCGGGCGCAAGTTTTTAAAAAAAAGTTATCTGCACTAAAAGAAGCATGTGTTTCGGGAATGAACACAGGCATGGTGCTACTCTGTCTGAATAAGAATTTGAACCTGAGCCTCTACGTATGAGACTCCATAACGGTTAAGAAAACAAACGGTAAACCTCACTTAATTGAAGGACAGGAGACAAGAGGGCCTCTGCTGTGGTTGGTGTGGGGAGTTCTAGGTTTCTGGGTTTTAATCCGCATAGATTAATGTTTTTATTTGGGTTAGATCGGCGAATTTTAAACGGTACAGCAGCAGACGTTCCCTTGTGCAGTGAGGTATAATGTTGGGGTCCTGTTGCATTCGACTGCCTTTCACAGGCGAGCCTTTCACTGTGGAGGCCAGTGGGTTTGAGCCTTCATTATTTCACTAGTATCTGAAAGCCTTTTTAAAAAGCCAGATCGAAAGTATATTTGTACATTTTAAATTATGTAATGCACACCACTTATTTTTGCTAACAGAAAAAAAAGTAGTCTAATTATTAATCTTAGTAATAAATGTATCATTATAAGTAATGGTTAAAAAGATATAACAAAGTTTTATTATTGCAATCGACTGTTGACTTGTGCCTGTGTCACTGTATAACGTATAGTATATGTGTGAACAGTGGTGGGGTTGTTGAAACTAGTGATGTGTGTTGGGACTGTCATACTGTAATTGATAAGGATGTGGACTTCAACCACCTCTTGCTTTTGGTGTCTGGAAAAAAAAAAAAAAAAGAAGCAAGATGCTGAATGCTTATTCCTCTTTTTTTTGTAGACGTTCACACAGCTAGAGGCTTTTCCATAGTTCAGACAATGCAACATACTCTGAAAGCCTTTGTATTAAGAATCTACAACTTTTATTGTGAAGACAAGTAGGAGAAAAGAAGAAGAGTCGGTGGTTATATTAAGCTCATGCTCTTGAATGTTCTCGGTTTTTCCTTCAACTGGTGCTGATGCCTGCTGCTTATCAAAGCGGGGCAGAGTGGAAAGGAACGAAGCAAGTGGTTCCGAAAGTTTCTGTGATCCATTTCAAAGACACATGATCAAAGAGTAACACAACGAGGTTCAGTCATTCTCCATTCCTTTGTGCTAAATCTTTTGGGGATTTGTGGCAGATTGCAACCTCTGTTGCTTTCCTCAGACCGGCCTCCTTATTCGAGCCACTTCATGAGCACACAAATCCAGAGAGCCGGCCTCCCGGTAAATCTGTGCTGTGACAAAGCCAGTAATCTTATTTTTTGCTCCCAAACATTTACTCCCCTGTGCCAGAGGACTACATTCCACGGCCAAACAATCTCATCCAATCCCCCTAAGAGGTATAAGAAAGGTTAGAGCTGAAGGACAATTTAGTGGGCTCTCTGATTCATTCAAGTATGTGTGTGTGTGTGTGTGTGTATTCTGGAAGGAATTTAAGCTGATCAGTCAAAGCTTTATGTGGCAGGTTATATTGGAAGTTGGAGTGTGTGTGTGTTTGAGTGTATGGGGGGGGGTAATTTACTCACTATATCTCTGCTGTCTGAAATGGATGTTCAGGTTGTGTAAACGACACGCTGAGGGCAGTTGAACACATGTTTACATAGCAGATGTGTTTGCCTGGCTTACATTTGAAATGTCATCAGCTCTGCTTTGCAAATATTAACTGGTAGTGACCTGACAAAAAAAAAAAAAAAAGACCATTTTGGGCCCGTGGAAGTGAATGTTTGGACACCAAGATTATTATTTTTTTTCTTTCTGTTTGGACCATTTTCCCCCAAATGACATTAGTGTTACATAGCAGAGGAAAAGTCTTGTTTTTCCTCCTGTTTCTATTACGATCACTTGTCAGATTTGCTAATAATACGGGCTGAAGTTTAAGGAGGCTGAATAAAAAAACACATTCCCCACAAATTTGTCTGGTTGGGGAGGAGAAAAAGGAGAAAGTCCAATTAACTCGCAGAAGGTCAGCGTCTCCGTTTCTAATGGAAGTAAAGCTGTTTTCCATTTTCGGTAGTCGATTAATTTCGCTGCCTTTGGTTGCTCTTTACTTGTGGTGGAAGGTAGCAGAGGAGTGACAAACAGTCCACAGAAAGTGCCTTTCCTCTTGATGGTGCTGTAAATTGAAAGCGAAAATGTCAAATCGAAGAAAAAAAGATTTCTCCTTCAAAAAACAAGTTTGCAATGCAGGTATGGCTGTATTGTACACACTCACTGTGCATGTTTGTGTTTTTGTAGAGACGACAGTGCAAACATTTTTCTTTTATTTTTAAAAGTAAGCCTACATAGAAGTAGAATATTATGCCAAGTATATGGTTGTGGTTGAGATCCTGCTTGTAGTGCATTTAGTGTCTTGGACCAATGGTGTTGTTGGTACAGTGGAATGTGGGTTTGCGGGGATCGGGTGTGGGGTGGTTGGGGGGTCATATCTGACACTAGCGTGGTGTGGACGTACCCCAGCCCTCGAATGACAAACATAGCACAGCACTTTAGAGACTGCCACTCTCACTCAGACACATAGCCAAGAGGTTTCATTCTCTGTCCGTCCAGTCCCCTTCCTCCTCCTGCTCAGGAGGAGAGGATCCAAACCTCAGCGTGAACGAGGAGTCGAAGGGATGCGTGTTACCAAACAATGCAGTCGGTCATTAAAAGAGTGCCTCATGCTGTCGTGACTTTGCCGTCGGCTCGGTCGAGCCGGCCTGCTCTCGGGTGGCGGTTTACTCTGTGGAGCTGCCGCTTGATACTTTGTTACAGCTAGGGCTGGGTGTCTAAACCTCATTCATGTGTACCTCCCTGAAAACTCTGAAGCAAGTGAAGAAAAGCAGCCCAGAATTTTATTTTTACAATAGTACATGCTTGCACTGACAAACAATCTTTTCTTCTTGAATAGCATCTATTTCAGTGAAGACAGCGACATGAATAAGATCCGAGTCTGTTGGAACAGGCAGAAAAATAAGAAACAGCAGACGATGCTTCGAGCTGTCCCAGTGAAGTGTCCTTTGATGTGACAGTACACATGGAGATTGAATTAGCAGTGTCAGTATTGAGACTTTTCTCTCGATGCCCAGCCCTAGTAGTAGCCCATGGCATTCTTACATCTTCGTGCAATGCCCTGCCATGTGTCTTGTCCCCGATGGAGGGAAAATGTACCCAGCAGTATCCTTGTCTTGAGCTGGTTTGGTGACGACTGAAAGCAGGACGCTGTGTTAGTTCTGCGGGTACCTTTTCAGTCCAGGGGGTGAAATCTTTCTATTACAAGAAATCTCAAAAAAACACTGCACCTCACTTAACCTTGGTATGCTGCATATGTTATACTACATGAAAGAAAACTGCAAATTGCTTTTATTATGACATATAAATGCTTGAGTAATGCCTGATTGCGATATTCTTATACAGTAACTATTTTAGAGTCGATAGGTATAACTGTAAAAAAATTCTGTTTTGTCTTAACACTTATTCGATTTTGGAAAATTGTTCTTGAGCCGACTTTTGTTTTGTTTTCCTATTTAAATGTGTTGTTCTTTAAATATATATATATATATATATATGAAATATATGCGGAATATTTTATGGTGTATTTATTGAGAGTGCGTTTAAGCGGCTGGAGTCTCCGCATCATTTTGCAGCATGGTGGGGGCGGAGCCAGGAGGAAGAGGCCTTTTTTTTTTTTTAAATAGCCCCTCCCCCTTCATGTTGACGCCTTATTCTCCGAGACATGCAAGCACAACAATATGTAGGGGGTGCGAGGTTGAACGGGAGGGTGTGGATTTGACTTGATACAGAGTTGTGCGTCGGGCTCTGATATTTACAGGTCAGCTCTCTCATCCTCCTATTCTTGATATTCTTTACCTTCAACTTTGATTTTACCACCGGAGAGGGCCAAAAGGCAACCCCCACATGTTGCAGCTCATCTCTGACGAAGGGAACCATTTCTGAACTACACTGACCCAAGTGTCGAAAAGCTGACTTTTCATCCCAAGCTGCTAATTGGTACGTTAGACATGTAAATTCCCCGAAGCCAGTACGGGACGAGTGGAGTGGGGGAAGGATGGAAAGATGTTCAAGAGGCAAATAGTTTTGGGTTTTTTTTGGATTATGTTGAGGATATTTGTGTAGGCTTAGCTTCTTTGCTCTTAAATTGCCACCTGTCGAGTTTTATCTTTCTCGTGCCACAATAATTTCCCGCAGGAACAGGTCTCATTCCACAAGAGAAGACATGCCTCAGCCTTAAGTGCGTTCTTACATAATCGTCAAAAATCGGTGACCTTGCAAAGCCTCCGTTGGGTAGCCTAACAAGAAAACAAGCCTATGTACTTGATCTGTCCTGACTCCCCCGACCCGTGTCCTCATTTCTTCTCACCTCATCTAAACCACTAACATTGGTAGAGAACTTTGCAAACTCTTGGTGACAAAGTGTAAGCTTTTGAAAGTTGCTCCATCTCATTTGTACTGATGTCGGAACAGAAACCAGGTCTGGGTCAAACGGCATTTGGAAACCATTCTTGGCATTTGTTTTCCCCAGTGGAGCAGTGTCTGCTGCCTCAGGACAATTCGGACATCAACGTATAAATTCTGAATCTGATCCATTTGCTAATTGGACTACATTCAGTGTAGTTTGTGTAAAGTTGGTTGTCTTTGTCTTGTGATTCATGGCAAATCCAAAGAACAGTATTTTCAGATTCAGTTTGACCTCGGCCTTACAAGAACCGGAAGGTTCCCAAGTGTGCTGGATTACAGAGACTTGTGCCTGTATTATGACCCAAGGATGAAATGTGTTGTGAATGAACTGTTTTTTGTTTTGTTTTGTTTCTGTTTTTCTGTTGGTTGTCCCTCACCCCATTGGAGGATCAGAGACATGGACCTTTTGAGTGTTGTCTGCTCCAAAGCAAATAGGCCCTCCTTTAAACCAAATGATTTTTGGTCTAATAAATAATAACTGTTTACTGTAATGTTTACTCCCATGGCCAATGTGTAACATGTGCTCTTGCATTTGCATTCCAGCAGATTTCAAACCAAATATTGCAGCAGAGATTAAGGCTCCTGATGCCGTTTAACTTGTGTACACAATGGGTTTTGGTGATTGATATTTGACAGCGGCCAAGGATTTGAAACATATTGTGTAGTCTGTTCAAATTGTTTTTGGTTTATTCTTTTGTTCTTTTTTCATCGTAGCAATCTAAAGATCGTGGGCTCTGATACCTCCGAGTGAGGCACCAGCAAACAGACGCAAATGTTGAAAAGTCAACACAAGATGATCCATGTCTCACTTTCTGTAATTTGCAAAGGCTCTGTTGTACCAACAGCTCGATTCCTTTCAGTTTTAAATGTCTTTCTTTTGTAACCATCGCCTATAGTTTGTTGGCCTTTTTAGTGTTGCTTTGCTTCAGTTTGAGGTGTATCTTTGACTAATACTTGCAATAAAATGCTTTGCTTTACCTTTCTTGTCTTGGTGAGTTGTTCTTACCGGGTTTGAGGTTCTTCTGATGTTTTTTTTCCGGCCTAGCTCATATTTTAATCATATGTTTGACCTAAAAGGTTTTTTAATACCACATACTTTATCCCCTTATTGTGATAACCTTTCCTAGTTGGTAAAGTTGAAAGCGTTATTATTAGCATAAAGTATTAATGTCAGAATTGCGGATCATAAAACCAAAGGTACTGAAAAAAACTGAAATTTGGACTGGCAATAGCCCCCCAAATAAAATGGATATACAAAAATGGATAAACGTTGCAGTGTCAAAACCTGCATTCTATCTAATGATCAGCAGGGGGCGACTTGTGTTTGAAAAGTGACATAGTGACTTTTTTTTATCAATGCCTTGGGAAATTGCCCTGCCATTCCTTCATGTTTTGACCTCAGTAAGTTTCACACCCTTTGTGATATTATTCTGTGGTCATACAAAAATGATATTTGGATATTCATGTGTAGATTAACAAAAGCAGCAAATATTATTATGTCCTTAACCAGTCCACAACTTAACGCTCTGAGCACTTGGAGTCACTGTTGCTCCTGTCTGTATTAAAGAATCTGATCAACGTGGGTTGTTGAACACTTTAAAAGTTATTATTATTATTATTATTATGTATGAATTATTTTGTTGTTTTTATAAAACTGAACTATGTATTTAATAAAGATTCATTATACAACATAATGTTGAATTTATAAAAAATGGCTCCATTTTGAACAGACAATACGAGGTATGCTTTGGAGCGGGACTACCTTATGATCGACAAGCAGATACCCATATGGCATCAGATTCAGGGGTTCCCAGTTAGACCTACTACTCAAAAGTTGTTTATGCCTGACACCTGCTCTGTTGCTTCTAACTTCCTCTGTGGGAGATTATTTTACATGTTAGTATAGAAGAGTTCTCTAAGCAGACGTTGTCTTTAAATTACTTAAATGGTTATGATTTTTGTCTGATGACTCTACAGTTTAAAATCAGGATTTTATTAGAGCAGAGCGACAGTCATGGGCTGATTTTAGCTATCTGAAGGCCCTGTCACACTGTTGCGTATGAGAGAAGCATATGAGTTGCAAATGAAAATTATCACTCATACGCTGACATACGTCAGGGGAACGTTAGGCATAGGTTGTATACGTTTCAAGCACGCTGGCATACGTTGGCATATGTTGGCATACGTTGGCATACGCTGAGGCAGAAATAAATTTTTGAACATGCTCAAAACTTTTGTGCGTATGGTGCATACGCTAGGCATACGCTGAATACGCTAGAGGTACGATATAGGTACTTTCCTGATAGGTCGAGAACGCTGGACATAAATTGCCATATGTTGGCATGAAGGTGTACCGTACAGCTAGCGTATTTATAGCCTCCGCCCGTCTGCCGCCTCCATCTCCGCCAGACGGGCGGAGATGCAGGCGGCAGGCAACCGACGATTCACGGGAGCGGTCAGGAGGAGGAGTTGGGGATCTTGATTGCTCAGAAGCATGTAACTCATCAGCCGCAGGTGCATCAGGCATTTCAGCAGGTTTGGGTGAGAATAATTCTTGTGTTTTTTTGCCTTTTCCTCGACCTTGGCCCAGGGCCCCCAAGTACCCCTGACTGCACAGGGCCCGGGCAAACGACGATTGCTTCTTGGCAGGCATGATCGAGATGAATGTCTCGAGAGATGTTGATAGCGCGTCGTCTACTGCAGTGTTTCCCAACCTTTTTTGGCCTGAGTACCCCCTGAGCCTTCTTGTCACACCACGAGTACCCCCTCACACATACAACGCGTGCGATGATTCTCCAAAAGTAGAGCAACACAGTGGTTATTACATGAAAATCATTTTATTTAATATCCTTAACTTGAACATAAAATTCTCAGGCTTTCTCTCTCTTTTTTTTTAACCTCAGTTGAATTCAACATAAGAATAAAAAACATTTTCTTGAAATATAAATAATTAACCAAAATAGTATAAATACTAAATCAAAATAATCTTCCTTTGTTATCTTACTTAAACAAGTAACATTTCTCTTTTTTTAAGAATACATGAACATAACTCATTTTTCTCTCTTTTTAAGAATACATTAACAGACACGATGTCACACGTCTGTGTTTTCGAATTTGTTTTTTTAAACCAAACAGGAAGGTTAAAAAAGAACATTTCATCCGCGCACCTTAGTATGAGAAGGAATATTTTAATGCCAAATCTCAGTTGAATAAAGGACCAAATCCAATCAAGAAACTGGTAATTAATCAGTAAATATTGATCAGCATTTGTCAGCATCTATAAGGACACAATTTTCACTGATGTGCTGTCTGCGCTAACAAGCTGAAGTGTTCACAGGTGAGTAGTTGAAGTGAGCAGTGCCTGAAAAGCAGCAGGAGCCAAAGGCTCTAGTCTAATCACTTGTAGTCTCTGCACAGCTGCAGATGTTTTCACTCATTTCCCCTGATTGGTGTGCGTCGGTGTGTACAAACTATCATTGATCTACCGTGCCGTACTTCCCCTGACACAAATCATGTCATTACTGACGGGACATTAAATGTGGTCTCACATAATTCCCAACACCGGCTATCTGAGCAAAGGTTAAACCAGTTACAGTAACTGAACACATCTCCATGGTGACTGAAACCCTTTCAATCCGTTTTATATGTGTAGGTTCTGTTAAGAAAATTATAAATATGGTCACCGAAGGAACTTTTAATTGTGATCACGATCATTTATTAGCTTGTGAGTACAGTGATGAAGTATTAAAAATGATAATTTCATGCATGATCTGTACCAAGATGGAGGAGTAGACTTATTATCAGGCTCATTCTATAATGCTCTCCTTAATTTTATTTTGATCCATGGACCCATTATACTTTAGGAGTGTAATGCTTCACGCACAGCTTCACAGCTGCCTGACAAAAATACAGATTACAGACTGAGATAAACTGATCCACGAAAAACCTGCATTAACGGCTGATTAAATTTTTTATATCACATTTATTGGAGAGACTTAACTACATTTCTCTTTTTCTCGATATCATTGTGAACTGGATGTTTTTTTGGTTTTGGACAGTTTTAGGATAACTTTACATCCTGGTTGAAAAAAAAGGAAAATTGATCGTAAATTATTACTAGTAATGCAAAGATTGTGAAATGGGTAAAATGTAAAAGATGATCATTTGACCAATTCAATTCAATTCAATTAAAAAATACTTTATTGATCCCAGAGGGAAATTAAATGTTGATGTAACTCAATTAAATCAAGGAGTTATTATAGATGCTGATGGCTGTGGGTAGGAAAGATTTCCTGTAGCGGTCCGTTTTGCATCCAAACTGAAGAAGCCTTTGACTGAAGAGACTCTGTTTTCCGATAACAGTCTCATGGAGAGGATGTTCAGGGTTGTCCATAATTCTCTTGATTTTATGCAAAATCCTTCTTTGCATTATTGTCTCCAGAGGTTCCACAGTCGTCCCCAGAACAGAACCAGCCTTCTTTATCAGGTTGTTGAGTCTTTTTAGGTCCCTGGTTCTGATGCTGCTGCCCCAACAGAGGAAATGACGCTCTCAACAACAGACTTGTAGAAGATCTGCAACATCTTGCTGCAAACCTTGAAGGACCTTAGCTTCCTCAAGGAGTACAGTCTGCTCTGTCCTTTCGTGTAGATGGCTTCACTGTTGTGTCTCCAGTCCAGTCTGTTGTCCACATGAACACCAAGGTATTTATATTCCTCAACCACCTCCACTTCTTCTCCCATGATGGAAACAGGGTTTGATCTGACCCTGTTTCTCCTGAAATCTACAATCATCTCCTTTGTTTTGTTAACATTCAAGATGA
Organism: Odontesthes bonariensis; assembly: GCF_027942865.1. Lineage (NCBI taxonomy): Eukaryota > Metazoa > Chordata > Actinopteri > Atheriniformes > Atherinopsidae > Odontesthes > Odontesthes bonariensis. The sequence continues at coordinate 30,632,109 of NC_134510.1, forward strand.
GATGATTGTTCCCACATCATGCCACAAAGCGGTCCACCAGCTCTCTGTACTCAGCTTCTTGTCCATCTCTGATACACCCGACAACTGCAGAGTCATCTGAATATTTCTGTAGATGACAGGAGTCTGACTTGTACTGGAAGTCTGAAGTGTAAAGAGTGAAAAGAAATGGTGAGAGTACAGTCCCCTGTGGTGCTCCTGTGCTGCTGATCACCTGGTTAGACACACAATTCTTCAGTCTGACAAACTGTGGTCTGTTTGTCAGGTAGTCATTAATCCAGGTGATTGTTGAGGCCTCCACCTGAGTCTTCTGGAGTTTCAGACGAAGCAGATCAGGCTGGATTGTATTAAATGCACTGGAGAAATCAAAGAACATGATCCTCACAGTGCTGCCTGCTTTATCCAGATGACAGTGGGTTTGTTGAAGCAGGTGTATGATAGCGTCTTCAACTCCAACTCCATGGCGATAAGCAAACTGCAGGGGGTCCTGATATGTGCTGGTTTGCTTACACAGGTGGGTCAACAGGAGTCTCTCCAGGACCTTCATGATGTGGGATGTCAGGGCAGCAGATCTGTAGTCATTGATGACTGAAGGATGAGTTTTCTTTGGTACCGGAACCAGACAGGATGTCTTCCACAACAGTGGTACCTTCTCTTGGGTCAAGCTAAGGTTGAAAAGGTGTTGCAGAATCCCACAGAGCTGCTCTGCACAGGCCTTCAGGACTCGGGGGCTGACACCATCTGGACCTGCAGCCTTGTTCCGGTTCAGTCTTTCCAACTGCCTCTTCACCTGACTTCTAGAAACAGAAAAGTGGGAGGGGGAGGCAAAGGGGACAGCAGCATCTCCTGATTGGGTTGAAGACAAACTAGTGGAAGCAGAAGAATCCATGACTGAGGTGGAGGTGGAGATGTTACAGGAAAGCTGTGGGTCAGAGGAGGGTGGGATGTCTCTTTGGCTGGGAACAGGAGGGGAGGATGGTGAGCTTTTTCCTGAACTGAACCTGTTGAAGAATGTGTTCAGCTCATTTTCTCTGTCCAGACTTCCATCCATCCGATCATCCCTCTGCTTGAGGCCTGTGATCTTCTTCATTCCTGACCACACATCTCTGATATTGTTCCTCTGCAGTTTACTCTCAAGTTTCTTTCTATACACCTCCTTGCTCTCTCTGATCTTAACTTTGAGCTGCTTCTGTATACTCCTCAGTAACTACCTGTCTCGCTCCCTAAAGGCTCTTTTTTTCTTGTTCAATAGTTCCTTTAGCTCACTGGTGATCCAGGGTTTGTTATTAGGGAAGCATCTCACTGTTCTGGTGGGGATGGTGTTGTCCACACAGAAGTTTATATAGTCAGACACACACTCAGTCATGGCATTAATGTCCTCTCCATATGGCTTACAAGGAGAAATCCAATCGGTTGCATCAAAACAACCCTGTAAGGCTTCTTCAGCTTCCTGTGACCACTTTCTAACAGTCCTTTTTGTGACAGGTAGTCTCTGGACAAGGGGTTTATATGCTGAACAGAGAAAAACAAGGTTGTGATCTGATTTACCCAGGGGAGGTCTTGATTTGGAAATGTATGAATCCTTGACATTTGTGTAAAACAAATCCAATGTCTTGTTTTCTCTGGTAGAGCAGCTGACAAACTGTTGAAAAGTTGGCAGTGTAGCAGAGAGTGAGGCATGATTAAAATCACCAGATGTTGCCACAAAAGAATTGGGGTGTTGTGTCTGTATCTTAGCAACAATGGAACTGATGACATCACATGCAGTGTCGGCAAAAGCTGAGGGTGGAATGTAAACAGCCACCAAAACAACACTGGTGAACTCTCTTGGAAAATAATATGGACGAAAACTTACTGCCAATAGTTCAATGTCAGAACTGCAGAGACGACTCTTCACAGTAACATGTCCTGGGTGACACCATCTGTTGTTGACAAGCACTGCCAATCCACCCCCTTTCCTTTTCCTGCTACTCTTTAAATCTCGATCTGCTCGTACAGTCAGGAAGCCAATAGTTGATGGCTGATATAACAATTGCTTCTGTCATTAATTCCCCCTTCAACACCAGGGAAACAATCAAATAAACACTTAACAGAACAGTTTCAAAGCATTTAGGCCTTCATCGATCTATTTTTGAATGAGCACTAATTCTTTATTAAAAACCTTTAAAAAAGTGTATTCAGTATATTTCAAAGGACCCTTTAACTTAACCCTAACCCTTACCCTAACCCAAGGGCCACTGACAGGTTTGGCTGGGCCCGGGACAAAATTCTCTGAATGGGTTAAACCAGAGCCGCGTTACACTGACTGTCATTCAGCTGACCGGGGATGATTCTCAAATCAATTCAGCCTGATTGGCGTGCGTGCCTGAAACATTTGGACATATTTGCGGACTAATGCGCATATTCCTTTTTTTTTTTTTTTTTTTGGGCCCCCCCCATTCCTGGGCCCGGGACAAAATACCCGTTTGTCCCCCCCTATAGGCGGGCCTGCCTAACCCTTACCCTAACCCTAAACCCATAAACGTAAAGCATTTTCAAAGTACAGTATTTAAAATCCCAATGAAATCAAATATGAATAGATCTTGTCATTTTCAGGGCAAAGTCAATGCGACACAACCAGGACACATCAGATAAGTATTAGCCTATTAACTGCTGGCTGAAAGGCCAATTGCAATCAACAAGGTGAATATCAGCTGATATCAAAGTTTGGCCAACATGTGCATTCCTACAATTTATAGACAAGCAGAGATCAAATGTACCGGCTGAGTGAGTAAATGAGCCAAATTGAATCAAAAGTGTTGGTTGTGAAAAAAAAATTTCGTGCTCATGCCCATCTGTTCAGTGATGACTGATTAATAAATGTTATCATGTACAAAGTTACATAAAAACTCAGTAATTGATTCTGTCTGACAGCTGATATTTTATTCAATCCTTCTGTGATTGTCAAGTATCTGTATGGATGTATTTATTTACTGTTTTTTTTTTTTTACTGGTTAACTCGGCCGAAACTGGAATAAACATTTTGTTTTTACACATTTAGAACATCTAAATTTTGTGGGAAACTTGGGACGCATTAAACTTCGAGCAGCATAATGAGAAAACGATAACCAACAGCAAGAGATCAGCGCTGAGCTGCAGCGTCATTAAAACTGTGTTGTGATAGATTCTCTGATACCAGATGCTCTGCAGGGTGGGACTAAACACTGATTATATTCACATCCTAACTGTCAGTCCCTGTGCGTCAAGCCACATCCATTTGATAAAATGATGGTGTTAATTTCTGTACATCGTTTAAATAAGGGAGAGCCACTGTTTAGACAAACAGATGTCCCCCTGTGGGCCTAAATGCAGCTGTCACGGTTTCTCTCTGCCTGAGAATAACACCTTCATCTCTTACGGCAGCGTATTCTAACCCATAGTTATAGGCTGAATCAGCACTAAATCGCAACCAGGAATTAAACCGCTTCGTAAATTTGAAGCATTCACAGACACCTCCGAGGTGGGGAGTTATGAACATGCCCAGCCAGAGGGAGACCTGGGATAGACCCAGGAAACATTTCTGAAGTGGTGTGGGCCTGTTTGGCGTTTCCCCAACAAGAGCCAAAGGAGGTGGTCAGCGAAAGGGAGGCCCGGGCTCTGTTGCCCTCGCGACCTGGACCTGGATAAGCGGCAGAAGATGGATGATGAAGGTTTTCCACCTCTAAAAGGCGGAACACATTAAGGCCAATGTCAAGCATTTGACAAGAAGATTTAAAGTAGTGTTTGTGTCACCTTAACCTAATGGGGAAAAAAATGGGAACAACTCTTGGAATAGCATCCGTTAATCTTCTTGCCTCTTGGGAGCAGCAGAACAAGCTGAACACTGACATCACGTCGCATTAAAAATGACAGAGGGGTGTTCGCAACCAGCTGCCCATTCACACAGCCTGCAAGGAAGAGTTTTATCATTTGAGTTGTAACTCTGGATACCAGGTGAATGTAAATCAATACTCCCCTTAGTTTTTTTCAGTCAGTACTTGTTGTGATTTAGTGTTACGACACAGTTTGAGGGCTACAACATAAGACACAAAATTCAGAAAATTCAAAGTTTTTCATTTTAGAAATAGAAATGTGACAGAAGTTAAAAAAACTGTACACAACAGTAGCAAAGGGGGGGTGAACTCCTAATGTCACCACCTTCACAGATGCTGCTAATTAAGACAATTAGCATGCTGATGCCCTAACACCACCCAAAGACTCTTGAGTAAAATGCAGGTTAATTTTTTTTTTCACATTTGCAGAAATGTACATCAGCCTGTAAAACAGCACAATAAGTCAAATTAGTGCTAATATCATCACCAGGGGACAATGTTTTGCATCAGTATTTTAGATTTTAAGGACTGATTCAGTCATTTTTGAGCCAGTGCTTTGAATTTTTCATGCATCTTGTTTTATATTTCTCAGTGACTGTGGTTGAGGATCTGTCATGTTTTTTCTTTTGTTTGTTTTAGTATTTGCTACAACTTATAATGTTGCAGTCGACTACTGATGCATCAGCACGTTACACGGCCAATACTTTATCATGATTACCAAAGCGGAGACACAACTGGCTCTTATGAAAATAAATACCAGTTTAAAGTGTCTGTCAGCTTTCATAACAGTCTTAATCCCCATTTCAGCAGATTAAATGTACAAGCAAATAAATGCTGCCTGTCTCATAGCCACCTCCTGAACTGCAGGGGAGTTGAAAAGACAACTAAGTATGTTCTTCACGTATACTGTTCTCTCATTACGGGTTGTTTTGATTGGTAAATCTTACACAAAAACTGCTGTATTTGCCCTGTGCTGGTATTCATTTTGTCATCTGCTCTTCTTTGTTTTCCTCTTTTGCTTTCAGCCATCGTCTCAGCAGGTTTTCCTGATTAGCTAATGACGATTAGGCACATCTGTGAAGCTTTGACCTTTCAGCTATAAAAGGAACAAGTTAGAGCTGAAGGGTGGAAGCATTCTGGTTTCTCTGCCTGTTGTAGCTGCTGGTTGTTAATATCTGCAGTATGAAGGCTGATGATGAGTCTGTTGCTGGGGGGAGAAAAATATGCATAAGAATATCTTGTGCAAGAAAACAATGTTGTGCAATGTTTTGTGTAAAATAAGAAAGTAAGGGACTGTTTTTGTGTCATTCAGTATATGACTGGCTTCATTGTGGTTAAGAGCAGACCCCAACTACACCTGACCTTTATAAAGACGGCCCTTGGCACTCTAAACCGAATGTCAACGCCAAAAACAAGCTGGAGTTCAACTGATCTGCAGCTAAACACATAAGGTGGATACACAAACAAAAAACCGAGAGAATCTCTGGTTGACCTGCCAAACATGGTCATCAAAATGACATATTTAAAGTAAAATGTCTGTGCAGTCTATAAAAGCAAGCAATATCACTAACCCAAGCTTGCTCATTTGTGTTGTATTGTCTTATTTTAGGGGTTAGTGTGAAAAACTGTGATCACATGTAATGGCCTACAGTCAATCTAAAATGACAATAATTCACAAAAAATGTGCTCTGCCAGTCTTGAATCCTTTATATCCATCTCCAGCCTGAACAAAAATGTATCCTGCAGTTCCACCTCTGACCAGGAGTGGGAACAGTTTACCAGGGGAAAAGCCTGGGATGGAGAGGCAATGACTCTGTGGAGTATGTATGGAATGTAAAAGGTGTTGTCAGACACTTGTGGGAAGTCAGGGTAGGTGTTAAAGTGAAGACATGTGTGGGCATGGAGATAGACTTAGACAAGACGTGATTGTGTGGTACTGAACTACCTTCAAAATGTTTTTCTTTACATCATTTGATGTACTTAGAATATTTGCCACAGTGTATCAACTTGAGCATGGCATTTTCAATTTACCTCTGACCTCCCCAGTTGTTTCTGTCAGGATGGTGGATGTTATAGAGGGAAAACATCTTGATTCCCAGACTGCACAACCCTGTCCCCTGTACTGTGGATGACAAACGACCTGGTAGCACAGGGGATTATCAGACGTCAGCCCGCAGAAGAGAATCCACCAGCTGCAGAGGGCTCTGTGTGTAAGGCATCTGCTGGACACAGCCAACAGCAAATATTGATTTCATAATACTACAAACTTTGTGTATGTAAGCACGGTCTGTGATGGACTGTTTGTTCAGTAAATATCTGGCTTTTTAAAGATTTCTGGAAAGACATTAAACAAATCATGTTACATCATGATTCAATTTCATGAACTTTCTCATTTCTGTCAAAATGTTCCCCTCGATGAGCTCGATGAAAAGATCTATACAACCGTCTCTCCAGAAAGTGTGTGTAGTGTATGGCTCCAGCAAACAATTAGTGTTTATCTGGTCTGAAGTGCTTTTTATTCAATTGCACAAGTTATTTTATTAGATTAGATTAGATTAGATTAGCTGTACTTTATTTATCCCACAACGGGGAAATTCACTTGTCACAGCAGCAACAACAGACATGAAACAAGAAATTAAAAAAGAGAAAACATTTTTTTTAAAGAGAAAAAGCAAGTACTAAAAGCTAAAAAAAAAGTAAGCACTAAAACGTAAAGTGGCCAAAAAGTAAAGTGACCTAGTATAAATAATATTGCACATTGTGAAGTTGAAATGAAATGAATAAAATATAAATAATACGGATAAAGAAAAAAATCTCTATATGAGTGGTGGATTATCAAGGGAAAGGCAACAACATGATCAGTGTGTGCATGTGTTGTAAAGTCTGACAGCTGCCGGGATGAAAGACCTGCGGAACCTCTCCTTCTTGCACCGTGGATGCAAAAGTGTGCTGCTGAAGGAGCTGTACAGGGACCCCACAGTGTCATGGAGGGGGTGAGGGGAGTTGTCCATGATGGATGACAGCTTAGCTAACATCCTCCTCTCACCCATATCCTCAATGGAGTCCAGGGAACAGTCCAGGACAGAGCTCGCTCTCCTGATCAGTTTGTTCAGTCTCCCTCTGTCTCTCAAATCTCAAATATTGAGAGTTGAGCCTTGAAATAGTTTATTTTGTTTGGCTTCCTCTGTGCTGTACAGCTGTCTGTCAATAAAAACACTTAACAGGCAAAGGGCCTACTCAGCTGAAGAGTCAGACGAGCAAAGAGATGAAATCAAGAATGATAAGAGAATTTTAACGTACAAGTCTGGCTTGAGAAACCTTATCAGAATTACTAAGAGTGAACTACTGATAGTTGGGGGGGGGGGGGGGGGGGGGCTCTGAAGGAACTTTATATCTATTCATAGATATAATAGATATTCACACGTGGATTAATTATCATTGTGCAAACAGATTGTGGCGGTAGGAGGTGTTTCTGTTTTGATCTGAGTGTTTTGTGTCATGCTCTAGCAGTATGCAACACTAAGTTATGTTGGCTTAGAAACGGAGTAAACTAACGTCAACCAGCAGTGACCTGTTCTCAGAATGACAAAAACTCAACCACAAACCCCACAAAAACAAAATGAGAGATCGATGTATTTTATTGTCAAACTATACAGGTGCAGTTTTTACCTCGTTGGTTTAGTCTCTAAAGATGTCCATTTGCATTTAAATAAAAATAGTTAGCATATGTTCAAGCTACATGCTGGGAAACTAGCGTGTTTGACTAAAAGACTTTTAACCTTTCTAATGTGTATACTCTAAAACTACAAAATAAATAAATCAGGCTTTTGTGACACTTCAGCTTAAAGGAATGGTTCGGCGTAAAATGATAATTTGAGCATCACATGGTCATGCCACATAATTTATATGGGTGATGAGCCTTTCTCCCAAAGACCGCGGCATTCCGAAGTTGGCTATTTTGAAGTGTTTTGTTAGAAACGCAGCCAATGCAACTGTACGGGGCCAATTTGGAAAATATAAGAAATCGGTTGTTTTTCCGCGATAAGCAAGCTCAAAAGCGCTACATACTTCAGCTGTGTCATAACAAAGGCCTCGTCAAGCAAACCGAGCCACTGTGTGGTTCATCGGACCACACAGCCTTTACAAAACCTGTACAGCTTTTTGCTGTACGGGTCTGGCTTGCTAGGCTATAGGTTTTAATGAACTCTCTGACATTAAATATCTAGTCCTCTCCTTCTCCTTTTGCCAGAACTTTCATCATACAATATGAATACGTTTAGAAGTACAGTTCTGTGAGTGATTGGGCCCACAGTGAGTGGGCATTATGCAATATGCACAGAGAACATAAACAGAAATATGAATGTTTGAGTCTTGAGTCATGCGATGATAACATAATGATGAGCTGTCATTGACCAGCCGGCAGTCATATTTTATTGACTGGTTGGACGCTGATTGTTTTGAACAATCCTTTCTAGTCATTATTCAAACAGTTTACTTGTCAGTCAATGCAGCGAGTCTGGGAGTGCCTCTCTGAAGAATCTGCTTATTTACAGAAAGTTTTGATTGATAATGCTCACAAAATGGCTAATACTGATCTGTCTGTTGGGTCATCACTGTGCTCCAGATGGAAATACTTAATTAACTATTGAATGAATTTTCCATGAATATTTGATGAGAAATGCACAGTGATCAGAGGAGGAATCCTAATCATTTGATTCCCTTGATACTGACAGGTTTATAGCCAAATACATGCAAACCTAATCACATACCTGTCAGTCTTCTGCTTGGTGCTGATTAGATCATTTTGTGATGATGAATATTTTATATTATGTACTAAATATTAGCATGTTAGCATTGTAATTGCGATCACACATTGTTGGCTGATCCTCAAGCATAATGTTAAGGTACAACCTTTTTGTTAAATTGTACATTTTAAGTACTATGTTTATATTTTATTTTTTGAGACAATCTCTAAGTACTTTCCAATGACCCAACCCTGTCTGAGTCTCGCTCCCGTAAATTCATCTTCAGACAGAACAATCTTGAACATCTGAAAATGGAATATATATATTCAATAAAAAAAACCTCTCTCAGCAAACATTGCTCGCCGCAATTTGTTGTCCTTTTTTCAACTGCAGATTTGGTGCTCTGCATACAAACTGCAGCAGGACAAAGTACTTTTCATTTTACTGAGAAGCACTTTGTGAATTGTATCCGGTAAATATGTTGTATGAATTTAGACTGCATGAAGGACTAATGCATAAACCATTCATAGGTGATTGTTATGTTGTTTTTATTGTAGAAATCGGGTTACACAAGTATTCAATTGTTGGTCATTGCTAATTGTAGATCTATCTCTGAGGATGTCATGCCACATATTTACTGTCTTTTGGCCAGTTTGGACTCTGCAACTCACATGGTTCTATTCCATGTAATGTATGTGCCGCCCATGCATTTCTGTCTCCTCTGTCTCCTGGTGGGAGGCATATGAATGCAGGGGAGCACAGGGCAGACTAATCATACAATAGGAACAGTGCTAATAGACTCGTAGCAGAGGGATTTTAGCAAAAATCTGGCGAGGGAACAATCTGAGATATTTCCTGCACTCCTTTGCAGCTTATATACAGTCAATGACGTCCCAATCTTGTCCATTTTATTACATGTGTGATTTTTACATATTGCCTACATTATCAACTTTGCAGACTCTCGTGAAGATTCATTTAATATAGGACTAAATGCAGAAACCAGCTGTGGACTTACTCAATCAATCTGACTTGAGTTATGATTTGCATTCAACCCTTCACTTAAGTTTTCTTTCCATTTTCTTAATATTTCATCACTGTCTTGTCCACATCAGGATATAGCCTCAGGGAGCTGTGGCTCTTTTCTACATTGACTGTATTAGTCTGAGGTGTAGCAATAATATTGAGTCTTTTAGAATATGTAGCATTTTTTTCTATGATATTTTGAAATATTGGTATAGAAATAAGAATCAATCTTTGGATTTACTCCCAGAGGCACACATCAGCTTTCACGGCAGATGCGCCATTCCTTTTTCCTTCCACACCCAGTAAAACTTGTCCTCTTCTCGACCTCTTTGAAATTCTGTTTCCTCCATGTGGTCCACCGTAGCTCCAACGATAACACTGCCGAAGGTTAGAGGGTTCGAGTGCGATGGGTGCACTGTGTTTTGCTAGAATGGATGATAATGTATCCAATCTTATTTTGAACACAAATCCTGCGCCAAGAACACTTTGTTCAGTCCAAGAAGCAAAACATACCAGAAATAAACTGGATCACAGAAGATAAATTTACATTCTAGTCAGACAAGTTGAATTCACAGTGGAAACTTCAATACGTTGAAAACACAACATGTCAAACTGTGTTTGATGCCAAGAACGAACCCGAAGAGCTGACTAATTGAAGTGAAAATAAGTCTTCAACAGCCTGGAAATTCTATAATAGGATGTGCTGATAACCTTTACAGCAGTTGGCCTCAAAGTGAATGTGACTTAATATCAGAAAGAAATGGTTTTATAAGCCTGGGAATCGTGGCAGGACAAAGAGTTTGCTGTCTGAAAGGAAAATTCCAGTTTAGCCATGCCTTTACAGCCATGAGAAAAACTAAGTATACCTCATGAAACCCTTCGACTTTATCAACATGTTTGAAAGAGCAAGCACCTGACCACTTTGAAAGAGCATCTACAGATAAAACTGATACTCAAATGATGCATTAAATTGTTTTTTTGACACCCTCTCCAAATGAACAGAAGTCAAATAGAAGCAGATCTAGGGTCATATTGTAAGAACTGAATACGTTTTTAAGAGCTCCATGAAAAAAAGAATTGTCAGATGCATGCGAATCTTGACAAACAGATTTAAAATAACTGACAGTTTATCCAGGACTTGCTGCCAAATTCAGCCCAGTGTTGTTTGGGGCAAAAAAGACATCCCCAAGAAGCTAAAAATATCCTGGAAAAATGTGTCATATTTATATAATATAATATATGTGCAAAGAGCAGGTCTTTTAGAGAGCAATGTTATTTGGACAGAGCAATCAAAGATAGGTTTGGCCACAATAAAAGTAAACATATGTAATGCAGACGGAAGAAGAAGAAGAAGAAGAAGAAGAAACGTATCTGTGACCCACAGTGATGGAAATGCCATGATTTGAGGCTGCTTCACTGCCTCAGACAGCAGACACCTTGAAGGCCTTCATACGGATGTGAATTTTGCATCATATTACTGATTGCATTATGTTAATATGAAGCCATCCATTTTAGAGTGTATATAGCTCAAAAGTGAATTTAACAACAAGGTAGCACACAGCAAATTAGTAAATCTACCACGGAATGGCTGAAAAAGAGGAGAATGAAGGGTTATGAAACATAATGGTGAATCAAAGCCTATCTGACTCCCACTTAAAGGATGTGGGTAATTTTAAACTGGCAGTACATGCAAGAAAACCCTCAAACATGATTGCAGTTAAAGGATTTTTGCACGAGAGAATGGTTATAAATTCTTACAAAGACTGCGGGATAATTATATAAAATACCAGCAAGAAGCTATTTTTGTTAAAAGGAAAAGAACAGCCGTTAAGATCGAGGGAACATTTTCTTTTTCCACAGTAGGATTAATATTTTTGTTCAATATAAGGCTGATTATGCTAGTTTTCCTTATAGAGCTAGTCTAGGCAATCTTTCACTCCTGGCATTGCTTCAAACAGGGTCATGAGTTCATTTAAAAAAAATCACTATCACTTATTGCACTTTTACAGTCTCTCGACTGCCTCAATTAAAGACATCAAGTACAGTCTTCAAGATTTATTGGTCTTTAGCTTGCTGCTTGGCTGCAAACTGAAATGCATGAAAGCACATGACACAACTTTATATAGCAGATGAAAAAATAAGCTCATAATTACGTCTAACTAATAAGGAACAACTGTTATAAAAAAAAAAAACCTAAAATTATCTTTCAAAATCTTTTTTATGCAGAGGGATTTCAACATATTTTAATATAATGCATAGTTAATACAAGCTAAAAAAAAGATGAATACTTTCTTCTCATCAAAATACAGTTTCAGGTGCAGCCAGCAGGAGGCAGTGTAAGGACACTGCTGTCACCGCATGCCAAATATCAACTTCTTCTGTATATTTTAAATTTGTCAGAGAGCAGTTCCCTCTTCACATTGTTCCAATACAGTGGAAGGTCATACAGCTCACAGGACAGGAAGGTCCTCCCTTGTAGTGCGGTCCATTTCCTGTTCTCCCCTGAGACCTTTGAGTAACAGCTTAGGCCTTTTTTCAGAAGGCGTCATCCAACTGTTCGTGCAGCCTTTCTCCCCTGTTAGTGTGCCTGTGTCTCCTGAAAAGAAGTGTTCAATTTAGATCATACAGCACTGACAAACTGCAAACAGACCCAAGTAAAAGTGACAATTGTTTTGTCAGCAGACTCAGCCTGGCCTGTCATGTCGCATAACGTGTGGGAGGATGCAATGCTGCATTTTGCTGTTTCACTCAGTACCCTCAGTTTTTTTTTCTGTCCTTTTTAAAGCAGTTACTACCAGTGTGTTATTTCCTCACAGTGTTAGTGTTCTCATCAGAGCATAGCCTGAAATGAGATTTGTGTATGACATAGTGTCTACATGCATTATTGTACCTCCTCAGAAGAAATGAGATCACTACTCCACACAGCATCAGCAGGAGAACAAGACAGACTATAGCCGCCGTCGTCCCTCTGCTCTCGGTCTCACAAGGTGCTGTCAACCATGGAAAAAGATATCTGATGAGAAGGGGGGGGGCAAAACAAAACAAAATACAAGCCATCTGACATGGCTGCTCTAAAAGGCCAGAAAGGTTCATTGCAACAAGTCTGTACACTAACAAAGCTGGCTGCAACAACAGGAGATAACAGAAGGTATCCTCAAACACCCTGACTGTCTTTGGATCATCATGCCTCTTGGCAGATACGAGGAATTGCATTTGTCTCGCGTGTTTAGCAGCTGTGGTAGAAGCAGTAGCAGCAGTAGCGGTAGATATTTATTGATCACACACTGGAAAATCCTTTATCACTGAAACAGCACAGCAGACACAATACACAGAACAAAGTGTGGTCGGAACATAGCTCAGATAGACGCATAGCTCAGTGTTAAAGACTTGGATTTCAGAATATCAATAACACACAAAGGTGAGCTGCCTTTAAATAAGCTGGAAATAGATACAGACACTTTTTACAGCCAATTTGATACGTCAGTTAAATGGGGATTAAACATCACTATGACTTTATAATTTCGCATGGGTGAAATTACTACTTCATTCATTGTGACTTTCAATGTTGCAAAAGTATGGCTTTTACAATAGGGCAAAATACTTGCAGGATACTGTACATCACCTATACATCAGTACATGGTCCAACTGGAACAAACTTTTTGAAGCTTTTCTTACTTTAATTTTGAAATTAGGGATTTATTTGGATTTTGCGCTTTCCTAAAATGTTGAATTTGAGCAGAGATGATGTGATAGGTCATGTCTGGTCAGGATGGATCTGACCATTTAGTGGTTTACAGGTCGTCAGCTTCTGTAGCTTCTGGTTTTAAAGTTAACAATTAACAATGAAGAAGAAAATAGGACTTATGGTAGTAGTAACTTAAGTTACTTAAGTAGTAACTTAAGTAGTAACTTAAGGTATGAATGCAAAATGAATTATTTTTTATGATAATTATTATATTAATTATTAGCAATATTTAATCCCAGTACTGTAATATCACATGTATTCTCACTCATTATTGCACAAACCTCCACAGTGACATATTTAAGCATATGCAGTTTTTGATATGTTGTAAATATGATAAGATATGTTTGAAATGGACTGGCAGCCTGTCCAGGGTGTACCCCGCCTCTCGCCCATTGACTGCTGGGATAGGCTCCAGCCCCCCCGCGACCCGACCAACGGATTCAGCGGGTATAGATGATGGATGGATGGATGGATGTTTGAAATGAGTAAACTGAAATTAAGAATGGCTGCCACTTTGTAATGGATTTATCATTTATTAAGTCAAGAACACAAATGTAGCACGAAGTAAAAATGAAAGCAAGTTTCTCAGAACTGTATATCCAGTTGAACAACAACTAAATTTTTTATTTGGTTTGTTTTTTAACTCTGAGAAAGTTTCTGGTTACTGGGATATTTTCAGGGTTGACTCTTCTTTTCTTAGTTTTGGTCTTCAACTCCTGAGGGAAACGTTTCGTATCATTGTAGTTGCTAAGTTCCCCGGTGTATTCAACAGCTTGTGTTGGACTTTTTCTGATTTCATTTGGACCCAGGCAGGTATTGTTCAGTGTGTTTTTATGGTCAAAACAGCTGGAACGGGAAACGTCAAAAGGAAATGAAAATCATGAACACGCAACTTGTGTCAATATGCACAAGTAAAACTTGTGTTTTCTTCAGCCTATTTCAGGATTTGCTATCACTTTGAGCTAAAAAACATACAAACACACATTCTTCCTTACAGGTAAAGGCAACTGCAAAGTAGGGTAATAATTACCAGTTGCTTGATCACCCATTGAGGCCTTTCATTTTATACTTCAATAATTAAGATGAAAGAAAGTATATATATATGAAAGTAAAGATGCGTGCAGCTGCTAATTAAGTAAATAAATCGATTCAACCACTATAAACTGCATTTAAGGGGTTGGAGCACTGTTAATGTGTCATACAAAAACACATTCAAGGCTCCGGCTCGGCTCATACGTACCTGCTGTGTAGGTGGCAGAACTGTAGCCTAGCTTGTTGCCAACCATGCAGGTGAAGTGGCCACAAATGGGACTCATGGTCAAAACCAATATTGTTCCATCTTTGGAGACATTTCCCACTGTCCGGGGGATGGCGGCTCTCTCATAGAGCCAGCTGAAGATGGGTTCCGTCCCCCAGGCCTCACCACAAATCAGGGAAGAGTGAGACACATTGATGCTGACAGACACATGATGAACTGCCTCTGCAAAGACATATGAAGAAGTTGAGGTCAATAATGAAAATAGGTATGTAGATAAAAAACTGAGAGCTGGATAGAAACAAGAGGTGTAAAGTGTTCAGCCCTGGGCATCTATCTGTTACAAAGTAAGAATAATGGTGCATGCCTGTCCAAGAGGGTCCAAGACAAAGAATCATGAGAGACATTTAATGCTGTCAGGAGAAACTGGCTCAGGTTCAGAGACAATAATGAGATCAGAGAGTGAGGTATAATGTTGGAAAATGGGATGATGGAAAACCCTGGAAGCTGAGAGAGCAGATGTAAGAGAAGAGTGGAGCTGATGAATTGATACCGTTAGAGCCGGCAGATCTGAGGAAAAGCAGAAAACTAGAAAGCTACGATGAGACCAAAATCATCCAGAGGGACGGAAACAAAACCAGAGAGAAAAGCAGAGAGCAAAGCCTCTAGGCAAATTTAATTTCAAGTGTTAAATTATTAAATTAGACATCCACCTTTAGAGGGAAACAATGTACAGTGGTGTGAGATTAAAGCACAGTCACTGTACTTCTGGTAATGTAGTACTTAACTCCCGAGAGGCCGGAGCACATCAGCTACTTTCCTGCCAGTGACTTATGTGCAGAGACAGATATATATTTATTTTTCATAAACCACTGTTGCAAGATTTTCAAAGTGTTGCTAGTAAAAAAAAATATACACTTTGATCAGCCATAACTTTAAGACCACTGAGAGGTGAAGTTTGTAACGTTATTCAAATGCAATGTTCTGCATCCTGGCATTCAAATTAATGTTGCTTTGACACCTGACCAGTCACACCACCACATGGTAACAGCACTCCTGTACAAAGCAAGCCCAATCCACAAAGACCCCACAGAGCTCTCAGGGTCGATTGCTAATGACATCCTGACTGGTCAGGGTTCTTTTGGTGGCATGAGGATGACCTTCTCAATATTAGGCGGGTTAGATGTACTTAAGTATTTCCAAAAACTGACTGTTGTCCTCTTTCAGCCCCAGCATCAAGTGACCATATATTCAAACTGTGAAGGAATCATCTACAAGTAAGGCTGTCACAGATATTTATTTAAAACTGATTATCACTTAGACTTATTTTTGCAGGTAACAGTTTGTCTACTTAATAAACTTCTCAAATCCCAGCTTCACAGAGCCCATGAGGTTGTCTGTAAATGGTTTATTTTGTCAGATAAACTAAGGCTTAATTCATTTTAAATGAATTGTTGTTTCCAGTGTGAAAGGTAGAATTTGAACTTCAGTTTTTTGCTTATACATAGTATCAAATGTGGCTGCACGACTGTGTGGTGGTTAGCATTGTTGCCTCACAGCAACCTGCTTCAAATCTCTGCTGGGGCCTTTCTACGTGGAGTTTGCACGTTCTTCCTGTACATGTTTGTGCTCTCTCTCCGGCTTCCTCCTACGCGTTAGGGTAGCTGGTGAAGTTAAATTGACCCTTGGAGCGAGTGTGAGCATGTGGGGTTGTTTGTCTCTGTGGCCCTGTGATGAACTGGTGACCTGTCCAGGGTGTTCCTCTCGCCTGATGTCAGCTGGGATAGGCTCCGGCCCCCCGCAACCCTGAATTGGATTACGTGGGTATGGAAAATGGATAGATGGATAAAAAAGCCCCTAACTGATTCCAAAAAAGGAAAATGACTTATACAAAAAGCTGTTACCTTGGTCAGTAGAGAATGTAATAAAGTGAGTCACCACATACAGTCATTTAAAAAAGTTCTCACACGCTGCACATCGTACTGTACCGTATTCCCTGACGATGCAGTGCGCAGTGGTCTTGGCCCCCGTGCGATCTGTCACAGTCACAGCGTACACGCCGCTGTCTGCTCTGCTGTATCCATTAATCAGAAGTGTCGTCTCCTGCTGCTCGGTGTTCACATGGACGTTTGGCCTCGTACCAGGGCACTTCAGGCTGCTGCCAGGGCATGTGGCCAGCGTCACTCTCACCGGATCAATTCCAGTTTCAGGCTCCTGTTCCCAGGTTACCATAGAAATCTCTTCCAGGGGACCCTGCACCATCCGGGCTTTCAGAACCAGGCTGGAGCCAGGGATTACATGCACGGGCTGCTGATTGAGGATGTGCACCGACATACACTGGAGCCCATGTGGCACTGAGGACAAATATTGGACCATTTGTTATTACATGCTCTTCAATGCCTCCATACAGTATTTTTTTTTGACTCAGCTGATGAGGATGACCTGAGTTTTGTATCTTAAAAATGCTGAATGGCACAACTCAGAAATCTCTCATATGTGTATGAATGTACTGTATGTGGCTACGCTCTGTCAATGATGTCAAGTGATTTATGGTGCATGACAGGCATGCTTAATGTGATATCCATCAAGCCACATCAGTATCTTAAAGTCTGTGTCAAAGCCTGGTAAGCTTGTATGCATTTACCAGCAGGGCTATAAATCATGTGTCTTGACTTGATCGGCAGACGAGGGAGGAAGTGTAAATAATGCAAGTGCGGTTAGTAATGCTAGAGGCCGTTTACCAGCAGTGTTTTGTCAGTGCACAATGGTGCAATATCTAAAGGCTGCTCTTCCTGTGTATTTTGTGTGAATGAAAGCGTACTGCAGTCTCATCTTGAATGCAGAAGAATTGAAAAACACATCAGCACGAATGCTTGGAAATATTTTCTTTCTTTGGCTTCAAGCAGTTTTTTTTTAGTAGAAATGATTAGGACGGTGGCTACAGCAAAAAGCCTTACTCAAGAGAAACAGTGGGGCAACTCTCCAGCACAGGAAATATTGCAGATCCATAACACCTGCTGATGTAGAAAGAGAGCAGAGAAAGAGAAATTTGCCCATGACCTCAGCAGCAGCTCACCAATTCCTCTGTACTTGGGCAGCAGGGATGCCACTGCAGCAAGAACAACAACATCTCAAAATGCAAAATTAAAATGAGAGCACGAAACAATCAAAGCAGCATGCACCACTATTAGAAATGTAACCCAAATGTTCAGCACATCCCTTTTTCTCTTTTAATTTGTTTGTGAAGCATCCAAATAACAGGATTGGCACTGCAGACTCTAAAGTCAGAAACTGGAACAAAACATGGATGAAACTGCTGCCAAAAAAAAAAAAAAAAAAGAACCCACTCAAGCACAGCAGGTACAACAAAACACACAGAGAGAAAAAAACTGACACAACGGCGCAGGAACACAACCTGCATGCAATAAATCTACCCTAGAGTTCGTCCTCTTGTTGACCTTGAAGTTTACCACATTAAAACCAGCGAGAGACAGAATCACCTACCGATGCAAAGCTGAGACAAACCGTACAGCCGGGCAAGAGTTCCACGTTCTCAGGGTTTAAAGTCCAACAGAGCTCAGTCTGCCAGTAAATCTATGGCCCTCGATGAAGTAATACCTCCAAAGCGCTTGTCATTACATTATAACAAATGATCAAATTCAAACAGGAGTAAAGTTATGTTTTTTGGACCTACAGATCACTTATCTGGCTTGTTTCTCTTCTTGTTAGGTCCAGCAAATGTGTGTCTGTGTGTGTGTTCCATGTAGGCGTCACCTTGTTTTCAAGCCGTTTCTTCCCCTTTCACCCCCACCCTCCCTTCCTGAACTTTCAATACTTCTTTCTGCTTTGTGCTTAATAATAAGTGAACTCTCCATTGTAAAAATCACTCCCCCTATTCCCACCCACCCTCCTCCTTTCTCCGAGCTGTGTCCAAGCGTCTGCTCCCAAGCATACGCTCGCTCAACAATGCAGCGTGTTCGACTGGACTTTCACATAACTGTTGTTGTGCTTTTTGTAACAAAGATAAAACGCAATGGTATTCTTTTAAAGGAAAAAAACGCAGCCTCATGAAATAGTCTTTGTACTTCAGGCTTCTTATCCAGCAGGAACACCATTTGCCCTGCAGACACAATACATTGTCTTGGCTTTGGACTGTAACGAGGACATAATACAGTACATGATTCACTCTATTCTTATTTCTTCCAATAATTGTCCCTCGGCTGTAACTGAGAAATATCTTCAAGCACGTAAAGGGAAATGCCAACAACTTTATTCCCTGGGGAATTTCATGGAGCCACTCTGAAATTAACATTGTATTCCATCCTTATGTAACATGTTTGAATTTTAACCTCAGCTGGATGCAAGAAACAGCACGATCAAACAATGGAAAGCTCCAGAACAGCTACTAAAACAACCTTGAAATGAAATTGTTTTCTCAGCTACGCATGCGTTTTACACTCCTGCAGCTCTGGAGCGTAATGACATCACTTATTCAGAGGTTATCACTGCAGTTTCTCACTTCAGGAGGCACATCCCGGGGCCCAGATATGAGTGATGTAAAACTGATTATAAATCCATTTGTGCTTGCAGAGGATTTACGAATAATCACGGCAGTTCCAGCTGTGGATCCCACAGAGTTCATTGTCAACAAAGAAGTACTGTTAGCTAGAATTATCCAGTGGGTGGCACTAATACTACAGCTGAAACATATCAGCAGACATTAGTTAGACTATTCCGAGTGTCAGGCTTTGGTTCACATTAACATATCAGTACAAAATTGATTCAATCACTGAGTTGAATGTGTTAAAATGTAGCCACCTTATGTAATTTTACTGCTTAAACAGATCACAGCTGTAGTAGCTTCACTAAGAGGAAAACTTAGTTATATTCAGATGAAAGTGTTTTACCCAAGTCCCCTTTAATTTATGGACCATTGAACGGCTTCTTAAATGCTCCCTCTTAGAGGAAAGCTTAGCCATGTTTCTGATATTATTAATGCTTCACTAGGAGGCAAACTTAGTCATATTCATATATTGAAGATCTGTTATCATTCATTACATCAACAGTTCTGTTATTAGCTATATTTTTAAATGCTTCCTCTTAGAGGAAAGTTTATCCATGTTTGTTAGCTTTTGTTAGTTTACTCAAATTACCTGTTATAGTTATACCAATCTTACTGTTAGCTAAAATTAATGTTTTTATTTACCTGTATTTCTGTGTTGTATTTTTTATGTCTTTATGTAAAGCACATTGAGTTGCCTGTGGTATGAAATGCGCTATATAAATAAAGATTGATTGATTGATTGATAGTTGAACTAAAACCAGAGAAGATAACGATGACCTCAAAGCATGACGTATGAGCTGTATAAAGGCGGGAACAATTGGTTATTCATATTCACTTTTTAGAGATGTGCTGGCTCTTTAAGAAAACAGGTGTGTCGTTGACAGGTAATAGTACAGAAACAGGAAGTAGCCGCTTTAGAAAGCAAACGCAAACGACAAGGGACCGTTTTCTTCAGCACAAAATGAACATGAGGGAAGAAGGGAAATACTTTGGTAAGATTCATACAGCTAATTGCTCGTAGCACATTTAGAGATCAGCTTTATTTTCCTTTGAACCAGGTAAGGTGAGCAGAAAAGTGTCAAATCTAACATGTGATTTGGTTTCTGTAAAGATCTTGGTGTGCTCAATAAATAAAACTTAAAACTGCTTTAAAATGAACTAAGTTCGTGTCTAAAGTCATTTGAATATTCTCTCTGCAGACCGGCCTGACTGACGACATGAAACAATCTTTGCTCCTCGTCTGTCTGTCCCTGGCAGGTAAAACCATTTGCTCTGACACTTTCTTCTCTTCTTCCGACTGCATCGTTCAAACAGCTCATACAAGTCTCCGAGGAGTATCGGTGGAGACTTTACTGTGAGGAAAAATGAATGAATAAATAAACAGGCCAGGGAGGGACCGCTGTAATATTCCAGGCACGTAAATAAAACAATTGCATTTCGGCCTGTGAAACCTGCGCGACCGCATTCCCGTCAGTGGAGCCTTCAGGGTCTACTTACAGAATCCTACGTCCGAGTTTCATTATGTGGCGCAGAATAACAATTGGCTCATTGCTTCTGTAACAGTTATGGTAGCGTGTGCAGCGCTACAGTTTTTGATTACAGTAATCACCAGAGGTGGGAGAAAGTCCCTATGTTGCAGGTCCAAGTAGAGTCTCAAGTCTTTGCTCTCAAGTCCAAGTCAAGTCGTCCTAGGATTTTTGTTTTCGAGTCCCAACCAAGTCCTAACAAATCGATTATAATTAATAATACATGACCACGCCTCAATTAAGTTGTTTATATTTTATTGTTAATGTTCTGCCACTTATTCATTTGTATATTTTTATTAATATTGTGCTTAGATGCTTCGTCAATATAAGCACTGCCTTCTTGTGCCAATAAAGCTATTTGAAATTGAAAAAATTGGGCGATATCTTTTTTTTTTTTTGTGTTTTGGCATTAATTATCCAGCCAAGACTTTGTAAATCAATAGACAATAGACTTTGGGAGGTATTTCTCCTTTTATTTCTACACAAACTTGCTGAAACTTGCACATAAAAAATTCAGGCGGCGTTCAGGTGTCACTGACGGCTGGGATTTCTGCCTGGTTGCTACAGTATTGATGCGACACTTTTAAAAAATATTTTAATATTTGTGCTTGCTGCCTGTGACTTGACTCGAGTCCAGAGGGTTAAGTCCAAGTAGAGTCTCAAGTCTTTGCTCTCAAGTCCAAGTAGAGTCTCAAGTCTTTTTTTGATTTGGTCAAGCAAGTCTCAAGTCATCAAAATCGGGACTCGAGTCCAAGTCAAGTCTCAAGTCTCGAGTCCAAGTTCTCTGTAAGTACCTCTGGTAATCACAGCATGAAAAATAGACCTGTTAACTTGACTATTGCTCAGACTGCAAAAACAAAACTCCATTAGTTATCATAAAGCCTGACCACAAGCATGTACAGTTATCTCAAGGACCCAATGAGTCAGCGGACCCTGGTTTAGCTCATAAAATTCTACAAACACGAAGAGACAAAATGGCAACAAAGATCGATAGAAATGACCAGAGCCTTATAACCAATGGCACACAAAGCAATTCAGAAAATATTCAGCATGTTCATATTCAATTGCACAATGGTCACATAGACACAAAGCAAAATGAGACACAAAATGTAGCTCAAATTGAGCAAAGATGCAGTACAACCAAGAAAGGGCTACAAAACTACCCAAAAGAACAAACAGATGGAAAAACTTCCC
Source organism: Odontesthes bonariensis (assembly GCF_027942865.1). NCBI lineage: Eukaryota > Metazoa > Chordata > Actinopteri > Atheriniformes > Atherinopsidae > Odontesthes > Odontesthes bonariensis. The sequence goes on from NC_134510.1 coordinate 30,654,009, forward strand.
AACAAAGGCAATGTTTATTACATTGCCTTTGTAATGGGAAATGACTCACACCCCTGAACTTCTTGGTGGGAAGTTTTGTTTTGTGTTTTCTCTATCCTATGCTGACAGTAACAGAAATATAGAGGACTGGCAACAGAATTCCATAACTGCATTTTATATTTGTGGAAAGAATAATGTATAAAAATGGCAAAGATTGAGCAGCAAATATAAACTTTCAGTGTTTGTGCTGCTTCAGAGAGATGAGCAAAGAAAAATTAGCTCCAGGAATGTAAATTGAATTTTAATTTGTCCATTAACTAAGGGCTGTTGTTCATGCATGAAATATAATAATTGAAGTAATAATCAGCAACACTTTCCAATTATTAAATATTCATTTTACTGCCATGTATCAGCAGATGAGATACTGCACAGCAGTGGTTCAACCTGGAGTGTCTAAATGCTGAAAGCATTTTTTATTTTTTTTTGTTTCTAAACGTCTGTGCGGTTGGGCGGATGAATCACCGATAATACCTTCAGTAAGAACAAAAACATTTTTCAGTTTTCTACTGAAAATTGGATGGATGGATAAAAAACTGAAAAGACAGCTTGTCAGAATACTCCCACTTGATCGACCTCAAGGAACTTAAAGTTTAGCTTCATAAAGTAAAATATTTTCAAGCTACCAGTTTACAGTTTTATGGGCAGATCTTTTTTTTTTTTATCAAATTGGCATGTCATCTCAACTCTTTTATTTTGTTTTTAATTCTTTATTCCATATCTAGAGCTGGATCAAATAGTTATGTATTTAATTACAAATAATCTTTTTTTGAATAACTCTTAACTCTTAATAATGCCTTAAGTACAATGTCTTTGACTTTTGCTCTTTTAAGGCCTTTGTAAAAACAGTCCAACAGAACATGAAAGTATCATCGTTCTCCTGCGTCACTCATGGGCGTTTCTCACTTCTGTCTCATTACTTTTTACCCAGATACAAAGTCAACAAAGGCCAAAGCCTAAAACCTGTTTGTTACCTTTAAAATGCCTGTGTGGGAACCTGAATCCATCTAGTGTAAAGTCAATCCAGTGAGACCAATCAGGACCTTATTGATATGATTCACTGTAACTTGCGTGGCGGGTGTTCTTCCATGGTTGTTTTGCCAGTAAAAGGACATTGTAGATTCAGATAGTCTTCTCCAGTCTCAATCCTCAACACCAACACAAAGATCCAAACAGAAAAACAGAGATTTTCTTCTTCACCCTCTTTTCTCTACAGACAACAACATATCACATTTAAACAGATGAATACATAAAATCAATGGATCTTCACAACACAGATACCTAAAAATCGTCTATTTGCCAGTAATTCTTGCAATGGAAGACAAGAAAAATACAATAGTGACATGGCTTTCTTTAAGTTAGGCTAACAGAACACAAAATGTTTTTACTTGTGTTCATTAACAGTCCAAAAAACATAGTGTGACTCTATGAGGAAGGAAAGTGTTTTTTCTATCGAGTTTATACCTCCAGAGACAGTCTGTGTCTCTATAGATTTCCTCTCTGCAGTGATGGAAGATGTATTTGCTTGAGTAACAGTACCAGTGTAGGAATACTTGTTTACATGCTTAAATAATCACTTTTAATTATCACTGTAAGCAGTCTCTTACTGTTGTAGCTGGTTCAGATTAAGCCTGTTTTTAACTGCTGGCCTACATTTTTGTTGTATTTAAGAAATCCTGTGAAAATGTAGTGGATAGGACAGAAGAAAAGAGTGGAATATCTCCACTACACAAATTTGTGCTGATCATATTATCTATTTAAGACATTTCAGAGGTTAACATCATTATGCCCTAAACAATAAATGAAGTGAAACCAAAAGTGCTCGAACATGGCATAGAGTATGGATATCTTAAAATGCCGTATGTCCCACAGGAGAACTTGTTATCGTTGAGGTTTTCCCTTTTAGTTTCCATGTAGCACCATCATTTTATTGCTTCTGCTGTATTTAGTTTTGCACCCATTACTGCTCCAGAATGATGTGATGCCCACTGTAAACATTAATATTTTTATTTTTTTGTTTAGTTCTCCTCTCTGCCAGTGTACTGGCAAAGGACCAGGTGCAGATCCAGTTCCAGACAGATCCGGTCCTGACACAAACTGGCACTGAAATAGTCTTCACAGTGTTGGTTGTGCCTGAGGTTTTCACCATGACATGGAAGTACCAAGGAGGAGTTACTCTGGGTGCGAGGATCGCAGGAGTCAGCAGTGTTAACCCGGTGCCCCAGTTCCTGGGCAGAGTCACCATTGGCGCCACTCAGCTCCGAATTGGAAACGCCCAGCTCCAAGATGCGGGGAACTACACAGTGGAGGTGGAACCCATTGCCACCACAGGCCTGTCTGGTAACTCCAGATCTATACAGCTGAGGGTGTTTGGTAAGAGATAAAGAAGTGTGCCTGAACAGGGGAGAAGACGGGATGCGGAGTGGTGGTGAAGTGTGTAGGGGACAGAGGTTGTGAGGAAGGGATGATGTTAAGGGAGAACGTGAGGAAATGAAGAGGAGAGGGAGGATTTAGGGAGTAAGAGAATTACTCGGGTAGGTATAATGAAATTAGTGACCCATAGAAGAGGAGGTAAAATTAATAAAAAAGGAGGAGGGGGTGAAGCAAGTGGCTCAGGGCTTTATGCTAATTAAAACTCATTTGATATTCAGCACTCATGCTCTTAGATGTTCGATTTTGTCTAAATGTGGTGCAGCATTTAGAGACAGTACATTCTGTATTTGCATTCATTTACATTCAGTACTGTAATGGAGCCTGAACAGCTGAGTGTCTCTTTATTTTCAGTCATCAGCCCACGCTGAAGGGATGACGTATACATCCTTCTTACCTCGAGTACTAATGGGAGGGCAGGGAGCCTGAATTGTTTGAAGCACCAGTCTGTTGCTGAAAGGTCACATTCTGTGAACTCACGACTGCTGGTTCACATCTTGGATCGGTGGAGTCCTTGAGCACGACTCTAATCCTCCAGCTTACTCTCTATTAACTCTTGAAATGAGAGTCTGCTTAAATCTTAACATATGAAACACTGCTGCTGAGTCACAGACAAGCGGGTGCTCTATAAAAATGCAAGTAATTAGAGCTATTTAGTAGTTGCTCTAATGTTTTTGTTTGCTGTTGTGGTTCTCTCTTAGTCACAGCTCCCTCCTCCATCCATACGCCCCCTCTTCTCCCAGTCCAATTATTTAACTTAGGCTGCTCGCCAAGAGGCATTCGGCTACCGCTCACACCGTCTGCCCTCTTATTTGCCATCTGCGCTTCTATCTGAACGCTGTCCCTTCTCAGCTCTCTCTTGCTTTGATTACAACAAATTATCCTCAACAGAAACATCAAACTGCTCCCTATTGTTCTGTCACTCCATCTCTTGAAGTGTGCTCTCACTGATACTCTCAGGCTCCATTCTAACAGCAGCAGTTATTCAGAAACATTTTGTCTGTGATTCTGTTTTTTTGAAGTCTAAAATAAAATTAACTTTTTTTATTTTTTTTATTTTCAAGATGCGGTATCTGGGGTGAGTCTGTTTGTTCCTTCAGTGGCAGTGGAGGGGAGAAATGTGTCTCTGAGCTGTACACGGACTGCAGGGACAGAGATTACAGTCCAGTGGGGCAAAGACGGCTCAGCCATCACAGCCGACTCCAGGATCACTATCTCAGGTGGCTCTCTGGTCATCAACCCAGCCAGACGAGGTGACGCCGGAGAGTACACATGTACTGCCAGCAACCCTGTCAGCGCCCAAACGGCCACACAAAGCGTCACTGTCTACTGTGAGTTTACACTGACCAAGACAAGAAGCAGCTAATCTGCTGTAACCACTGCAAATGGCAGTAGCTTATCTCCCTATCCACATTGCACTGCACACAGTGTGCTGAATTGCACTCAGCTTGCAAAAGACAGTCTTCCATAAGCTTACAAAGCTGCTTCTGGCTTTGTGTTGATCACATCATTAAGTCTGATATGACACTCTCACAGCAGCATCCTGTTCTATGGTATTTACCGACTGCATCAAAGTCTTTTTCGATCAAAATTGGTTTCTTTACCTAAATTCAAAGAACCAAGTGCCAAAAGCATTTGTACTTCAGTAAAGGTAAGTCAAATTAATATTGAGTCTTCAAATTGGGTGGCCACAGAAATGTGCGTCACCAGAATTGGTTGCAAAGCGAATCTGTAATAACACCATCAAAGAGCCTGTTACATTTCTGCTGTCTGACTGTGTCTTGTTAAACCTGCTGAGGATTGTTTTCACAGTTCATTCATCTGTTATTTTCCCCCCTTTTTTTTATTAAATGCTCAGTCTATCATTTCTCAGAAATAATGAAAAATGCTGTTCACTCGTTGGGCGACATCTTAAATTGACATGATTTCCAACAAAAAACAATTTACAGTAATTCACAGCAGAACTACATAATGAAATAGTTTTTAAAGAGCTTATCAAAATATTTTTTTTCCTCATAAATTGTATAAATAACTGGTATCAGAATTGTTGACAGAGAAAAACGCTTGTTTACGTTGTTGTCAACAGTTTTGCAAGCAGAGTCACGTTTATTGCAATGTTTGATTGGAAAATCAAATCTGTAAACCTGTTGCCATTTATGGCATTGAATAAATAATTGCCAGTCTACAAAGAATTTTCCACTATGATGAAGCTAAAACACATTTTTGGAGTTAAAAGTTAAGTCTCAAATCCCCTTCAGATCCTTTACTTAGTATTTTGTTAAAGGGGAAGTTCGAAGCAGTGGCGGTACGACACTGATTTACGCCCCGGGCGAAACCCGGTGCTGGCAGCTCTGAACTAACAGTGCTATAGTACGCATTAATTCATTCATTCGTCTTAAAGTATTGGTGAAATACTAGCCCCTTTCACACTGCGACCCGCTACCTTAGCAGGTCCAAATTGCACCTTCGACCCGCGTCGAGCAATGTGAACGCTTGGCGTGTTGGTGACCCGTGTCGCCTGAAGCCGAGTTCAGGGGGCGTTGCCTAGTGGCAGAGCGTCACACGAAACGCATAAAATGCTGGGCGTGTACAATGACGTAGGCACAGGCCATGCGTCGGAGGTAGGGTTAAATACACCTTGAGGACTCGTTTTTGCAATTGTATATGCAGTTCATGGAGATGTTATTTTACGGGGTGTGGATGGTTACAACGTGGGATGCCGCCGAAGAACATATGCGGAGAATACAAGAGCACTATAGTCCCCGAAATGTGGCGGTAAATAACGTCCTCTGCTCGGAGGCTGAGGAGCTCGCGGACCTCCTTGTCTCCCCAGTTGGCCATATTAAAAAATGTCTCGCCCACGTCCGACCCGCGTCGATTGCGTTCACACCAAACTCGGCTCGGCAAAAAGACTAGGGTCCGACGCGGGTCGAAAGGCGAATCGAGTTGACGCGGCAGCCCGGGTCGGCAGTGTGAACGCAACAGCGGACACGCTAAATTCGCAGATTAAACGCGGGTTATTCGGCAGTGTGAAAGGGGCTAAAGACAGATAATGCCTTATTTAGAGGCTGTATTGTCTCTGCCCCGTTCACTCCCGTTATATGGATATACGCGGATCTCGAGTGATCTAAATAGCGTCCGAAGGACGCCGATTTCACCAGAATGTTATCGATGAGTAGATGAACGTATTTTATGCCAGAAATAAGGTCCAGGTTTAAAAAAAACAAACTTCCCCTTTAAAGCACCTTTGGCACTGGTGGTTGCCTAAAGTCTTCTTTGGAATTAACTGGCTTAGCTTAGCACATTTTTCATGTGGATGTTTCTTCCTTCTTCTTGGCAGAAACATTCGAGTTAAACCAGGTTAAATGGGGAGCATCAGTACAAGGACATTTTTAGATTTTGTCAGTGATCCTCTGCTGGGTTCAGGTCTTGGCCTGGGTTGGTACATGAATTTTACATGAGTTTTCCTGGAAAAATACTTTTTATGCTTTGGTTTTTTTTTTAGTTTTTTTTTTGGGCTGTATGTTTCGAGTCAGGTTGTTGTCTTGTTGAAATGTTAACCTTCTCCCCTGCCCGAGATCCCGATCACTCTTGAAAAGCTTTTCATTCAGGAATACTTTATATTTTTATGCATCCATCTTTCGCTCGTGACTAATCTGCAGCCCTGTTCACAGAAAAACCTCTCCACAGTATAATGCTGCTATAAGCATGTCTAACTTTAAAGCTCGCATTACTCAGGTGATGCTCAGTTTGTGGTTTCCTCCTTTCATGCTGTTGGAAATTGTGGTCAAATAGTAATTTTTTTTGTGTCTAAAGCATCATAAAATGTGGAAAACTTGAAAGGGTGCATTATTGTATACTACAACAGACTGTTTGAAAGGGAGGGCAGCAAAACCCCTGGAAGTGTCTCCTCTGTCTGAAATATTTCTTTTGAGCCTCTGTGCTGGATTTTAGATGAAAAATATCCCTCAACTGACTCTCAGATTTCAGTGTTAATTAATTCTTGAGACATGTTGATCCAGCAGGTGTAAGAGCAGCCAATGCAATTGTGGGTCAGGGTTAAAAGCGAAGAGAATTCCGAAGCGAAACAGAATGGCATGGCTCTCTCATTAGCTGAATATGATTTAAAAGGGTTAACCACGGTGATTAAGCCTAATGTGGTGACTTTAACCCCAAATTTCCACAATAATACCAGTTTTAGCAGAACACATAAGTGTTTTTCATTAGCACTGCCCTTTTTTTTTTTTTTTGTCATTGCTGTCATTCATGTTTGTGGCTAACAAGTGTATTCTAATTATCAACAAACCAGATGGACCTGATGCCCCTGTGCTGACCATTGACAGACCAAAGGAGTGTGTAGGGGGAGTGGACGTATTGGTGGGACAGACGGTGCGTCTCACCTGTACATCCGACTCGCTGCCTCCTGCCCTCTTCTCATGGCAACGTGATGGACAAGCTGTCACATCCGGCCAGCCAGACAGCGGGGTGCTTAGCCTTCAGACTTTCTCAACCAATGAGAGCGGTCGGTACGCCTGCACAGCCAGAAACAGCATCACTGGAGGCACGTCGGAGCAGAGCACCGGGCTGGCCATCGCAGGTGAGTTATGGTGAACAGTGACCTCTCTGTGACTGATAATGATGATGGTTGGTTTTGGAACCTGTCGCTGTATCAGTCTTCAGGACAGAAAAGGGATCAGAAGTATCCTGGGAGATTTATCTGGTGAAAATGTGGTCAAAGTCATTCAGCTTCTCATCCTCCCTTTATTTTCATTTCTTTCCCCCCCTGTCTCTTTCTCTCTGCAATTACTTCATCATCCTTTTTTTAGAATCTCCCCTCCTCTCCTTTATCTTCTTTTTCATACTTTCCTCTTGTCTGTCTGGGCTCCAGACTCATTATCTTTATTAATTCTATCCCTTACGACACCAATCTTTCTATTTCAGATGTATGTCTCGACGGAGGGGAAGTTGCGGGGATAGTTATTGGCTGTTTTCTGGCCATTCTAATCATTGTGCTCCTCATTGTGCTCCTTATCTTTCTCGTACGAAGAAGGGGGGGTAAGTGTGCCTGTGTGATCACGGACATGGTGCTTGTATACTATCTTGCTGGAAAACATTTGAACTGGCTTTTGATGATCTCTCTGTCTGTACAGGCACATTTTCTTACACGAAGGTAACATTTTACTTTTGTTACAGCACAACAAAGGCAAAGGGAAACTGTACTTGTTCAGAAGACGAATCCCAATTCAAGGCCTATAGTAAGCCACTATAACGTTTACAAGATTCACTATTGATACTGTCCTCATCTTATGATGGTGCTTTTCACAAACTAACCACATCATTCCATCTTTCTTTTGCTTTCTCTTCCATGCCTTTATATTCAATTTGTTCCCATCAAGCCTACAGATCTACAACCTGATGTTGTAAGAGATTTGGACCAAGGTCTCCAACCCCCCCTCTATACACGTCGACCTGACCGCTTATACACAGCTCAGCGTGAAAGCAACCAACAGACACTGCCACAGAACAGACGACAAAACTCCGACACACACCAACACAATGGACAAACTGACACAAATAGACTTCTAAACAATGCCATTCACAACACTAATTCAGACCCACACAATGGCATTGACAACCCAGCTTTTGTGCACACTGCTGGTCAGATTGCAAACACGCTCCCAAACACACAGCAGCAAAATCCTAACATTCTCATACAGACTTGCACTGGCCAGGGTGGAGCCCAGCCCCCGGCGGTTCAACTCAGCCTCAACACGCTGCCACGCACCAGTCAGCTAAACGACAATGCACAAATGCCCACCATTCATGTCAATCTTAACTCCTATTTAACCAGTGGACAACAGACTCAGCAAGACGGCTCATTACCTCTCACTAATGCAGCCAACGATACTGCTCAACATATGCGACACAACCTTATACCTACAAGGCAATCAAATCCCACCATGCAAAGCAGTCAGTCCTATCCAAATGACCCTCGACTTATTGGTCATGTAGATGCAGATAATTTAGCTCAGCCTGGACTTATCCCAACAGCATATACGCATTTTAACAGTAATGTCCCTTCTCAGCGAAATGCCAACACACAGACATTCCAGCAGGACCCAGAGCCTCGTAGGAGGTCTGACAGGAACTCAAGAACACACGAGGCCACTCCAAGCTCCTCCCGTAGACAGATTCCTTGGGATCTCCACAGAGGGACACCAGCATATCCCAGTGGTACCTTTCAAAGAGCACAGGCGTCAGCTGAATACACTTCTGATTCTACAGACTACACCAGAGACAACATGATCCACCGTCTCATACGAGAGGCAAGAAGACCAAACAGATCTCAGCCTCAGAGCCAAACAGCTTCACGCCGCAGAACACCACCCAGACGGGATCCACCATCAGAGGACAGTCAAACACAAAGCGGTTCAGCTGATCTGCGACGACCAAATGCCACCAGTGTTACACGGCCTGAGCCCTTCCACCACACACAGAGAAGTCCCCGCACACAAAGGGAAAGTGCGCAGCGCAACATTAGAGGCAGCCAGACTGCCCTCAGGCAGGAAACGACTCACGGCAATAACCCCCAGGCACTGCCTGTCATGAGCCAGCAGGCCTCTGCAGGTCGCTCTGCTGTGTCACAAGGACCCACAGGGCAACAGGGATGGACTGCACCACAGGATGCTGATACCAGAGCGTTGGTTGATCCTAATCACCTTCAGCAGGCATACATGGCTCAGCAACACATAGCAGCACCAATCCAAACACCACAAGCCCTCGGCACACGCACACAGCCTGGCATGCACGGTGCCAGTCAGCCTCGCCAAGGGGGCACTGCTCCAGCACCAAACCCTTCTGCCCAGCCAAATCCCACAAACTTAACCCAGGCTGCACTTAAAGATCACACTGATAGGGCTCAAGTGTTTCAAAATCGGAGACAACAGACTCAGGCTGCCCTGCTTCACCCCAGTCCACAGCAGACTCAAGCTCAAGCCACCGGGGTACAGCGCCCGCCAACTCCTCCTCCTGTTATCCCCCTTGTACAGTTTCAAACCCTCCCCAAAGAGCACACTCATCATAAATCCCCAAATAGAGGCCCACAGCCCCTCAAAAATGTACCAGCCGCTCAGCAACACATGCGGGTACAACAGAGGCCTGGTGCAGCTCGCCATCCCACCGTGATGCCAGCCAACCATCATCAGCATCGTGGAAATGGTCATAGGCATGGCCACGTCCATGCCCATGTACATGGACGCCCTGCCCACTTCACCCAGCCGGTGAGTGTGAGACACACATGATTCACTGAAATGACAGCCAACAGATACCGTATGTTTATGGGCCAAGGCTGACAGCTGTCGTGTCATACTTCCTGTGTGTTGTGTTTTGGGTCTGCCTTTACCTGCAATCTCCAGTTGCTACTTTTGTCTGTTGTAAGTCTTCAAGGATACCTGACAGCACCTTTAAGTGGCTGTTGTGTGTTTTTTTTTTCTTCAATTCTTCATCTCTGTGCTATAAAAATGTACTTAGTCTTTAGTGTTTGTGATACTGAAGCAGTCTGTGAAAATAGCTTTGTGTGTCAGAAGTTCTGCTTCTTCCTCGGCATGACATGTTGCCAATGAAGGCCTTGTTGTGTCTTTCCAGCAACAGGCCCAAAGAGGAAGACCAAGATGATGACAGATGTCAGCAGGCTCCTCTCTACAACTGTCCCGCTTGCACTGTCACAAACAAACAGCTGACAGACGGGATCCAATATTCCAACAGGCAAGACTGACTGCAAGAGGTTCTGCTTTCAAAAAAGCTGTCATAGCCTGGTATTTCAGTCCTGAAGGGAACTTTTTTTTAAGTAAAAGAAATGAACTTGTCTCCCATGGGGATGATATAATGTATTATTTTTAATATAGTCCCTCTTTTTTTAAATGATACTTGAATTACTGAAAACAAAATGCTCCTCCATCAGCAACCTGCCTCAAAACACAAGCACACTGTTCCCACATATACTGTTTAGACTTCTGAAGCACTGGTCATATATCAAAATTTGCCCACAGCCTGCTCGAAAAAGTTCAGTGATCAATGGCTCTGGACCAAGTTTACATCCTATCATCCATTTGTCAACAGAGCTAAACAACACTCCCTTGATAAATTGCACATGAGATACTTGCATAAATGTCTGCGAGCACCTGAGCCAACAGTGACAGACAGCAAATGAAAAGGGACCCTGCACAAGATGGACTTGGCGACTGGGAATAGTGACAGTTATGAAGGAAGAAATTAGCAATAGGGGTGGTCTTGAGTCACCTGGAGCTATTTATTTTACGTCCTCTGTTCACAGATGCCTCTTATGACACTTCTCAATTTAGATGATTCGTGTCAGTGAAGCTCTGAAATGGGCTCAGCTTAAAGTGAGGGGGATCCCCTGAATGGGTGGGTGCTTATTAATTAAATGTTTTTATGTGACTTAAATGACTTGGAAAATAATCACATTCCATGCATGAATGAGGTCAGCACAAAGACCTGAGCTGCCATGCTTTCTGCTGAAATGGTTGTGTAGCAAATTACTGGGTCACAGACATGTTATTACTTTTACAAATGATGTATTTATTGATTTTCTAATGTTTTTTTTTTATTTTTCTATTTTGAACTCAGGGATGTCCTTGTTGATTGAAGATTTTAGGTCGGGACAGCGGATATCATTAATTGTGTACATATATATTAAGTATGAAGCTCATATTCTATTTTTCTTTTATTGTCAACTAAATCCATGACAAAACCAAGCCAGTAGTCTTTTCCGCACAGTTTGTGCATTTTGCAAATATACCTTTTTTCCCGTAATTGCATCTGAGTGATAACTGTGTATAAATCCCCTGATGGAAATTGTCCCCAACAAGTGCACTGCTGTTTGAGTAACATCTGTTTAAAGCTACTTTGCCCAGCTGTTTGCTGAAATGACTTAAATTCTTTAAATGGTCTGTTTTAATAGTTTTCTCTTTCAGAAGAAACAGGCTGACAGATCAAATCCTCAAACAGGTGTAGGGAAGTCAAAAGTGTTGCAATTTTAGTGGGGTTTAAAATAAGAAAACACAAAGCGATCATCCATCCTTACACATAAGAACAGATAACCTTGAGATTTATATTTGAAAACCAGCACAAACATTTGCAGAACATACCTTCTGGCTCTAATCCACATCTGCTGAATAAGATTTACTTATTTACTGCTGCTAAAAAGTCTGTTCCTCTGGACAATAATGCTTTATGTCCTCGAATAGATATGATGTGCTACAAGCACAGTGTTTATCTTTGCTCCCTGAGAGGGATTTGTACATTGTTGGGGGTTTATGAACTCTTGTGATGTTTGATCAATAATAAAGATTTTTGCTTGTCTGCATGTAGCCACGGTAAACTTACTATCACAGTGCAGTCACTTGTCTAAACTATACACAAGGGAATGCACAGGACTTTATTTTACTTCTTTCAAAGGGAGCGCAGCCCTCCAAACATGAGTTGTTTTTTTCAGTACAAAATACCACCTTGAGGATGTTGACAGTAAGTCGGTCCACAAAACCACCCATATATTCTGGCACCTCTTTGAATCATAGAGCTGTTTGGAGTCAGGGTATATTTCTGCTCACTGTTTCTATAGTGCTAATTATTCATGGCGGCTGTGTACACCGGCTGCTGTTGTTGGCTCCTCAGATAAATCTGCTCCTTCGGCTTGTGGAGTTGCAGAGCGTTTGTTTGGATCATAGCTCCATCCGTCTCCCAATCCCCTGCTCCCACTTATACGTCACCTCTGATGAACAGTCCTGGTGCTCACTATTGGAGACACTTCACGGTACTCTAGCACTGTAATGAGGGGAGATGGAGTGTTCTTGAGTACCCGTACCAGATAGATAAGGGCACTGCCTACCTGTTCCAACTGAAAGCTGTGATTTATGAAAAGTTTGGAGTGGCTTTCTGAATTAAGCACTTTGTCTACTGCTCTGTGCCTGCTGTCTTTGCAGTAAAGTGTGTTGTTTATCCCTGAAACAACTTGAATGAAATTGCAAGACATTTTGTCGCAAAACCACAACACAGTAAACCTCAAAAGCTGATGTGGCCACCATCTCTGGGACAATTTGCATGCAAATCTGCTTGTATTTCCTTAGTGCACTGATTTACTGTGATTTACTGTGACTGCCACAAGTAATTGTAAATGTTTATGCATCCATCTGAAGGCATAAATTAAAGGAAAACATAACTCAAGTGCTGTGTGTGCAAATTGAGCATTTTTTTTGTATTGATGGATGTTGGTTTTTGTGTGCGTAACTGCAAACTTCCCTTCCTTTAGTGTGTAGAGAGCCAGTGCTGATTTCACTCAGGAGACTGCAGTAAAAGCACTTTAATATTGCAAGATGTCCAATATACCCTAATCCAGTTTTAATTCAAATTCATTCTAACTCAGCAGGAGCACATATTTTTATAGATTTGATGGCATTTTAGTTTGGAAAGAAGTTCAATTAATTAACATCTTGGTGTGAGTTCGAAAAAGTCATGATACCTCCTTTATTTTTTCTCTCATGGCACAGGTGGAGATTTCTCCACCACCAGGAAAAAGACAGTGGTCAGGCTAATAGTCCTCATAAGTCCATCTTATCACTGTAAAATTTTACTATAGAGCCCATTATTAGTCAACATCAGTGTCCTCAAGCAAGACTTTTGACCCCTGCTGCTTTACTTTTAGCCAGTTTTTGACATATGGATAAAATTCATGATCGGATTTTGCAAGACAACAGAACCAAAAGAGTCCTCAACATGTCAGTGTTGTCAGTTTGACCATGAATTTATTTTCAGCCTGACAGATCATCTAACTGTTCAAAATGTCCTGTGGAAGGTCAGAGAATCCGTCATGGTTCACTAACCATAAATTGCTCAGTATGGAAGTCTTTCAACTGTAAATCATACGTCAAAACTATACTGTCAGCTCAGACTTCGTGTCTCCTCACCCACAAGGGGGAGCCACGTGAGAGGATTTTTGTTGCTATTGATTACTTTCCTCCATCTTTTTTCGGCTCCTTTAGGCCCTGTCCATCTGTGCAACTTTGATGGTGGGTGCTGAAATTAATATGCAAGCCATTGGCAAAGTTATTTTTGTCATTAGTCCAACAAAGAAAAACAACAGTAAAGAAAAAAAAAAAAAAAACAATTGTGCAGCAACAAGGAAATGCGCAGTTGTCACAGACTTGTACTTTCTAAGATGTTTAAAGGTGAACTACTGCCTTCAGGGATACAAATCAAACACACTTCCTTCAAAGAGTTTTGTTTCCATCATAATCTTTTGCTAAATCAACTGAGCGTATCATGCTGTGTTTAGTATTTTCACCATGCTTTCTTTCACATAAAGAAAGTCTTCTCTGGGAAATTCTGTGTTTTAAGCTTTTTTTTTCCGACAGATCTGATATCTTTCCTGACACCAAAACACAATAAAAATTAATCCTAGATATTGCCCTGTGGGTACATAAGCATTCACAGATGTTTTCGTCTTTTAAGCCGCGGAAGTTTAAATTAAAAGATGACCAACTGTTTTAGTTTTACTTTAAAGGTACTTGAGAGTGGAGCTCCGAGCAGTAGCAGTAAAATTCACACCTACACACAGCGAAACCACAATGCAGAAGTGTAAAAAAGACGTTCTAAATTAGAGCTGATTCTAGAAAGTGCAGTGCAGATACCTATTCTTCAAACAGAGTCACGTGTTGCAGCAGAAAGTGGTTATACAAAAAAAAGGAAATAACTGGGGAGCTCAAGTCAGTAAAAATATGTCATAGCTGAGAATAGTGAAACATGCAGCATTACAATCACTTGCATTTGGTAAAGACGTGGTTAACGAATTGAGAATTTGTTTCACATGAGCTTCTGCTGCATGCACCTTCTGGTCACTGTAAATTTCTTCCTCTATTGCATTTTGGTCCAGTTTGTCCTGATTTTCTACAAATTTTCTCATGAAACTAATGATGTGAAAGCTCCACATGATGCACAGGCATAAATCTTTTGCATGACATTTCTTTTGACAGTGAAGACTTCCCTGAAAAAAACCCCAAACAAGCTGATAGATGTGAAACTTGTATTATTTACAGCAGGGCTAACTTTAGCCAGCAGACACAACGGCAACAGAGAGATTTCCAGGCTAAAAATGTAGTGTAACAGCAGCAGAAGCCGAAACTGGTCATACAGTAAATGATCTGTCAGAACTGAGTTTTGCACCTCACAGATAAAAACTTGCTATTTCTTCTTTTTCTAAACCCGCACAGTGCTGATTTAAGAGCAGGATAAGCATGCACATAAATTCAAATGTATAATGTATTGCACTGTATCATCACAGGCCAGCTAAACAAACACATCTTCAACTAAACATATCTACTTACCAACCAAAAGTGAGAGCAATCAGATGATCAATCTATCACGGAGCCTGCAGCCAAGGTGCATGACTAGCTGCTCACAGGAGTTTTCTTTCTCTTTGTGCAGTTCTTCAAGCTGTGTTGATTATTACGGAAGGAGAGGATGGTGAAGTTAGAGCTAAGATAGTTTGTTTGATCTGTTAGTTCAAGTTAACTCCGCTCCTTTGACAGCCTGGTTGAGGTGGGCTGCAGAATATTGCAGAGGGAGCTTGATCAAACAAGCAGTCCACTTTCTGTCCTGCACCACATGTCATGCCTGCACATACCTTTAATCATAAGGCGGTCGGTGAAGCTTTAAATAACCCGCAGGAGACAAGCTTTGCTCTGTTTTTAGCTATATCTTAATGACACCAGGTGGACAGATTCCTTTCTCTCCTGGGTTAATTGATGCTGCAGGCCTTCCTTGTTTCCCCTGAAAGGCAAAGCAAACACGATGAAAAGATGTATAATTCCCAATTAAAGTCAGTTTTTTAACATTTTCTAAAGTTCAGTTGATACAGAAACAGAACAAAGTGTATATACTGGTAGCAAGGTGATTTACAGCTGCACATTGCAGAGTAAAATGATATGGAGCACAGTTTCTAGTTTACCTCATGTGCACTTTCTCCTGGTTCCTTACAGGAGATAAGAGCTGTTTTCAGCTGGTAGTGCCGGTCAAGGTCTTGTGTACATTCCTGCCTTCTTATTAAATACAGTTTGAGTGTTATTTGATATGGATTTGTTGCCCTACTTATTTGGGTTCAGCAGCTCAGTACTACATCCACTGTAGGAAATTAAACTGGTCTTGACTGACAGAATATTCAAGCGGAATGAATCTGTGATAAATATATTTTCATTTTAGAAACTCATCTGAATTTGTTTGGATAGCTTTCCGTCAGAGTTTCAGTGTCAAGAAGGAATGGAATCCATGTTTTTAAAATGTAGGTGATTAAGAAGGTAACACTTCTTCTATTGTAGATATCTTTTTTGGCATAAACAAGCAATGAACTGAGAAAAGTCTTTTATTTTCAATTTATACATGTTACTAAACTGTCAATAAAGACTTCAAATGCCATTGTCATCATCTCATCTGTATTTTTAATCCTTTATTAACTAGTGCACCTGTTATTTAAGCCAGGGGGGTTATAGTCCTCCCCTGATGCATTCATTAACAGTTTAAGTGCCCTTATCTGCTTATAACTACACTGTGTCTGATAATTCATTTGTACCGTGTTGAAATGCTGCTTCGGAATGCTAAAAAAGGGAGTTCAAATAAAGTTTTTCACAAGAAAAAATTCCATTAAAATGCTGAAAGGGACTGTGGGCCAGACATACAAATGCTTTTACTGACATCCAGTCAATCATCTTACACTTGGCTGGTGCTGCTTTTTCACGTATTCAAAGTCTTTTCATAAAGTAGGAGATAAAATTAAAAATTTTCAGTCGATCATTAAAATCGTCAATTGAAATATGAACAGCTTGATTGTCTTTTAGAACCTATTCATTTACTTCTTGCGCATACAAGCAAACAAACATGTTCTGGCTTTCATTTTCATATGTAAAATCACTCATTTCTTTTCTCCCCATCAAGTCACTCAGGGACATCACCTCAGGCTCTGCAAACCTGTGAGCGGCTTTTGTAATTAATTCTGGCATTTGAGATTAATGATTAGACAGAAATGAAGTGGTATTGGAAGTTAACATTGGTTGCGGACCTTGTGGGTAGCAGCATGTTCCTGCTTATTTTTGCAGCGTAAAGGAGCTCAAAGAATCTTGGAATATCTCTGCTATCAAAATGCCAATGCTGTGCCATGTGACCTCTTGTTAAAGCAGGCCTCTGGGGGAGTTAAATGTGACATTTACAAAATTTCTTTTGGCACGGTACACGTATATAAAATTGCTCAGTACCATGTATTTTTGAACAACCTTAGATAAGGACAATGTTTTCTGTGGGATGATGAGGGTCTTTGGTCAGTGACATTTTGCTGACCAGAAAAAGTGCTGTCTGTCCCATCGGTCATAAACGAAGGAGCTGAGTCAACAGTTCAAAGCTGAAGATAATGTAAAATAAATTGTGTTTTTATTTATCTATAAATTCTGCAGTGACAAGGGCTTAAAAATACACATACAGAGAACCGTGCAATCCTAAATCTTTTATGCTTATGAAAACTATATTTGGTGCTGTTAGTGAGTTTTCCATGTGGATACCCTGATGTAAGAGTCATAGAGAATATTTATTTGAAGCTAATTTAATCAAAATCTCTCTATCAATACCCTGAAAACATTTTTTTCTCATAATTAGCAAATGGATAGCTTGTTTTATTGAAGTTTCTGCTTTTGTGTTTTGCTTTGACGACAGTTTGAAGCGGGTGACTCATCGGGTGACATATTCCAAGCCCCAAATCAGAGGTCAGAAACATAAAAGGCAGTGTTAATTTTAGGACAAGTGGCAAAACACCATCCTAATATTAATCAGTCTAACCAAAGGAAAGCCTTTAAATAAATGATTTTTGTCGATTTAACCTTGAACACTTTTTGATGTCGGTAAATGTATCTGATATGAAACCAGGTTTTAATCCTTTATCAGTAAGTAAGTTGTACTAAATTATTTATAGATAAAAACTATGTTTTGATCATTCTTGTAGTATTTACAGTGTGTGTAGCAATAGCACGTTAATGTATTTCAATTTGGAGCAAACTCTATCTATAGTAGATTCCATTAGTAGTGGTGAAGTCTGCCCCTAAGGAAGGTCTTCCTCGATTATAAGATCAGATATTTTAGAAAAGGAACCATCTTTTAATTTGTTCACCGATTTCTTGAACAAATGTATTAAAGAAAGGAAAGCAGGCAAAGCAATTATTTGTATTAGAGCCCCTATGAGGTCATCAGCAGCAGAAAACTCATCCAAATGCTTCCAAACACATGGCAGATGTTCCCCATGGCGATCATTAAAATTTCATCTCACATTAGCGTGGAACCACAGCTGCCTTTCTGCCCTCCTTTGCGTTGAACTGTGTGACAGAGGGGGTTTTGTACATCCATTGAATAATTTCATACTTTGATCAGGGGAGTTGTGACTTTCAAGTTTAATCGACAACCAAGTGTAAGTACGATGCCTCCGTCTTGCAGCTCTGGTCCAATAGGAGGCTCCTTTCATCTCGCCAATCACTCGCTGCTAGACAAAACCATTGATTTAACTCTTTTATTTTTTGCCCCCGTAATGAGATGCATTTTAAGTGCGGTGCTTTTTGATCTTTTAAGACATTTTTATCAGCATGATCCAAGCCTCATGTCTGAGTATCGGCAGCGTTTCAACATCAAGGCCATTCAGTTTGGTATATTTATCTCACTGTTAGGCTGCACATTGAAAACTAAACCCTTTTGGCATTTTGTATTGAATAAATTGAATCTTGAAGCTTTTTGTGAAAGCCAGACCTAAAAATGTGATTAGAATAGGATCTGATTTTGTTGTTATCAAAACGTATACCAACAACTTAGACATAAGATATGAAAAACATTGCTCAACTACTCCTCTAAAGAGTCATAAAGCTGTTTTCTGTTTTGTATATTACTAATTTTCCATTTCACAAAGAAATGCAGATGATAAGAGATTATAATTTCTTTGGAACCTCAAGCATTAAGGCTTTGACCACTCTCCAAACAAGTGCAGTAGCTTCAATATTAGCCATGCTTTTACAACTACTTTGGGAGTTCCCGGCAACACCATGCAATCCAGTAAACTCCACAGACTGGGCTCATTGTACAGGTGTGTGTTTTGGCTTCGTTCCCAGCAGTGGAAGAAATTTTACTCCAAAGTTACACTACCTTGGTTTCTGTGTTTGTAAGAGGACGCAAAATCACTAGAATATTAATTGGACAAATTTAGCACTTTAAAATGGGACTGTGTGAGAATTTACCATTGGTATTTCTGTACAATTGGAATAGATGTAATCATTATGAAAGGGATTAGCTGGTATAGGCAGGAAGCCAGGGACAGAAAATCTATTTTGTAAACCATTTTCTATTTTTCCACAAAGATTTCTGTCATCCAAAATGTGTTCTTTAGACTTAGGTCATTCTTGATAAGGCTGCTAGCAAAATGTACGGGATTATCTTTTCAACATAGCAAGCTTTATTTCATGATGTCACAGAGAATGAAATGAGTCCAACCATGTTGGCCACAAAATCACACTTCAAATAGCAACACGGTAGCTTAGCTGCGACTGAACTCTTCTGTTGGGATGAGAGAATTATGTTGTCATTCTTTTCCCTCCACCACAAACATAAGGAAGCTTATAGGTTCATGCTCTGAGTATTAACAGGGGGATTAAGCAAGGAAGCTTCTGGGATGCTCAAGTCCGTGAAGCACAGAGCAGCGATGTCTTCATTGTTGAGATATCTTCTTAATGCAACACAATGAACTTTTTATTTCCAATGCACTGAGGGAAGATGGAGGCTGATTTCAGTTGGAGTCATTTTTTATGTGTGGCACATATTCTTTATTCATAAGTCTTGTTTTAGACAGTGGTTAATGGTCTCTGATAAAAAGCAGCAGTGTTGCTCAGATAAACTGTGAAGTTGTAACAATTAACATTACCTCTTTGCCAAAAGCTGAGACTTATGTTTCAGATAAAAACAATGACTTGTAAATATTTTCAACACAACACAGTATTTAACTGAAAGTAAATACCAATTGTATGCTTATTAATAAATGTATCCAAATTTGTCATTTTTTTTCAAAATGTAATACTTTTAGCATAAAGTTTCACCACAATAATTATCATTATTGCAAAATAAACAAAACTTTAGGTGATTATGATTATTAGTGGTACAATGAAGTGACAAAATGCAAAGAAAAACATTTCCTTTGCTTTTTTTTCAGTGTGGAAGCTAAAGAGTTAAAAAGACATTTAAATTTTGAACTAATCTTGTCTGATGTGTCATCAACCAACAAGGTGAGAAATCTGGACTGCCAGCTGGATAGTGTAGCTTCTGGACTCCCTGAAAAACCTGTATTTATTGTCACCGTCTGTCTGTGTGTGACAGAAGAGAGAAGACCCAAACACAGGCTCACCGACAGCAGGTGAAGATATGTGTCTAAATCTCTAATAAAGAAAACAAAAAGCTGCTGGTAAAGCAGGGGGCTTACAAACTGAAATTGAAAATATGAATAGCGGAGCTGACAATCCATTTGGCACTAAAAACAACCCAGAATTATAAAACAATATTGACAGTCAGTCAAATGAAAACCCAGGAATTATTTGAACTCGATGAGCAATGACTGGTGAGAGCCAGGTGTGTAAGGAAGGAAATGAACAAAGGTCAGAGGTAATGAACAAAACAGATGTGAAGCAAGCTAAAACTGGAAGAAAATCTAAGAAAAAACACGTGTGAAGATCTACTTTCAAGACAGAGAATGTAAAGATACGCCGTGTTGTATGCTAGGACATGAGCTCCATCTTGTGAGGAATGCTCTCCCATTACATCCGTATAAGACTGTTGTTGCATGGCTGGATTTCGTTTTGTTTGGATGAAAACGGTCAAATCTAATAAATAAGAGAAGAGATGGAAAGGAATAACAAAAGAAGAAGAAACCTGCCAGGCATAAGCAAACTGCACGGTAAATGGAAGATCTACTAATTAACAAGTGGGTATTGTGACGAAATCTGCTCTCCTTAATTTTTTGCTAATTCACAACAGTAAACAAATTAAGATATTATCAAATTGATTCAGCAATGTGTTTATGATATGAAGTCACGTGTGGTGGATTTATCGAGTCGCTATGTTGATAATAAACTTCTTATGATTATGTGATTAAATGTTTATCCTTTGGTCGTGAGGATGAAATGGACTGCGATATGCTTTTAGAACTTGTTCCTACCGTTGGAGTGCAGCAACCCCACCTGAAGTTAACGTTCGATGCCTGTACATACAAAACACAACCTCAGAGCAAGCGACAATACAACATGCCGTCCAAATGAACTGATGTGTGATGTCAACTTTGCATTCTCTATAAGGCTTGAAGCAAAGCCAATGAAACCTACAACATGGAATTCAAAGGTAAAGGGAAAACAAAACAAAGACACAAGGAACAACCTTTTAAATTGTGTGTTGATAACAAGCTTAATCAGACCAAAGCTCAGGCCCAGAGATGGCGGCAGTCTTTCTGTTTGTTTTGCATGGTGCAGTTTTAACTTGCGTCCCTGAATGCTATGACACACTGAGGTCATTAATGGTGTGAAGGGTTCCTAAACCCATGAAGTGATACACTCACACTTATAGTGATCCACTCCTTAGCAACATCTCATGACAACAACTTCTTATTGTAGTCTGTTTTTGATACATCTCATGACAATACATGGAAATAGCATCCCACTTTGGGTACTTTTCAAGTGTCATTTCCACATATTTTAAGCTTTTGGTTAGTCACATTAGGACGCTGGCGTAACACAACAAAAGGTCAGGGTGTCAGCTTCATAGTGAAAGATGATACATGATATTACTTTAGCATGCTTTAAAAACATTTGCTCTAAAACAAATGCGCCGACATTTGCTACACCATCCACCTGAACCATGTACAAAAGCAAAATGTTGTTCTTTATTTAACCCTGATATGAAAATAAGGGCTTTTACTTGTTGGGAAATTTTTCAAGTTACGACATTAGTAGTTTTTCTTCATTTTCAGAGGATTTCTTCAGTCCATCAGAAGAACAGAGAAGCTAAAGAAAAAATTATGTTCAAAGTTGCACGTTCTGTTGGTTACCTCAACACAGACTTTTTTTTCAAAGTTATTTACTTCCCCTTTCCCAGAAGACACCGGGGAGCTGAGAGTTTATATTTATTCACACCATTTACAGTAAATGAAAAAGATAAAGCACATGCTTGTGTCCACTTTACACCCGCATATAAGAATCTCCAACCTCCTCCTCGTGCTCTTTAATAGACTGCTGATAACGCGGCAGAGCAGCTCTCGTCCCCACTGCCCATGTTTGTGCTCTTCAGCAGCACAAGCGCCCCGACACTTGGCTCATAACAGCCATGACAGTTGAACTTCAAAGTGGCCTTTCCCATTCAGCGCAAATTAAATCAAAACAGCTGTGGCTGTTTTTATTTCATGAATACTATCATGTGACAATATAATGGAATTAATGCAGGTTTTAAAGGCTGTCTCCAACTACATCACATTAACAGTTAAACAAATTTTCAGCCTCTCCACTTTTTATTTAAATATTCTGAGACCTTGCTGGACACTAAAACATCTCATTAAACCTTACTTTTTATTTCATTTCTAGTTAACCGCTCCATTAAGCATTGCAGCTCAACCTTTCAGTTTAACCTCTGAAACACCTAAGAGGAATGAAAAAACATCTCAAGAGGACAGTATTTAATTAGGAGAAATTAAATATGAATTTAACATTAAAAAAATGTTTATTTTTTTCTTTCAGACTGTTTTGATGCAGAGAGAAGAATCTGCATCGTTGTGTTCTTCATTACTGGGGCCTGATACTTTCATGCACCAATACGTTTTACCCCTTCCTTATATAATACATGATTTTATGCTTCCTGCTTCAGTAAACATGGAGACTGTTGCTCTGAAGACTTTTCTAAGAAGCTCAGCACTGTTCACCCGAACTATGTCCTTGTGCTGGTTTGTGTCACAAATATCGTTGTATTGCGTAAGCTTTGTTCGACAACATTCTGAGTGTTGTGGGTTCTGAACAACAATACCGCAGGGTTGTCAATCTGCTGCGGTTGTGCGTGGTCTGTTTTCATACCACTCAACCTATCCAGAGATACTGGGAAAATCCCTCGTTTCCCAATGACACATACGCACCTGAGGCACCTGCCTGGAACCTAAATTTGTTTATTTTGCACAATTAGAAAGACACATAACACACATGAGAGAATTAATGAGCCTTATTAATGCCAAAAGGTGAGTGCTCTACTAGGTTTACAACTGCTATTTCTACGACAGCTGTTACGCTCCAATTTGCATCACCGGGGATGGTTGTGTCTCAAATAGACGTAATGTCTCAAGAAGGCCAGACGGAAGATTTAGGTACAATACAAGCCTCAGTCTTATCAGTCTTTTCACTTGCTTTTTGGCTCATGTAGGTTTAGGTTGTAAATGTATTTGTTTTGGGTTAAAAGAAAAGAAAAGATCATAGTTTGGGGGCTGAGACACGTCATGTGACAGTGTTTGTGTCACATTACAACACGCTGGGTTTCCGCAGGGGGTTTCACATGCACATTTTCCTATTCAACCACTGCATGTTGCTCGTTTTTTTTAAACAAATACAAGTCGTATGAGCAGTTCAGGCACAAACACACTTGGTTAGGATTAGGGAAAGGAAACAGTTTGCGTTATAGGAATGCATTTCAGTTGGATGTTCTGCTCAGCCATAAATCCACCTTTGTCTCCTTATTATTCAGACTTATCACTCTGTTATGATGTAATCTTTTTTCCTTTCTTGCAACAGTCAAAATTACTTCAAAAATAAGTGGGCCTTGACTGAACAGATGTTGATTTGAGGTAAAACCAGTGATGCCGTCACTCCGTCTGGGAGGCTCCTGTTACTCCACCTCAAGTTGTCACAGTGGTTATGTTGAAAATCTTTTAGGTATGAAGTGGAATGACATTAATGACAAAGAACTAATAATCCCAAAAGGAAATAACAAAGTCAAGTTGGCGATAAAAGCTTACAGACATCTTGTGGAATATAACCAAATAAACTATATAAATGTTGTAAAGTTAGACTGTTCTTGCCTTAAAAGCAACACTGTAGGTCTTATTTCTAGTCGTTAGTATGACCTACATTTACATTTTAAGAATAACGGCCCTGTAGTGATTGTATGAGAAAGTGCATGAAAGTTCTCAGATGGACTTGATAACTTTGTAAAGTGGTAAACACGTGACATCTTATCTGAGTTGGGATATTTTGCCAGCCCATACAAAGTCACTTTGTACTCTAATTATAGGTGCTTGAAAAAGGAACCTAAATAAATGTCTCACAGTGTTCTCCACCCTCTTTTGCACAGGAAATGCTAAAAATATTCTTTCAGAAACTGATATATGGGTCATAAGTCATGGTGGAGACAAGCGACCTCTTTGATCTTTTAAGAAGACTTATGCTGGGAATTGTTAACAGCTGTCTTGTTAGATTTGACAAATGTATGTTTGATATTCTATATGCAAATCAAAAGTTGTCGGTGCTGTCTTGGCAGTATTTTACCTCTGAGAGTCCTGATTTGGAGCTGAAATAAAGTCCTTTACAAATAAAACATAAAAAAAACAATAAACAGATATACTCTCACTCAACTGTCATTAGACAGTATCAAAAAAGTCAGCATCTTTATGGAGTTCAGAGGTGAGAGTACTTAAATAACAAACACAATATCGTTCTTCCTTCAAGTGATAAAAATCTTATGGCTAAAGCTACTGACTAAATAAGTAAATTCATCAAACTTTGCATGCTTTAAGTCAAATAGTCAGTGCTTTGCTTAAGATTTTCCACTGGGCATGCAGACAGCGGTAATGTGAAAAATAATGATCTGACTCTGAAATATTTCAGAAGCTAAAAGAAAAAATATGAAACATGAAAGTACAAAATGGAACCCGATATACATTTCTCTTTGAATTTGTTCTTCTGTCTCTTTCCCTGAGGCTGAATTGTCTCTGACTACTGAAGCAAGCTGTCCTGCAGTGATGATGAAATATCACCAAGCATTACACAGAAGTTTGTGGTCAGATAGGATCTTTGAAACGCCATGATGTTACTCTGTAAATCCACTTCTCTCACAATGGAACCCACCAGCTTGCACAACACAGTGGGGAATGCAAACGTGATGTTTTCAGACAGAAGCTAACTTTGTGTTTGTTCCCATGTCTGGAGTGCAGAGGAAGTTAAAAGAGTTTTTTCGTTTGTTTGTTTCGATCAACAACAGCATCAAGAAGTGACTGACATGGTTAAAAGGATTAATAACTTTTATGGAGATAGGTCAGGTAGTAGCAAATTACCGAAAGCTCAGACATGGGAATCAAGTGTTTAAAGACTCAGCTCAAGTGAAAACAGCTCAGAATTATTTAATTCATTAAGCAACATCAAAAGGACTCTGTAGACCCTTGAGTCATTGTTACTTCAAAAGTCTGTGTCTGTGTCTTCGTAAAAATGAACCATAAATGGAGCACCGCGTTAGTTCTGGCAGACCACGTAGTCAACGCGCCCTTTGCCTATTGGCTGACGTCGACCCAACCCTTATGGCCAGCTGTGCTCAATGGGTAATCAGCTGCAGCTCGTAATTGGATGCTGGCATTTGGGGCACTTCATTTAAACTTGGTTTGCTGTCACTGCTTTTTTTTTTTTTTTGCTCTCTGCTTGCAGCCTTCCACAGCAGCTACCCGCGTAGGGGCAAAAAGTTTTTGCTTCTGCTTACAAGACTAGCTCCGATTAGCATACGCGCCGATGCTAGTATTATTATTGTGCTGCTTACCCTGTCGTCCGGCATGGATCCCCGCTGCCGGCGGAGTCGGAGATTCGGCTGAGATGGACGCGTGGAGGACATCCAGCCGAGCCATATCGCAAGCCACAGAGGCCGCGGTCAGAGTCAAGGTAGGCCGCGGCGGGCTCCTGTACGTGGCAGGGCTTGCCGCGGTTAGACACGCGGCTTATTTTACACCGATTCACATGATTTTGCGTGACTATTGGTCCGTGGATCCTCGCGGTGATGCTCTAAGGTGGAGCGCGCGCCTCTGGCGCTACACGCTGTTGATTGGTAGCCTATTATCTGCATACAGTCTGATGGGTGCGGCGCCACCCGTCGTGTCGGGGTGTGAGTGCTTGTGCCTGTGGATACAGTGGGAGGTGATGTGAGTCAGCGGATTAACAACTATTGCCTTTCCTCGGTCAATGTTGAAACATTGTTTGGACTAGTTCCTCCTCTCAGTTGCTAGCTACAGCATTGCTCGTTTATCCACCAGCAAACAAGTCTATTTTATTTTTATTTTTTCCCACTGTATTGAATGCAAAGCTTCCAGGTAAAGTGAAGTGAGTGCTTTTATAATAAAATCAGAGATTCATTGACAAGTTTTCAGGGTTTCACTGTGAACTCAGTGGAGGGAGAATCAATTCTGTGCATGGAGAATGCTAAAGTCAGAGCTGTCTGCTGCTGAAATGACCACGGTGTCATGAACTGAAATCCCATGCTCAATGGATGAAGAATGGATGAATACAAAAAGCATTTTGTGAATGAAGCCCGGCTGTGGTCGAATTGATCTCATCATGTAGATCCGTGATTATTATTGCTCATGTATGTTCTGCTTGTATTAATTCGGCTCATCGTTGATAGGCCCTGAAAAGGTTTTGATCCTGAAGAGAAGAACGTCAGGATGCTACCCTGTTTGCTATAGGCATGCACTTCGTCGTATAACAACCTCCAGAGACCTACAGTGAAACTTCACTACTTAGCTGCATTTTTTTTTGCTTAACAAAAGCAGCAGTAAGAGGCTGATTAGCTAGGCTATCGTTAAACAATGGAGCCTAAGTGTACTTGGCTGACTGAACTACCTTTGAATAATTATTCAACTGGTAAATGAGCTCTGGGAATTATACATTTTTAAACAGTGGAGGTCTCTACAGACGCTCATATAGAGCGATTTAAAGAGACTTGTCCAGTAATACACAGCTATTGCCTCTAACAGGAATCCTTTATTTAACGCTCCATAATTGACAATAAGATAGCTAGTCTTATGCTCTATAAAGCCAGTCCTCTAAGCTACAAATAACACCATATCATAAGGATACATACTGCTCTCCTGAGCACTGCTGTGTGAGCTGCGATGCTCATATACTAAGAGAATCATACGTACTGGCCAACTGGCTTTTGTGCTTCCCGTCCAAACAATCCCTGCCATCCTCACTCGTTTCTTTGGGGCCATTTAGGGGACAATTTCAAGCACAATGCGTCCAACAGTTTTGTGTTTAAAGGCTTGAGCATAAACACAAGATGGCACTTGAGATCAGTGATGCACTCTGATTTAAAGGATCTGACATCTGTAGCAGTTCTACAGCATATGTTTGTGATGCTTTGTGGACAAGCGTCCGGCCACTTCGTGTAACACCAGCCTGTTTGTGATTGGCTCTTGCTCAGCAAATGGCATGCTAATTGCATGACATCAAAACATTTCAACCATCGTCCCCACGGTTGATGCCACAGCTAATCCCTTCAGGAGGAGCGTTGTCATTTTTCCTTCTGTGAGAAGCAGCCTGTAAAAGCTGATTTCAGCGTAAACTGATAAAAGGGCAAACTGTCCAGTAAGTACTGGTGCAGGATGAACCTCTGAGAAACATGTTGCAGGAAACACTGGAGGCTTTTCTTTCTTCCCTTTAGTTTCTTGCTTGCAAATACTGAGTGTTGCTTTCTGGCTATTTGTATACGACTTATGCATGTGATGTGCTCGTGTTAGGAAGCACTTGCCTCTTCTCATTTTGTGTCATTTTGGAGGCTGCTGGCCTTCTTGGAAGTTTGAAAATAAATGGCATCCTGTTTCTCTG
The DNA here is from genome assembly GCF_027942865.1 of Odontesthes bonariensis. Classification (NCBI taxonomy): domain Eukaryota; kingdom Metazoa; phylum Chordata; class Actinopteri; order Atheriniformes; family Atherinopsidae; genus Odontesthes; species Odontesthes bonariensis. Next base: position 30,681,437 of record NC_134510.1, read on the forward strand.
CTTACTCAAGCCATTGTGATGCCCTGTTGATGCCAAGTTGCCATGCTACGTGTCATCTTGCCACAGCTAGATTTTCAGTATATTTTTACTTAGAGCTGCAGTAGGCAGGTTTTCAAAATTGCGAGTCTAAAGTCGGAAAATTCGAACTGATACAACTTTCAGGTCCCTCCCCCAACCTCTAACAAGCTCCGAATCGCCCCCAAACCCCTCCCCCTCTGTGGACGAGGTTGTGCACGTGATTTTTCCACTTAGAATAGCTGCCTACTGGTATATTTAAAAAAAAATAAAAAAATTGTGCAGCTGTGCCTCTGTTTAAATAAAACAAGAGCCACTGGTAGGGCTCAACTTTGCATGAAAGATGCTGATTAAGATCGAAAATAAATTTGGGAGGAAGTCAAATCATTAAAACCGCTCCCGGAATTGATGGCACGAACAGCAATGACAGAGGTCATTTGTGTCAGGCTTTATGGCTTTTAATTGTGTGGATAGCAAAATAAGCAAGCTCACGGTGACTTTAACTTCCTAGGTGGTCAGGTGAAGTGTGTTAAAGCCTGGTTTATAGTCGGTAACGCAAGATGCAACGCAAGCCCTTGCGCGGTTGCAAGCCCCCCCTTGCGTGTGTCACCTCAATTTTCTAAACTTTACGCAAGCGCAAGCCACTGGCTGTGTTCGAAACCGCCTACTACTTGAAAACGGCATACTCGATCTAACAGTATGCAGAGCGTTTACACACGGTGCACTTCACTCCTGCCCGAGCCGAAATCAGCCGGCCTGAAAAGCTGATTTCCCTTAAGCTATAAACTCTGTAAATATATAACTTTAGCAACATTTGAAACATTTTCAGGCGAGAAAGTAGTCGTTTAGACCCCCAAAGTGTTGAAATCTGATAAAATACCGGCTATTTACAAGAAGAAGAAGCATGAATCACTCGAAGAGGTCCTGGCGGTGAATTTCCTTTCATCATAGTAGGCTTGTCATTGAAAAAACCCGCTACTCCACCTACTGTCCTGGCGGTGAATCGCCACGCAGCACACGCAACCGCCGACAAAGCAAAATGAAGTATAAACGTCTCGAGCCATTAACATACGCGCAAGGCGCCAGGGCAGTTAAAAGAAGTATAACTCAGCCTTAAAGCTCTGCTTGCTTGGATGTTGCTTTGCTTTGCTTGGATCTCGTTTTGCTGTTCTTGGATCTGATCTTGCTCTGCTTTGCTTGGATGGTGCTTTGCTTGGATCTCGTTTTGCTGTCTTGGCTCGGATGTTGCTCTGCTTGCTTGGATCCTGTTCTGCTTGCTTGGATCTTGCTCTGCCTGCTTGGATCTCATTTGCTGTTCTTGGATCGGATCCTGTTCTGCTTGGATCCTGTTCTGCTTGCTTGGATCTTGCTGCTTTGCTTGGATCTTGCTCTGCTTTGCCCTGCCGCAAAGCGCTGTCGCTGCTGTGGAGACCGAATATATTTTTATGGTGTACCTAAGTGGTTGAGTTCAATGCTTGCCCCAATTAAATACTCGCATCACATTTCAGTCTGTGTTAATGTGAGCCTACGGCAGTTCCACCTTTTTAACGTCAAGCGTAGTCGCGGTTTAATAATTATTTTGTAATATTAATACTACTAATCATAATGGTGTCACACGTTGGTAGCTAATAAATCGTTGGGGGGGGGTAGGATACCCTGGTTCCAACTTATCAATTGGCTGGCTGCGTTCCGGTATGGTCAGTTGGGGGGTTGTAGGACACCCTGGTCCAACAATCCAATTGGCTGGCTGCGTTTCAGTATGGTCTGTTGGGGGGTTTGTTGCCTTTACAGCAAATGGAAGGCACTCCACCTGAGGATGCTGCTGTTCCCTGTCTTGGCTTCCATGGAGCTCATGGAAAAGTCGGGAACTTCCTCCGAACAGAGCCATACCGCCAAACATAAAATGTATGCATTCAGAATAAGCTTCTGAAATTCATCTCTGTTCTCGTCTCGTTTTGACGAGTGGTTCTGACAGAACTACTTGCGCTTCACGTGTCACCTCTTCAGGACAAACATGACCCTTTTGTCGCATTATTAGGTGATAAATGCACAGAAGGCGCCTTAAACTCTAACATCCCTTCAAGTCTTCCACCAGCAGAATATTAAATCATCTCACCAAGCGGAGATCTGATCAATGTCCTTTGAGTAAGCTGAGTCAGTTGTGGTTTATCATTATTTTACATCGTGTGACAAATATTACTCTACAAACGGCAAGCCTCTATTTGTCAACCATATAACTGGCTCTGCTGGCCTCACTGCATGCTGTGCAGAGCAGACTGCTCTGACAACCGGTCACCTCTTTTTCCCTCCGTCTCGTGACCACGAGTTGTTTATGAAGACGCTTTGGGTGTGGATAACTAAATATGATTTAATAACCTACAATCAAACAGCCTTGCAGAGACCGTCTGTTCCACTTATTCTGCAAAAAGGCCGATTGTTACCAGGGAAACCGTGTTTGGTTAGTGTGGGAGATAAACTGCAGCAGTGTGCTCCCAATAATAATTCCTATAATCTGCACTGAATGTTTAGATTATCATGTTAATAAGGGGATGTGCCAGACGACGGCAGGTGTGAGCTGAAGGCTGGTGAATAGACTACTAGATCAAACAAAACAGCTGAGTAATCGCCACACTTTGGTGTGCCAAGAAACACGCAGTGGAGGTGAGCCACAATTACCTCAGTAATTTTAAACATTGACATTGAAAACTTCTTGAGGTGGGGAGAGAAGATGTAGCGAAGCAAACCGCCACAAAGGGGAAGTCTACAAATTGCTTCAGTTGGTAGTATTTCTTTGGTTTCGTCACACTCTACTGGAAAGCAGTAAAAAAAAAAACTTCCTCCTGCTTCGTCGCCGGATTATAAGAGCTGAACCTCTGTCATGCCTTTCACTTGATGCTGCTCTTTACATAAAAGGTAAGAAACTAACTTTCTTGATGTCATACACACCTAAAGACTTTTTAGATTATTTCAATCGTCCAGCTTTTGCTTAGCTTTTTTTGTTTTTGACACAATAATATGCTGAAGTGGACTGGGAGAGTGTTGTGAGGTCAGCACAATGCAGTAAAATTGTGCCGTGAAGCTCTGAGACACTAATTTCCCCAGTGTAGTTAACTCATTAGGTTTATGAGGGTCATCATTTTCACAGTATGTCCAGTATTTGTGGATATAGTGACAACCAGGGCTGGAAGTTAATGATAAAAGCATTGTTGCAGTGTATTTACATCACGGAGCAAGCAATAACACAGTGTTAGGTTGTATACAAATTCATGTGCAGAGACCAAAACATTGGCTCCTCATTATAAGATAATACACCAACTCAATAAACTCTCAAGTATAGATAAGGAAAGAAATTAAGAAAGAATTTATGGACAAAATGAATTTCAGTGTATCTCTGGATAAATTCTATAATCTTTCAGCTCTTAGGCAAAAAATGAATGTATGAAAATTATAACTGCGCATACTTAAATAAAGTGTCAAATGAACTGTGGTTTGAAATACTTTCTGTGCAATGCAGTAATCTTTTTCCATTCTGTCTTATTTGCAGAGCTCTGAGCCCTCGAAGAAACAATGAGAGTTGGGTTATACGTGGGGACAGGAAAACCACACTGTCTTGTCGGGTTTGTTCCATTCCGCTGACCCTAAGCAACCCTTCATTTCCTGTGGTTTGAACTTTATGACAGATCAGACCCAATTGTGCACCAGTCTATTCATCCACCAGAGACGGAGACAAGGACACAACGCGACACATCTCAGTCCCGGACTGATCTGATTGACTTGCGTACACTGAGGCCACCATGCAGGAGTGCCACACTGGGCTGTGTCTCTCTGTCTACATCATTACATTTGTACTGGGCTTTCCAGCAAATGTCCTCGCCTTCTACACCTTCAGCAGGAAGGTTAGGCAGAAACCTACACCGATTGACATCCTGCTCCTCAACCTGACCATCTCTGACCTCCTTTTTCTCCTCTTCCTGCCATTCAAGATGCAGGAAGTGATGAACAACATGCTCTGGGACCTGCCTTACATCCTTTGCCCAATGTCTGGCTTTGTCTTCTACATGACCATCTACAACAGCACCTTCTTCCTCACTGCTGTCAGTGTAGAGCGCTATTTGGGTGTAGCTTTCCCGATACAGCATACCCTGAAGCGCCGACCTGCGTATGCTGTAGCTGCCAGCATCTTCTTCTGGATTTTCTCCTTTGTGCATCTGAGCATTGTGTTCATCATACCTTATATTGGAACAGAAAACACCCCAAATTCCACCAATGTCACTATTGCAAAAAGTAAGGAGGTATGTTATAAAGATTTTAATGAAGCTCAGCTGCAGGTCCTTCTTCCTGTGCGTCTGGAGCTCTGTATTGTGCTTTTCTGCATCCCTTTCCTCATTTGCAGTTTCTGCTACATCAACTTCATCAGGATTCTGTCCAAGCTGCACCACATTGACCGGCGCAGGCGCCTCCGGGCCATTGGCATGGCTCTTGGAACACTGTTGGTGTTTGCTTTATGTTTTGGCCCCTACAATGTCTCACACATTGTGGGTTTTATTACATGGAAAAGTCCTGTCTGGAGAGACAAAGCCCTGCTGTGCAGCACCTTTAATGCCTGTCTGGACCCTCTTATTTTCTACTTCTCTTCCTCTGCTGTGAGAGGAACTGTGGGGAGTGTGTTGGAAGGGTTTAAAAGTCGCTTCAACAGGTGCACATCCTGTTGCATGTTCTGGGCTGTTAGGGGGAGAAATAACAAGACTGCAAAAGATAAGGAAGCCAAACAAGAGGAGATCAATGCGATCTGAGCTCACTAGAAGGGAACTGTGACCAGCTGCCTCCACTAATTTCTTCATCCCTGCAAGCAGGAAATTAATTCCTTGTTTATGTTTTTACACGTGAGAAAATGACTGGGCTGTATACACTGCAGCATGTTTTTGTTTGACTCTCTGATGAACTTTCTATTTGATACAGCTTACTGTTTGCCTCATCAATTTTAATACAACAGCATACTGTGTAAAGCTGCAGAGACAGGACACTTTGAACTGTCACATAAAATGACAAAGCAGTTCTTGCATTAACTAGCAGGATTTCACAAGAGCACCTTTAACGTGGTGACGTTTGTGTATATGTGACAAAGTGATGGCAATAAGACAACATCTAAGCAACAGTTTCAGACATCATTTGCTCATCACGAGAGACAAAGCTTTCTTACCAGCTTTCTTTTCATACAGAATATGTTGTTTGTTTTGTAACAACGTGCTCATTATGTGTCAAGCAAAAGTGGTGAAAGAGTGAATGGAAGTTTGAGGGTGTTGCAAAAAACAGGACTATTTTATTACCCTTAAATGCACAACTGAAGTGTACAGTACAGCATACTGTTTTCTTCAATTCATATGGTATATTCTTTAATTTTGTAATTTCTTGTGCAAATTAATTGTAATTCTGATGTAAAGTATACTTTATGCTTATATCTATATAATATTTGTCTCTATAGATGCAATATGAAATTGTATTGATCACTATCAATTATAATTATTACATAGTGATAGCAATATAATATTGATAGTTTGATATTAATATATTATTTGATATACACTTTTGATAATACAGTGATTACAAATGGATGTTTTTTTTTTAGCTTTTCACCTCCTATTTGGAGTGTACCTCAATTACTGAAAGAAAGGGAAAGAAAAATATGTATTATTTTAAAAAGCATTTTACTTTTTCCAAGTTTTCTATTCATATAATGATATTGCTGTTCATCTGAAAGCTTTTTGGTGATGTTCTGAGGTAAAAATTCTGAAATTATGATATATATTACAAAAATGATCTCTCTATATATTTATTTGGACTTAAAATCCTTAATTCATTACACATATTATTGTGGTGAATTCCACATGACAAAGATTGTAATTTCATAGTGTAAATAAGATGCATTATTTTCTTACACAAACTGTATACTGAGAAGTATATTTTATGACTATCATTTTGTAGGCATTGGAATGGTAAAAGTACTGTGTTTCCTTGTCTGTGTGACCTAATGGCAGGAATGGAAAATTTCCCCACAAACATCATTTTCATAAATAAACTAAATAATAATACATTCATGTAATCATTAATCTATGAGTAAGTGTCAAGAGGAGGGTTATTGTGTGTGTGTAAATGAAAGAGCAGAGATGGGGACTAATTTGCTTTGAAAGAGTCAATGACTAATGTGAAGAGCGCTTATGCATCACATGTATTTTGACCCCATCACCTGATCAGTCATGTTGTATAAGATCTAAACCATTTCTATGTTGTGTCACATTCAGAGAAATAGGTTAAATGAAAATTAATCAAATTTCTGTAATTTAACCTTAATTGGCCAGAAAAAACCTAATGTTCTAAAACTGTCGATGCCTCATCATGCCTTAAATGTTCACAATTCCTGGCAACAGATTTTGCCCTCGGCAGAGTAGGCAAACCTCAATTTAATATGAACTTCCTCCAACATATAAATCAAGATCTCGTCCCACATGCTGCAAACATGAAACAATGCTATCACACAAGCAAGCGCTGGCATCGGCTGTAATCCTGTTTTGTGAGGATTAGGCCCATACGGGGGTTGAGCTAAACAGTGTATTTATTTGACAGGAGGATGGAAAAAGGCACGAAGCATTCATTTTGACACACAAACGCCAGTAAATGACTAAGATGAGTGGGCCACCCACCACTGATGCAATGAACAAAACCAAAAACACGCTAGTCAGCATGCTGCAGTGACAAAACGTTTCAGAAGTAATCACCTTTGATGTTTGAGAAGAAAGGAATTGGGGTTAGGAGGACGTGTACGAGAAATTAAAGAATAAATGTCAGCCAAGGTGAACCAACATGTGGCCTAAAATTAAGACAAACTTTGATTAGGATCTTTGCATGTAATTTACGTATAGTGTAGATTTAACTGGTAACTCTTGAATAATTTTTTTTTTTCTCTGTCTCTGGGTTTGAATCTAGTATGAAGTTGTTTGTCAAAGGTTGGTCTGCTGATATGAGCTGTTCTCAGACCGGTGATCCTTTTTTTTATTTCTTCCCCTATTTCATTTTGTGTTTCCTGGAAGGCAGTAATTGCTTATTGCATCAGTGTTGACTTTTTCCTAACAATGTCTGATAAGTTACTTGGATAAGACAAATAAGAAAAACAGTCCCATGTGAGTGGGTGTGCACATGTCTGCGTATACCTGATGTGTTTGCCAAAGGTAGAGGGAAACATTGCATTTCCATGGCATCATTTTCCTAGCCTGGCGACGCCATCCTACGTACATCCGCCCAAAGATTTTGGCTCCGCACATAGTCTGGCCCAATCCCCCTACCTCGGTTCGCTCAGTGTTTTGCCAACCAGCAAACAGTTGAGAGTGGTGACGCAGAACTCACGCGCGGAGTCCATTGTAGTCCATGTAATTGTAGTTCAACCGCAGCGGAAATAAACATGGTGACGGAAGAAGAGACGCTAGAAGCTATCCATGAAGTTGTCTCAACTCTGGAGCGCATTACACAATTAAAACAAGAGCAAGAGGAATGCCTCGTCAATTTTGTTAGTGGCAAGGATGTCGTAGCTCTCCTTCCAACTGGCTTTGGGAAAAGTTTGATTTATCAAATGGTAATGAAAGCGGATGTGGGAAGCGTGATTCGCGAGCTAGAGCCTCGCGAGAGTAAGCATGAACCTCGGCGCATAACCTACGTCATTTCTAAACATTACTGATTGGTTAAGGGAACTCCAATGAATTTAAGTTGCTGAGTAAGGTCCCACCCTCCATGGGAACGGATTCCAGGGGCGTCACTAGGTTTTAAGGACAGGGGGGGCTAAGCCCCCAGGAGATGCACAGGATGTGAGCGAACGTTTAATTTCACAAACAGCTAACAACATCTTTAGTACAGTTCCACAACAAACACAGGAAGTACTGTATGTTTACAGCATTAACAACAACAACAAAAAGAAAAAATCCACATAGTTACAGTGCCGTATTTAACCAATGCTTCTTATTCATGTATTATACAAAACTATGCAAAAAAAAAAGCACTGTGTTCTCACTAAGTACACCATTTTAAAATAACATGGCTACAATTGGCAGTTACTTGGTGGGTGGAAGCATCAAAGAATGTCGTCTGTTTTTAAGGGTGGCAAAGGCGTCTATCACTCTATTGTTATTTAGGTGCTGAAGTGCCTCTTTTTCAATCGACATGACTGCAAGACTGTGAAGTCTTTTCTGACCCATTGTTTGGCGTAGCCAGGAGTGCAGCCGGCGCAGTACACTAAAGGACCTTTCACACGAGCAGCTGCTTACAGGCACTGTTATAGCAACTTGGATGGTTGCCTTCAGAGAGGGAAACATGTCTGAATCAAGGAGGTTGTGCACAGTCAACATATCTTTGGGTGAACATCCAGCCTCTGTTTTCCGGGCAAGAAAGTTTCTGGCCACCAGAACCTCCTCTGTTTTTATTTGTCAAACAGGGAGCATTTCGTTCATTAACTACATGGGACTTTCTGTTGTTAGCTGGGGGGCTGGAGCTGGGAGCGTGTCTATGTTCCCACGGCCCATTGGTCCCACGTCACTAAGACTTTTTTTTTTTATTTTTTAGGCCCATTGGTCCCACAGCTTAGGCCCTATGTCCCACAACTCCATGTTCTTACATTTCTGAGTAAACTAATAGCGAAAAAGGTGTAAAGACATTTGGCCTTCACATGCTAACCTTTTTTTATTTTATTTTATTTTTTATTATTTCCTCAGCTGTTTTTTTTTAGCTTCATTTCCAAAAGTTGAAAAACACCTACAACTGCACTGGTACTACTAATACTACTGCTACTACTAATAATAACAATAATAATATGTATTTCATGACTAAATTGGCTTTACACAATAAAAAGTGGCCAATAAAATATCATCATAGTCCAGAGTGGCGCACTTGACCAGTGTCATTCATGACCCGGTGGTAAGCTGCCATAAAACAACATTTATTTATTGGATATATGTGTTCCTCATGTAGTTGAGGAACATTCCCATGCATACCCCACATAAAAATTCTGTATGGGCCTCCCTCACTGTGCTAAGTGACAATAAAGATTAGTGAAAACTTTCATTAAAATTCTAAATTTTAGACCAATGGGCCTAAAAAATAATGTTAAAAGTCTTTATGATGTGGGACCAATGGGCTGTGGGACCAATGGGCCGTGGGAACATAGAAGCTGACCCCCTTGAGCTAACTCTACGAAATTTTTTTTCGTATATCCATTTTTTGGTTCTGTGTGCTCCGCTCCCGGTACACATGCTGCAGGTACCCAGGTGCCGAGACGAGTGCAACCTAGGTTGCAGGGAAAACGTGGACTGGATTTCAGTGATGTGGGCGTGCTCTATGAACAAGTGGAATGGATTGGATAACGACCACTGACCCTGACTCTCTACCTTTCACTATAGGGAAACTAAGATTTATGATCATATTTAAGTTAATAATGACTGGTTGTATGATTATTTATTTTAACTCATATTCTGGCCACATTATATTGAATTTGTCTGCATTTTTTTGTAAAAAAAAAAAATAATAAAAAAAATAAAGAAATGAACATAAAATTATTTAGGGGGGCTTGAGAATATTTTAGGGGGGCTGAAGCCCCCCTAAAATAGGCCTAGTGACGCCACTGTGTTTGACGGAGTCAACAGTCGGCTTTCGCCCAGGCTATCATTTTCCCTGCACCCAAACATATTCGACTGCTGAGGAGAGATGGATCACACAGATTCAATGTGGTTCTTTAAAGGGATAGTTCGCCTCTTTTGACATGAAGCTGTATGACATCCCATATAGCAATATCATTTATGAACATTGACTTACCCCCCGCTGCGTCCTGTGAGCCGAATCCCAGCTGAGTTTTGCGTTCCACGAAGGTAGTCCGGCTAGTTGGCTAGGGTCAAAAAAATAAAGCGTTTTGCTTCTCAAAAAAATATCCGTTCAAAAGAGTAATACATTTGCATCACAAAATGTTGTCCTGGAAAAAGTCAGACCTCGCTTCGCTTGGCGCTATTTTTGCCTCCCTTGATATCAATGCGTCCAATGTAAAACTGTGCAGACCGAAGAGCAGACCCAGCAGTCCCCTGCTTCCGAGCAGTAAACACCGTAACAGGTGCGGCTATCGCTAGGTGGCTAGGGAGTGCTCGGTTTGCTCTTCGGTCTGCACTGTTTTACATTGGACGCATTGATATCAAGGGAGGCAAAAATAGCGCCAAGCGAAGTGAGGTCTGACTTTTTCCAGGACAACATTTTGTGATGCAAATGTATTACTCTTTTGAACGGATATTTTTTTGACAAGCAAAACGCTTTATTTGTTTGACCCTAGCCAACTAGCCGGACTACCTTCGTGGAACGCAAAACTCAGCTGGGATTCGGCTCACAGGACGCAGCGGGGGGTAAGTCAATGTTCATAAATGATATTGCTATATGGGATGTCATACAGCTTCATGTCAAAAGAGGCGAACTATCCCTTTAATAGCTTCCTGTAATTCTTTCTAAAGAGGTTAACAACAGTCTTACCTTCCAGTACAAAACACAAGTCACCACAGAGAAGAAATACATCGTGAGGATATTCAATTGTGAAATAAACTCATCGGGAGTGGCATCTGGAAGGGAGAGCAACAAAAAGGCCAACACACTCATTATACTGTCTTATCATTTCATTGGGCGTGACAGAAATAAATCTGAAAGGCTGAACCGGCTTTGGCAGATGGACGTTATCCTCCTCCCAGGAAGGAGAGGTGTTTAAACATTGACTGGAAAAATCATTAATTTGTTCAAGTATGCTGTACTGCAGGCAATCTGTTGCTGTGGAATGATCGATGTCTGAGCCACATTAACAGTCAAGTAGGACAGACACTGAGCGAGACGCTTTTAGTTTGTGAGACCATGAACTCTGTGTTTGTGTTGAGTGCGCTGTTTGGAACAGGGATGCCTATATGCCCGTAAAGCACAAACAGGTTGTTTTAGGGGTTCAGTTCATGTACTCCGCAGATGTGTAATTGGCTGTTGAAACTACTCAAAAGGCTGTATTAACAATCTCGTAATTTAATCATCAGCTAATGTGAAGACTATCCAAACTGCAATGTAAATACTTAGAAAATACAAATTTGAATTTAAACTCATTTGTGCATAATCTTCTGAAGCAGTTTAAATCAATATTTTCATGCCACTGGATCAACTGTGTAATGGAACTGCATTATAAGGGAGCTTTTTTGCGTATCAAATTTAATTGTTTTAGTTTTTGGCAAACAAATGCACTCACTTGGTTCAGTCTCATCACTCTTTTCCAGACTTAGAATGAAGATGTTTAGATAAAAAAAGCTCCAAAAATTCAACCAAAGTATATGTATAAAACATGTGCTACCCACTAAGCATCAAACAGCAGACCCACAAACTTAGGCTAAAAGCCAAATATTGAAACCCACAGCCCGACATCGTGTGACAGTAAATATAATCCCAGTTGCCACTTTTTAAGTGCATGCATTTAAAAACACAATATACCTACGGAACATACACGTTGTATTTATTCCTGGTTTCCTGAAACTTCAAATGGAAACGCATTTTTTATTTACCAGATGACAGCAATATATCAATCAAAATGAATCCAAGTGTTTCTAGAAACAAATGCATTTCTATCTAGGAACATTGAACTGTTTTTTAAGGTTTGAAACCTGCGACAACTATTACTCTCTCAAGTGTTTCAGTTAGAAAGCCTAAAATAAAGTCTTGTTGTTTTCATCACATGAAAATATTTCTATTTTGGATTAAAGTGTTAAATGAACCAGGTGCAGCTACATGCTACATGTGCTCTGCATTTACTATGGCAGGGATTTATGTATCGCTGACAGCTTTCTTGATAAACAGCAGGTATCATAAGACTTTATTTAGTACAATTTGACATGGTAAACAGTGAGAAAAAGATTTGTCAGAATTAATGTTGGTGGATGTGATATATAGTACAATTTTCTATGTAAAGGATCATAAAAACACTTTGATCAAAAGCAGACTTCTACTTTGAATGGGAATTTTACCAGTGAAAACATCATTCAACAACCATTGTCTCGATAGTGGCTTGAATAATAATATTTAATAAAAATTCTGCTGTTAAAAACACAATATTCAGGAAATTATTTGATTTTCCTTCAAAATCTACCCCAAGAGAAGGAATAGTCAGAAGAGTGGTCCTGAAAGTGAACATTATCCCCATTATCAAGGACAGCTTTTGGAGAGGATAAAATCACTGAAGAGGTTCGCTTCCAGGCTGTGGCTGTCGCTCACCAGGAAAGACTTTGACTGACTTGAATGACTGCAGCTCTCCAGCCAATGTGAAACCAGCAGGGCTCAGAGTCAGTTGGTGGTCAGACAGACTGCTGTGAGGGTTGTTGGCAGGGAGGGTGCAATTGGTGTCTGACATGTGATCTATATCTGCCACTGTGCTTTGGTAGGTCCAGCTGAGGTTGAAGTTACTGGGCTGGACTCCAGTGAGACTGAAAAGAACCCAGTGGCTAGTATATGTGCTTTGGGAAATCTGAGGTAATATTTAAGGAGCAGAAGTTGGGGTTAGTGTTGGGAGTAGGCTACAAAAATAAAAACAACATGTCAGATGAGATCCCTTTAATGAAACTGGACCATTGCAGAGGCAAATATTGATATACAGAAACTGAGAATAAGGCACAGACATGGAAAGAAAAATGTTTTATATTATCTGTATAAGAAGAATTAGGGAGAAATACAGAACTGGTGGAGGAGTAAAAATGTAGAAAATGCAGTAGGTTGCATGGCAAATCATTCTTGGACACAGAAAAAGGAGATAAACATACACAAAGACTAAACTCAAAAAATCCAATCTGTAATACCGCCTTCACAACTAGATACTATTGGAGCTTTACACTATGTTATTTAAGGCATATAGTTTCAAAAAGCTTTACCTTAAAGCCAAGACTAGTTTACATAAAAAAAGAATACATCTGAGAGAAAATAAAGAGCAAAATGTATGGAAACATGCTATATCAGTGGGCATCTGGTGGACACAACATTGTATTCAGGAAAAATCAAAAGAAAGCTTTTCTTCCGCATGGAGGATTTCCACATAATAATTTGGCCATTCCTCCCTGCCTTGTTTTCTGGTGAGTTTCAATTCCCTGGGCAAGATCGATACAAGGCACTGCGAATGGTGCCGGGGTGATTATTTCTAGATCTGTCATGAAACTGCTCAGGCAGAAAGATGAACTCTGAAGGAATTTCACGACTTGAATTTTTATAGATTGAGGCTGGCCATTTGTCTTACGGTGATATATAGCCCTCGCGGGGCCCCTCACTACACGGTGTGACTCAGAAAATACAAATGAGACATAATTACCAGCAAGGCAACATCTCCAAAACACAGAAAACCTAATGAATTGTGGGCTTGTTCATTTCTGAAACAGCTATTTGTTTCTCACCCAAGATGAACTGCTCGGTGCTGTTTCCTCACTCTAGGTTTTTCTGCAGGATGTGCCCCCTCAGTAATACCACCCAGAATCCTACAGTGCAGTCACTAGAGAGGAGGTTTGATTTTTCTCCACAAAGATCTGCCTCAATGGCTTTGGGATGAGCTGCTTTCCTAAGTTCCTAAGAACCAGTGAACTCAATACTTGAGGGATTTAACTTTGAAATGACAGGACAGGGTTGCCGGCTCGCTGTGCATGACACTGAGAGGTGGAGGATACTGTCTTACCCTCAGTCCCTCTGGGTTCGCTGTCTAAGCTAAAGACAGAGCCATTTACAATGTGTCTTACAAAGAACTTTAAGTACAAATACTTTAAATGTGTTTTTGTAAGCCTGGATGACAGCTGGACTGATGTCACAATGTTGACCAGACTCCAGCAACCGGAGGAATAAAAGTTGATGTGAATAGTAGTAGATTTTTACAATGCAGTGAAAACTTGAAAGACTTTTGATGTGATAAACAGCACCAAAGAAACTGTCCTCTTCTCAATTACGTTCCCATGATACATTTGAACATGCAGGCTGAAACGGCCTGTCGTCATGTTTGTAGACTACGCAGCCACTAGTGGTCATGTGAGCGGCTACATATGAATTGTATATTTAGCATCCATTAAGGTGATGGTTGCAGTCGTGTTGTGAATTAAAAAAAAATGTATTTCAGTCTAAACCATGAACATTCTCTCAATCGACTAGTGTTATCGCCTGACCGTATCTCATAGGGAGGAAGAGCTGATGTCATATGTTGGTCTGGAATTTGAGTCATGAACACATAAATGAGTAAATCCTCCTACTATCTCCTTATGTCCTGGTGTCTTTTTGGAAACAATTGAGAATGATCTGCTCCTTGGTGAAAACCTGCGTATGCGTTGTATCTCCCACCCGCTGCTTGTGGGGTACTTTCGAGGACACTATAATGCGTCAAATTTGAGAGCAAGAACAAACATCCTACATTGATGTAAAAGCTAGAGGACTTGTTGTCACCAAAATATGTTTATCATAAAAACAATTAATTACATACAAGATGTTAACATATCTGGCAAAAATGTGATTTTCGTAACTGATTGTTTGGCCAAGTGTGATTGACGTGATAATTGAGAGTGTGTGGCAGATAAGTAACAAAACACCCAGATGCTCAAACTAGAGTATGAATAACAAAAAAGACCAGAAACCAGTCATTTTCCAGAAACAGGTCCCACACAGTGCCATCTGTTTGTGGTTATTGACAGTTATGCATAGCTCCTGGGCCATGTTATGAATTTTCTTTTAAGAAAAATTATGCGAATGGTTCAGTAAACATAATTTTTCACATTTCAACTTCATTGTCAGTTACAGTTGATTAGAGTTACACATAGAAAAATAGGGGGCTGGAGCCTATCCCAGCAGTCATCAGGCGAGAGGCGGGGTACATCCTGGACAAGTCCCCAGTCCATCACAGGGCAACACAGAGACAAACGAGACAAACAACCACACACACGCTACCATTTGGCCCTCAAAGCTAAATTTAACGACTTTTGTGATTCTTTCAAAGCATTGATAAAAGGGATCTTTTAGTGGACTGGGTTAAAGTTTGTACTGAAAATCACTTAAACTCAAAGAATAATCACACTCCTAGAAAAAAACTGTTTCTAATTCAGTTAATGTTCGATAAAATAATATCTCAAGGGCAAAATTTATTCTGTGTTGATTTAATAATTCTCTCATATAATTTGGTCCAAAACAACAACAGCAACTGGTAAATATTGCTTTTTAGCCAAAAAAGATCCATTGGGGGCTTCTGATTTTTCAATTCCTTCAAACCTTGTGTTATTTGTGGAGAATTTTACCGTAAAATAACTTTACTGTGCATCCATAATAGGTTTTTACAATATTAAAACCTTTTTATTAAAAAGTGTTAAACTACTATTCTTTAAATATGTAAAAATATGAAAGATAATACCCTTTCATCAATCAATATTAATCTGGAAATGGCAAATATATCGAAAAATAACAATACAGTTTTTCAGTGGCTGAATGTTTTACATTCAATGGCTTTATTTAATAGATAGGTACTATGTTAACTTCAAACACAGTTTAAATACTAAATTAATCGGTATTGAAGGAACAACAAAATCTTTTTCAATTTGTCATACTTCTGCTAAAGTTTTAGGGACTTCAGCATGATGTAGCGAAATATTCACTCTGAAGCTATATTTACCAGGATCAGAGGCTTAGTTTTTAAAATAGGATCAAATAACTTCTAGAAATTATGTGACAATATCACATTTTATAACATAGCTGACTTGAATTTGTAAGTACCTATTCTTGCCATCAGCACAAACACACACAGGTGAGCTTGCTGTTCCAGGCTGCTGCTATTTCCCATTCCGAGCTTGGGGGGTGAAATAACTTTTCAAGCACTCTTAGGATCGAAGCTTCCTTGGCATCACAACAAGCTTTTCTTAGCTTTTTTTTCCCTCCTCACGCACAATTGTTAGAGGCTAAGGTTCATTAAAAACTTGAATCTCGGTGAACGATGGGGTGTATACGTACTATATACGTCAGTCTTTGCAGACAATTAGGCACATTTTGTGTACGCTGATAGAAACAAGAGCCCAACCTAATAAGTTGTCATTTTGCAAATTTCAAGCAGGGCAGACCTTTCGACACCATTAGAACTGTTTGATTTGCAAGACAATATTAAGATTAAATAAACATACCATGACACCTATAGAAAACATAATTGAATAAAAATTTATGAATATGAGCTTTGAGCAAAACATGGATCGATATTATAACAAATTCCTTTTTGTCCAGAACAGTTGCCTCAAAGTCGTAAATGTACAAATTTACTCTAAAACTCTTGTTTTGATTTGGATTTCTTGAGTTATTCTTGTGCTAGCCCTGTGAATATGAATGTCTTGGGCACCCTAATGAGCTACAGTATAATAAATTTAATTCTGTGCCCTTTGAGGGGAGAAATCCTAGGTGATAACTCTCATAATCAAAGTTAGAAAAAGAAACTTAGGGGTTTCAAGTTGAAGAAAAAAGTTGTCTGCTTGGAATTTAATTAAATTCAATTTAGTTTGCTTAATTGAAACGAGAGAGGTTCCACTCTAAGAAACGCTATAATTACATTGATTTAAAGGGACATTACATTGGTTTCTGTAAATAAGAATCAGTAAAAAGCAGTGACTGATGTGACCCAACCATCCATCAGACAGTGAAATTGGGAGCAAGAAATACCATAAATTGTTGTGGTAAAAAATTGAATTATTATGAAAAAGCCTTTTACATTTCACACATTCGTAGCACACTCACACTCATTCCCTTTAACAACACAAATGTGAATATGTTTAGTTGAGCTTTGCCAGTTTCTGAAGCAGAAAAAGACTTGCCAGGCAAATTCAATCTCTGCAACACTCTCAATAGCTCAATACGTAATGTTATATTAACAAGATTAGGTCATTTTAGTTTGAATTGTAAACTTTTTGATTACTAATTTTACATTAAGTGTTGGTGTTACACTTAATATGTTACTTTTAAAGTCCTAAAAATCAAGCCTTGTGAATGTGTATTTATGTGTTACAAGATCATGGACAGCTGGTTATGGTTTTTTTTTCAAGTTCAAAATGATTGATGATCACAACACAGCCGTTGCCTTTAACTTAATTGAATGGTGGGTTTTTCAAATGATGCTTATCAAAGCAGAGCAGAAACCACGGCAGAACACATAGAATTATGGGTTGCCATTTTGTCACAATTTGTTTTACCCTCTGACTAGAAACAGAAAAATATGTGTGAAAGCAGCTTTGTTGGGAATTTGGCTGTATTGAGATGCAATATAAGGGAATACAGGGAATAGAAGACACAAGCTATTTTCCACTGGAAAGAGTTGCCAAATTTACTGTGTTGTGCTATAACTAGCTTACTTGAGATGCAAACAAGCTCTGCCCCATTCAGCAAAACAAGTTTGCAGCATAAATCTGTATAACAGTTTGCTATTTTGCAAATTTGTGATGCTACAACTGTTCATAGTTTTCACAAGTCTGCCTTAACCACAGCAAGTGAGTTACTTATTCCCTACATAGTTTTGCAAAGACTCTCAATGATTAAAAAGCTTATTCACCATCTTCTTTTCCTATATGAACCAATGCCCGTCGAGAGTAGTTATCACAAACGAGAGATTGATTCTTGCCAATTACATCTTGGGATTTCAGAATAAACCTAACCCACTGACTGAAAAACACCCATTTCCATTTTGCAGAGGCCCTTCACTCACTTGTCCAAGTCATTTGACAGGGTGCTAGCCACTAGCTTGTGGGATTTGGCCCATCTAATGGACCAAGAGCCTTTAGAAACTGCTAGCAAAGATGTTAGTGGGGTCAGATTTGTGTATTCATACAGCCTCATTTGCACAATCATATCCAAGCTAATTTAAGGGAATAAGTTTAAGAATCCCAGTAGCGGGAATACTAACAGTAAAATGCTATTTGCAGTCAGTATTTTACGTTTTTTTAATAGTGAAATCTTTCTTTACAGTGACGACAATCTGAATTGTAGTTTGATTTCATTCCTAGGACTTTAATCCTACTCACATTTCAGAGTTTTAGAATGATTTAAGCTGTAAACGTTAATCAAATAATAGATGGACTTATTTTATTTACATGTTATTATACAGAGAGAATTCATGACGGTCGCAATTTGATAGGTTTCTGTTCTGGACAGATTACTTTAAAAAAAATACTGCTTAAATTGTTTTATTATGAATAAGTAGAACAGATTTGCCATTATCAGTTTGTTTGATAATTCATGACAAAATATGTGCAGGTGGTGTTGAAGTTGAAGAGACACAGATGTTTGGCCCTGACGAGAGGAGGAAAGGTCTCATGATTGCAAAATGTCTCATTTGTAGCTACAACATAGTTGCAAATTAACACTAACCACATGATGACAGCCAAAACTTTCATATAAAAGACTGATAATGACAACAGCTTATCAAGACATTATTACACACTTGTAACATTTGTGTCATTTGCTGGAAAAGAGTTTTATGTGAGTCCTTTATGATGGTGTCCCATCAACCCAGAAGCAGACTTTTCAATTAAGGTAAGAAAAGAAAAAATGAGACAAACCTGCAAACACAACTAAAGCTAAGGCTGTTTACTCAGCTGGAAGCAAAAAATAAGGTGAAGCAACCGCCTGACCTCATCTCCTTTCTAACCACAGAGAGTTCTGCTTCCAGCAACAAACCACACACAATGAGTTCTGTTAAAAACAAAACAGAGTTTTATTTTTTGTCTCCCTCCACTTGATATCATTTTTAACTCCACTTTATGGATTTTGAAAAAACAAAAAACAAACAAACAAACTCTGAACTAAAAAGTTCAGCAAATTAATGAATCAAAAAGGAGTACAATCATCGCTTCACAGCACAGAACATCTGTCAGAGTGGAAGACAAATGCTTTCTCCCTTTCATTCTATCTTGTGTGTATACATTGATAAAATCTTAAAACATGTAATAAATGTCTGTAATCTAGCTGTGTATTATGAACAAACCACAAAACCTACCCTGTGGAGCTCAGAGAATACACACAGAAACGCACAAATGCACACATACAGCTTGCACGTGAGGCCCCTTGAAGTGCTCATAGTTGAGCGTAAAGCACATTTGAACATACATCACTTCACTACTCACACTCAAATACACACATACCATTTATAATAATAACAGCAGAGTGGGCAGACCCGGAGCACTATGGGGTAGGAGAGAGGAATAGGAGATATTATCTACACACAAAAAGAAACGGAGGATTGCTAAACGAAATTAATTCAAATGTGTTTGTGTGTGTTCAGGGAGGGTGTTCAACACTAACCAAAGTCAGCTCATTTTAGCAACTATACATGGTGGTTCTCTTCTGGAAAAATTTCCTTTTTCCAAATGAGACTTTTTCTATTTCTGCACAGCCTGGCCAGCCCTCATAACCCATCCTGCCACGTATTCCAGCTTCCAGTGCAGCTTACTGTGACTTCACCTCAGCCTGGCATCCCTTCCATCTCATAACAGCAATATTAATCAGCACAAAATCACCAGTTGGGGCTGTCACTTGTGAAAGAAATCCAACTTTTTCCCTGTCAGTCCCCGGCACCACAACCAATATTTACCCATCGGTTGATTGACAAGGAAAATGCCAAGCGTGGGATGGTAATTCACAGAAACCAAGTAATGGGGCTCTTTATATGTTGGAGATGTGAGGTGGGCGACTTAATGACTAGGGGAGATGTGGTGGGCGAGATGCATCCTTTGTGTTGCATGGTTCGTGTGAATGTTGTTGTTGCTCAGCTGGTGGAGTGCAGCATGCTGTTAATTAGCCAGGCGCTCCTGTTCTTAGGTGAATGATTGACAAGACACCATCTGTGGCCACAGTGAGGAGGAGGACAAGTCAGATGGCTCCGTGTGTCCATCTGTATTTATTTAAAACATAGAACACCTGAATTGAATGATTTTACTACTCTTAGCAAGCTATCTATCTATCTATCTATCTATCTATCTATCTATCTATCTATCTATCTATCTATCTATCTATCTATCGTTTTTGTATTTACAATCATTAAGTTTTTCCTCATTGTCTGTGGTATATCAATGCATACATTAGCTGTGGTAATGGATCAGTTCTGGGCCTTAAAGGGATAGTTCACCTCTTTTGACATGAAGCTGTGTGACATCCCATACTAGCAATATCATTTATGAACATCGACTTACCCCCTACTGCGTACTGTGAGCCGAGTTCCGGCCTTGTTTTGGCGTTGACGAAAGTAGTCCGGCTAGTTGGTGTAGACCGCAGTGATATGAAGGGAGAGAAAATAGCGCCAAGCGATTGTGAGGTCTGTTTTTTTCCTGGAGAACTATTTTGTGATGCAAATGTATTACTCTTTTGAACGCAAATTGTTTTGAGAAGCAAAACGCTTTATTTTTTAAGCCCCAGCCAACTAGCCGGACTCCTTTCATCAAACGCCAAAACGAGGCTGGAACTCGGCTCACAGTACGCAGCAGGGGGGTAAGTCAATGTTCATAAACGATATTGCTAGTATGGGATGTCATACAGCTTCATGTCAAAAGAGGCGAACTATCCCTTTAATACACTAGTTACACTGTCTTTGCCCATGAGAGCTGAATGAGCCTGTAGATCGTTGGTAAACAATAGATAATTGGGATAATATATTTGAATTAGGCATGCTTTGCAGTAAAGGACATAAGCAGGGGATTTGGAATTATAATAATCGCTTATATGTAATTGTCACTCTAATGTAGCATTTCCTTTTTGGTATACTGAATCTGGTGCTGCAATATCTACAATTTCTAACAAATAAACCTTAATCTTTTACATATAATTTACTGTAATATTATTAAGCATCGTAAGCTTACAATAACTAGATTCAAGCCATAGCTACCGACTCTAGCAACAGCAAAGTCTCCAGGTTAAATCTCTGTATCTACAGATACATAACAATAAAACACTGCTGCACCCACTATGTTTAACAGGCAATGTTATTGGGAGTATTTTTTAGAAAAGCAAAGATTGGATTGACTTGAAAAGAAAAACAAATGATTAATTCTTCATTCCCTGGATCTGAGTCATAGCTCTGAACACATAGTTTACTGAGCAGACGTTACAGCTTGCCCAAATAGTTTCAGAGAAGGGCTTAAAATCAATGTGCAATTAGGGGTGTCTTGTATCAGGCATGATGAATTATGCTCTCTGTTCTAAGGCTGCTCTATAGACACTTGATCAATCCAGATTCTGGGGCTGGGGAGAAATTGCTCTATTTCAAAGCCATTCAGTCGAATGTATTGATTAACCATTGCGCTCTGAATTGAAAGTCTGCTCCTTCCTGTTTTATGTAGTAAAGGTGTTGTAAGAAAGGTTACAGTTTGAGCCTGCTGACATTCATTAAACAAAGAAAGTGATATATTCATACCTTATCAAAGCTATTTTATGGTTCTATTTTATAGTCGCTTTGGATAAAAGCGTCTGCAAAATAACCGTAATGTAATGTAATGTTCTTTTGCTGTTATCCAGTCTTGACTTTAAAGGAAAAACTGCCCTATTTCACTCCAACAACCCAGATCTTTACCTGCCCTTACACCCTTAATTACCTGACACTTTTAAAATCCAAGTTTTTAGAATCTATATTTCAACACAAAAGATATGCCAACAAATATGAATAAAGAACATTGCAGCCAATAATTTAGAACCCATTAAGTGCTACTAAACTAGATAAACTAACAAAAGTAGCACCCTTTAAAGTACAATACAATGCCACATTCTGTAAACTGGCATAAAATTTGTGAGCTATAAACAGCTTTCATGGTACCTTATTAATAAAGATTCTGTAAACAGATCATCATAACCTTCAGCTACAGCAGCCAATCAACACTTTCCCATCAGGGTGGACCGAATGTAATTAGGGACTGAGGAATTGTCTTGTTTATATCACTGTAAACTCAGTGAACCCCAGTTGGGGTGTTATTTACACTCTTGAAGTAGGCCAGACTGCGTTTGTGATTAAGGCTATGTTAATGCGGTTCAAATTACTTGGTGCAGCCATAAATAGTGTGTGCTACACCTTCCCTTAGGGAAGACCACAGCTCTCAAGTTTGGAAATGCAGTATGAGCGTCTGTCTGTCTTCCTCCCCGAAACGGAAAGTTCCCAGTCTGGTTAGTGTCATCCCATCTCCCTCTGGCCCTCCAGCTTTTGGATTTGCTTTGTCAGGGTATCCTCCCACAGGCTCGTCAGACCGGGTGCTCTCTCAACAGGAACTTTATCTACCCTAAAATTGTGCACTCCAGGGACCTGCTTCTTGACAACACACTCCGCAGTCTTTCTGTCACACCACATGTGACTTTTGTACAGCACTGTGCAAAAGCTTTTACTTCAGCTGTTTAGATTCTTATCACGGCATAACAGCATCAGTCATCATAAAGTCATTAAGAACCAGTGTCAGCAACGAGAAGGACTCCTGCAACAGAAGCTGTGCGCCCTTAAAGGATAAGACCGGTTTTTTGACATTGGGCCCTTGATTTCACATTATAACATGATGTTCTACTCACCCCTGCTTGTTGTTGGTCATTTGGAGCTGTTCCGAAGATATTCGCGAGGCGTCCGGCTGCTCTCTTGAGATATTCGGCCATGAAACGGTTTCCTATGGGCAAGCTTATACAGGTACAAACTATGCTGTTTATAATTTATTAATTACTCTACACCAGCACTGATAACGTGGAGGTGCGTCGCTTACTTAAAAAAATCCGGGTTACTAATTTTGAATTTTAGCCGAATGAATAAATAGGCAGCAGGTCTGTGGGCTGTCTGTGGCAGTAGCACGACGATGACGTCAGTAACACCTACTTTACGACAAAAAAATCAAAATTACAATAACCCGGATTTTTTTAAGTAAGCGACGCACCTCCACGTTATCAGTGCTAGTGTAGAGTAATTAATAAATTATAAACAGCATAGTTTGTGCCTGTATGAGCTTGCCCATAGGAAACCGTTTCATGGCCGAATATCTCAAGAGAGCAGCCAGACGCCTCGCGAATATCTTCGGAACAGCTCCAAATGACAAACAACAAGCAGGGGTGAGTAGAACATCATGCTATAATGTGAAATCAAGGGCCCAATGTCAAAAAACCGGTCTTATCCTTTAAAGCAGCATTGACACTGGATAAATCTATAGAGGAACAGTGGAGCAGTGTGCAGCAGTGTTCCCAGGATGGGTGCTGCATTTTTAAAAGCAACTAATTTAGTTAAGCTCTCTATTTTTACTGCACCCTAGCTGGAAAGCTTAAACTTGCACAGCTCTGTATCTGCATCATAACTCATGAAAACATGTTTTAAACGATACAGATTGTTTGTAGAAATGCTCACTTTCTATCAAAACCACCATTTCAAGTTGTATTGCCCAGTTTCCCCTCAATGCAGGCCTTTTACCCGCAAACCTGAACACAACAAATATTTTATTGTTTTTTTTTTTTCAAAATCCAGCCATACTCAAAAACTGACATGCTTTTCTTAAACCCACACTGACAAACATGACAGTATGTGACTTTTTTCGTCTGTTTTTTTTTCATCTTGTTTTTTCTTTTCTTGATCAAGGACATATTATGTACATACAGATGTTATACTCCACTGAAGAAGACAGCAGAATCCTGTCATGGAGCAGAATATTTGAGTGACAAAAAAAAATCTACATAAAAGACAGATATATGGAGAATGTAAATGTGATTGAGACAGAAAAAAGAAGCACTGACCAAACAACCTGCTATTGTGCTTGAAATGGAATCCATCATTTTCTTTTTCTTTTTTTTCTTTTGGAGCAACAAGATACATGCACAAAGTGTGCTCTGTCACACAGACAACCCAAATTCATTCCAGAGAGCGAGACTTCTTGAGTACAACATGTAGTGTAGTATTGAGAGCCATTTAAACAAAGCTTCACAATCATTTCACTGCACACAATAAAAGTACAACAACAGACTTATTTGATATGAGCTTGTTAATGGCAGATCATTTCAGATATTACACCACATCTTTAACCTTGACTGATATTTCTTGCACAGTAGAACTAGGGGTTATTGCTGGTTTGAAACAAAATTCAAAATAATAAAACACATTCAGACATTTGATTCAGTATTGAGTAATTCCCCTTTCAGGTCGCAGAAGTCAGGGTTCAGCCAGGGGTATATTCATTCCTCCATGCAGGCTTTTCATGGCAAATTTGCATATAGTCGCTGCACGTGAGTGGAACAGTGTTCAAAAGGGAAAATGACTGGCGCTATGTTGGAATACAGACTTTCCTCCCACTGTTTGTGCTGGGCAGGGGAAGTGGCTGAATAATTGTGCCATAGGGGTTTTGTAGTGCTCATGCCTGCATGTCACAGGTACACACTGGAGGGAGTACTAGCACACCAAGGCGAGGTTGTCCTTGAAGAGGATTCCTGTCAATGGCAGGATTGAGCTTGATTTATGGGGGCCATAACTGGGCGGCAGGAAGGACAGGTGGAGCCCGGGCTCCTTCACTTAGCCAGCCGCAGGTAATGGCTAATTACATCTTTATCTCCCTGTGGTCTGGCAGAACAAGAACTGACTTACAGCCACAACCAAAGACTGACAAGATTCCAAATCATTTATCTAGCTGGTCGGAGAGGACGCACTCTGACAAGTGGACAAATGTGCAGTAAATGTGTGTTTGATGCAGTTAACAGCATGACAAAGACAGTCAAATACATACACTGCTGAAAATGATAAATTACATCACCATTCACTGCTTCTGGACTCAAATGAAAATGATCTCTTTAAGTGTTTCAAATATGTCTTTAAAAAGCTTGTCATGGCAAAATAGAGCACATCACTTCGAAAACTTTACACCTTTTTTTGTTGTTTTTTTTTTCTCTGAAGTTGTTCAATGTGTGTGAGTCAGGTACAAAAAACTATTTGTCCCACGTACGGCTCTTTACCATCAGATGTTGCTCTTTTTTTTTTCTCACATGGAATTACTATTCAGTTATTCAAATACTTATTAACATCATCATCATCATCTTCATCGGTAGTATTATTAACACCAAAAAAGTAAAAGCAGGTAACCTTGCAGAATAAAACAGACACAGTGCAGGGAGGAAGGGAGGGAGGGAGGAAGTGTATGGACTCACAACAGGAACATCTCTAACCAGTACATGCTATCAACAAGCGACAAAGAGGACGGGGCTGCAGCTTTGAAACAGAAGATAATGTTGTCAGTGGACAGTCTCTTGCTGCTTCAGACTGGAGCGTAGTCGAGGCCTATTGGAGATGTTGTTGCCAACATGAAGTCACTGGCAAGGCCTCTTAACTGCATATATTTACACTGGAGGAAGAAGAGCGAGGGAATTGGGGTGGGGGTTTGACACACAGCAGAAGAACACTACAGCAATGCGAAGGGGGACTAGACATAGCACTTTGAACAGAAGGACTGAAGGGGTGGGGGGGCTGAAAAGGTTTGGGTATTGAGGGAGTCCACATGCGACACCTTAGTATAAATTCCCCAAGTTACATAAAGGGGTAGTTAAGACTTACGCCGTCACCACCCACCCTTTTTTAATTTTTTATACATTTTGACATCATTCATTGCAGCTTCACTGCTACACAGTTAAAATCAAAAAGCCATACATTTGTGTCAGTTGTTGTTGTGTGTGTGTGTGTGTGTGATCAAAGAGTGACACTTCACAGGGCCACCAATTGGACAATTTTCAAAAGGTCACATGACCACCAGAATCATATTATAACTATCATTTCCATAAATAACCACCAAAATACTGTGATTTCATGTATAATTTCCATAAGGCAAACATTGTAGGCCAGTCAATAGTCTGTGTAGTATCCTACATAAATGACCATCCAGTTGTTAGATTATCTATTATCTCATTGATCACCAACACAGTCATCATTAATATACACTCTCTATTAACATCAGCCCAGTGATAATGTGGAAAACAAGGTGAGGAAGAGAAGTACCAAGTCAGACAAAGCTGCAAGGCATTCTGGGAGACAAAACAAAAGACAATTTGTGTGTAAGAGAGCAAGAGAAGAGAAGACATCAACAATGAGTTGACCTCAAAATTGAATTGGGATTGCAAGGGTTGGAGTAGTCGTGTGTTTAATGCGATGATTGAATGGCTCCTGGAATAATGCATATTCTTTTAGTTCACAGTGATGGGTTCGTAATTAAAGAATTTCATATCCTTTTTCCTTCCATAGTGGGGGTGAGGGAGCGGAGGAACAAGTGGGGCTTTCAGGGACGTTTAAGGACAATTCCAAACAGAGTGAGATCGTTACACCTTAAGGAGAAGAACAGCAGAGAGGGAAACCCACGCAGACATGCTGACGCTCATCCCTGCGTGTAAACCGGTCCCTCGGCCCTGTAGGGCCCCCGGTCCTGGAGAGAAACAGAGCCGGTACAAAGAGAGAACAAGAGGGGAAGCCACTGTTAGAATCACACGGAAAGCTGCAACCACTGAATGAAAAAATTATCCGTGTTTGTAACAGCTTAGATGTAAAATCAGCACAGGGTCAGGGTCAGAATGTAAATACAACTCACACAACATTTGGCTACATTTATTTTGGCAAGTTGGTAGCTGTGGCAGAGCTATTTTTTTCTTTTTGATGCACTGACCTTTTTATCTTTTAAAGCTGACTACATGCTGCATCTTCAATGGGGCTGAGGTCAGAACCGGGGCAGGCTATTACATGGGCTTAAAGTTAACTTTATCCAATAAATACATTGAAGTGTGTCTGACATGTTTGTCCGGATGGAAAATCCAGCTGTGTCCAGGCTTAAGCTGTGAAGTTTGAGTTTGTGTTAAGGAAATCTGAGGTGATCTTCCTTCCTTATCGTTCTATGCAATCTACCAGTTCCACTGTCAACAAAATAGCTCCAGAGAATGATGCCACCACCACCATTATTATGGTTTAAGGGAGGAAGACAGACAGACGCTCATATCGCTGTTATTCAACTGGAGTTTTTAGGGTTGCATGTCTCGAAACGAACATACAGTGTGTTGACACAACTATCCGATGATTTTGAAAGAGTAGTGTTGAGGGTTTAAAATGACCTTTTGTTGTACACATTTATGCATTGCGCTTATACAGAGTTGATACACTCCTTTTTGAAGCGAACAAGCATTAACCCCACGGTGTGAAGGGTCAAAACAGGAAAGGGACTGAGTTGAGTGTTGAGAGAAATTGCTACATGCTTACAGGGAGAGTATAAACAGGTGGGATGAAGCCTATAGTGGAAAATTACCGGACACAGCGAGATAGGGAGGAGTTTTCCCACAAAGGGAGAAGACATCTGACTGTAGCAGAGATGGGGTACGAGGCTGATATCGGACCAAGGACCATTCAGGGAAAGTCAAGTCTAAACCAACTTCTCCCCAACTTTTGGACCAAAAATATTCACATCATGTTTGTATGGCAATATAAAAGCTTATTTTGCAAAAGAGTGGTACCCTTTTTCTGATCAGACTGCCTGGCAGAGAGAGGTCCACAGTGCTGTGTAACTTGAACCTTGAACAATTTCATAAATTCTGAGCTAGACTTGGAGTTTGTCTTTCCTCTCTCAGAGGAACGAACACGACAGTAGATGCATGGAAACTTTTAACTGTCACTGTAACTTTAATCAAAAAGTTGGAACAGGCCCATGTTTACCACTGTGTAGCATCTATTTTTCTAGCCCAACAACAGTAAGTTCACATCTGGGAACTGAGGAGACCAGCTGCTGGACCTTTGGGAGCGGAATGTTGACCCAGTCTTCTCTGATACAAGTTTCTAGCAGCTCAACAGTCCTGGGTGTTCTTTCTACTATTTTGTGTTTCATGATGCATCAAATATTTTCAGTGTTTGCAAGGTCTGGTCTGCAGGCAGGTCAGTGTTGCCTGAGGGCCTCAAGATAATGGGCATCCAATATTGATTTTCAGCTGTGCCCCATGTGCATAGAGATGTCTCCAGATTCTCTCAATCTTTTGCATTTTCACATTGAGAAACATTATTCTCAAAAACCTCTGCTTATCTTTATTTCTGAGAGACTCTGCCTCTCTAATCTGCACTTGTCTTATACCCAATTGTAGCGTGCTCTCAGGAAAGACAGAGCACAGAGATGTTTACATAAAGATCCAACCTTTCTTGACATCAAGAAACGTACCCTCTTTACGACCCTCTCAACGGATCAGCTCAAAGGAGATAACGGAGCCAGATGTGAGACCAACTAAATGGGGTTCTTTGTTTCCGAGTCTTCTCTCCCCCAGACCAGCTACGAATAATAAATTATGTAGGACACCTCCTGATAAGGGAGCAGATGTAGCCTCAAATGTCCTGCTGGTCCAACTTGAAGGAATGCCACACTTCCCTATTTTCAGAGAGTGAAAATTCCACTATAAACCTCGCTTTCCGTAGACTGAAAGTGTGAAAATCATTACTGGACAAACCTACAGATCATTTTGAAACATTCGCCATTCTTGTACCTTCCTTAATTATCAAGTTATGAAAATTGGATTTTAAAGAGAATCCCTCTCGTGGAGCCACAGCGCCCCCCAAAGGACATGGATAACGGACACTTTTCTTTATGTCAACCCAATGAAATAGACAATATCAAATATGTCATGTTTAATGTTCTCATTATGTGCAATGCATAACCTAATAGTGTTTAATTCCACAGGTATTACCCAAACAGCTGCAGATCATTCTAAATTAACAGCAACCAAAGTTGTCATACCATTTCTATCATGATAATATGAAGTATTGTATGCTGATAACTGTTCCATGTTCATATTTGTGTTTATGCCTGCTCGTATGCAACATTATTGTCTGTTAGGAACATTATGTTGTATAAATCAGTGTAACGTAGGTAAATGCGTTTGAAAGAGAGAAGTTCCCCCTTTTCTTCGCAGAAAGCCCCCCTTTTTGTCTCATGAATTCAGCGTGGTCAACCCCCCCTTTTTCCCTTGGGTCAAAAGCCAGCTGAACTCTGATTGGACGAAAGCTGACATGTGATCTCCAGCTTAAAAGAGAGGCGCGCAGAAAATCGGCCTCTTGCTCTTGCCCTGCTTAGCTCTCATATCTACCATCTTCCCCCTCTTAGCTCGCTCTTACTGCTTACTCTCAAAATCCGCAACTCTGGGACCTCCCTGTGGTCCTCCAAGCCTTGACCACTCCCTTTGTCCCCTAAGCTTGCTTACAATCTCTTCTCTCTCTTGTCTTATCGCTTGCTCTTAGCTCAAGTCTTCTGTCCTCTCTCTATTTTACTCCGTAACTATTAATTCCCATTTTTTTTAGACTTCCTTTTTTTTATAAAGTCTGGTCCGATACACGCGAGTGTTTGCTAAATCACACCGCCCGGCCCAAGAAGAACAGCCGACTAAACGTCACCCAGCCGGTCACCAAGGAAACGTGGTCTCCAACAACGACGCCCAGCCGCTGGTAACCAAGGAAACGTGGTCTCCAACAACGACGCCCAGCCGCTGGTAATCAAGGAAACGTGGTCTCCAAGGACTGACGCTCACCTTGTAAATAACCACGATACTCTACGACAAAGTAAGGTGCTGGTTTGAGATCTTTTGAAACCGTGGATAAAGTGAAAACTTTCTCTGGAAGCGACGAATGAACAGACCTACGCGGGCAGAAGACTGTTGGCACAATATCCGTGTTATGAACCAGATTTAGTCACATTTTTGATAGGTAACTCTGTTAATGGCCTGCTCCTTTCTTCCCTATTACCCTTTTTTTTTGGTTTCCCCAATAATTCTAATTTCTGTCTCTTTATCAATTGTTTATACCCCTATATACCTGTGCAATGTTGAATAAATGTTTATTTTAAGCCACTTAAGAGTGTCACAGACAGTTACTAAAGCCGGTTACCAATCCAAATAGGACGCACGACTCAGAATGAGACTGATTCTTAAAATAACATACTAGGATTGCAAGATTTTAAACAGTCTTCCTCTTTGGACTGTAACGTAACAAATTAAACAGAAGAGGTGGTGCCCCAGCTATTTTCGAGGTAAATATTAATTAATAACGTGTCAACGCTACATATATTTTGGTGCCGTCCGTCCGAGGCTATTTGTGAAGTAGCCGCGCTTAGCAAAAGCTGTCTGTGTGTGAGCATTTTTACAAACTGTTGTTTCCTGCATCAGGTTGAGAGTTAACGAGAGTAAAGAAGAGCCAAATAACGAACTTTATGGACGCATAAACTTGTTGTTTGAATTGTTTTTGTAGTAAGAAAGTATTACAAAAACACAGAAACGGAACACGTCAGCGCTGCCTGAGTGTGCTTCCGCCTTAAGTAATTTTGCATGCAAGAGCGTGTTAAAAAAAACGCTCAATAATATCTGGCCAAGTGGGGATTAATGGTTGCGAGTATCCAACATTGATATAACCACTCTGAGGAACAGAGATAATTATCCGCGAGATTCCGGTGATCATCTGCTGAACTCAGGACTCCGTGCTGAAGCTAGTGTAGCTACATAGCCAGCAGCTGGTTTGTTTACAAACAGCCAGGAGATTAGAGGCGGCACGGCGAAGCTTCCCGTGACCGAAAAGTAACGTCTATACGGCGTGTGTATTATCACTTCCCGAAGAGAGGGTAGTTATAGTCAATTTTGAAGAGTTGAAGTGCCTAAAGGCAAGTCTGTTTTAACTCGGTGTTCGTAGAAGCACGAGCCCAATTGAGTCAGCACGTCGGCAGGAGCGCTGACGTGTTGGAAGCCCTTAAAAGCTTAAGGTGGAAAGTTGGAGACTGCCACGTCTCGCAAATGCTGCCTCTTCTGCAAAGCTGTTGATAAAAGCTGTGTTAGAAACCGCCGTGTTTCTCTTTGCTTGTGACATGAATGTTGTTTAAAAGCTTGGCGTGAGTCTGCTAAGCTAAAAATTTGCTGTGGGCTGAGAGCCACACAGCACTGACACTTCCTGAGTGGGAGGTGCCAAAGTCGTCAACATCTGACGTCAGCACTTTCTCACTCTTCCCCTGGAAGTCCGCTGCACATAACACAAGAACGAGCCTTAGCGTCATCTGCTGGTAGCTTGGTTAATTACAACAAAGTGAAGGAATTCTGGGAAATGGTGTTTGACTAACAAATCTGACCAGCGCCATTGTAACTTGTGGTGAAGTGATTGAATTGAAAAGCAATCACGTGGTTCACAACTAATTCCTGTACTAACAATGACTGTTTGCATAACTTGTTTAAGGGTTTAAGAGAAAAACGATTCTTAAATAAATAGGAAATTTAAAATCAGAAAACTCAACAGTAACTGATTTTTAAGGTTAAAAGAGAGTCAACCTAAAACGGTGGATTATATCCACCACTCCTAAATTGCGACACCCCAATCAGCAACCCCAAAATTAACATCATTAGAAAAGGAACGACACTTGGAAGAAGGAAAGAACTTATCAATAATTTGGCTTAATCAAGTAAGATAAATTTTATTAAGGAATACTTCTTTCTGAATTTTCTTTTGTTTGATTATTTCCATCTTGTTGTTAGTTAATTTTGTTTTAAGTTTAATTTCAAAAGCAATTTGGAATTAAATAATTTTAAGCGATAAACTTTTAAAACATTTTTTTTTATCATTAATTTTAATTTTAATTTTTAATTATTTTATTTTTTTTTTTATTTTATTAATTTTAAATTGAAAGAATTTTTTTTTTTTTTTTTAATTTTTTTTTCTTTCCTTTTTCTTACTTTCCTTCCCTTCTTCCAGACACGCTAAACTTAGTCTATAACTTGCCTAACTGCTTACCACGGTTACGCCTAAAACAAATAGATTAACAAAACTTTTCTCGACAAATCAACATGACTTCTGACACGTCCAGTCAGGACGATCCATTCGAAGCAATGGAAAACACCCTGATGGATTTGACTGAAGAGCTAATTCCAGGTTATGTCAACAAAATAACAGGCACTGACCCCAACGAGCTCGGGGCAATAGTGTCAGAACTTATTGCAGGAGTGGAAGCGAAGACGCCCAAAGACAAAACTTTAACAAAGTTATTGGGGAGCTTAGCTGTCGTCTTCTCCGCGCGATTCAAACATGCCCATAAGGTGGTGGAGCAAGCCGCTGAAAAACTCAAAACTCGGTCGCAAACGATAACGCAATTACAGGAGGAAAAGAAATTCCTCCAACATAAATTAGAAGTCTCTGAAAGGACAGCAAGCCAGGCTGCTGACCAAATAGAGAAATTAACAACCCAGGTTGAACAATCAGACAGAGATATGAATCAACTAAAAGGGATAAACGGGGAGCTTGGGGAATCGCTCCAGCAGTGCCAACAAGAGTTGCTGGCTAACCAAGCTAAACTGGAAGAGGTTGATAAAGCCCATAAGGACTCGCAACAACCTCTCCACGATGCCCTGCAGACAGTGCAGGATTTGAACACTGAAGTCGCATCCTATGAGACGCATCTCAGTGCTAAACAAAAACAGATACAGCTTTTGCAGGAACACCTCGGCGAAGCTAAAGACAAAATCAATGAAGCGTATCAGCAAAACGAACGCCTAACAGGAGAGTTGATAAATGCAAAAAGAGATTTACGTCAGCCCTTGGAGGCTGAACGCAAACTGAAAATGCATGATACCTCTCAACCAGAAAAGGAAGGCCGTTTTAGCTATAAGGGAGCCCAGGGGGAGTCGTTCTTTCCCCCAACAGGGCCAGCCACCCCAAATCCTTTCAGAGCCCACGGTGAGTCCCCAGAACCAACCAGACTGGATCAGTCGGTCCTTGCTCCGGGAAACCACACACCGTTGGGACCTTCTGACCGAGAATTAGACAAAATCGCTCGCAACGTGCCAAGGTTCGAACCCACTCCTGGGGGGCCGCACGACACCCGAGCTTACTTAAATGATATTGACTTCTATTTGCGTCGATTTCCAAACGCATCCATTACGGACAAAATCTACTTGATTAAAATCACGTCCAGCCGTGAAGTAAGTAGATTCATCGAACGTCAGCTTGATTACATCCAAAATGATTATGCACTTCTCTGTCAAACGATGGAGAGGGAATTTTCAGATGAGCTGTCTCAGTCTGGTCTAAGTACCGCCATGATGGTTAAACAGGGACGTAGTGAGCTGCCTCAGCAGTACTATTACCGTCTCCTCAAAGCTTATTTTGGCTCACGCAACGACAAGGGAATGGAGGAAGATATAAATTTCAAAACGCTCTTCATCCAAAATCTCCATCCCGTTACTAGTCACCACTTGGGGGTCATGGCTAATCCGCGAACAGCCACAATTGTGCAGCTCCGTGAGTGGGCCACTTTAGGTTTCCAGAAACACAGACAAGCTAAACAGCCAGAGCATAACACTGTTCTGACGCTGAACGCCGAACACCCACCTATGGAGCTCGAAGGAGCCCAAAGGGGTAAGGCAACTGGTCACGACACCCGACCACAGCGGTCTAGTGAGAGTCACAAGACATCACAGACTCAACCGTCTCATCCGAGAGACGGCTACTCGAAACCTCACTGGCCCAGTAAAGAGCGATCTCACTCACGTGCAGAACACAACGAACCTCCTTTTAACCCTCACAGAGGAAAGTTCTTCCCAAACCGGTTTCCCAAATACCCAGCTCGGGAGAATCAGGGTGACTATAAAAATAGGCCTCGGGACACACATCCACGCACGGAATGGTCCAAATTATCCCAACAGGAATCGAATGATTCACACAAAAGGAGCAACAAAGACTCTCCAGGCATGAGATCTGAAAAGGAAAAAGAAGCCTTTGGTCTCAGCCAGGATGAGATAGACAATATTAAACGTTTGTTGCAAGAAATGAAAGAAAAGAAAGTTGACAAAAAGTCTGATCTTCTGTCTATAACCACTGTGACACAGAACCTGGCTCTGCCAGCTGATTCCTTTTCACAGCCAGAACGATCAACCGAGCCACATCCAGAATCTGAGCTGGATCCACAACAGGCTCAAACAGAGTCACAAACTCCTGTGAACAACACAGAAGAAGAGGCGAAAGATCCTCTCCCACCTAGCGCAGTCTTGGTTGTACAGCTGGATCAAAAAGAGATCTCCTCTGACCAGGATGCCTCTCTGATACAAGTTGAACCACCTGTACACCAATTTCTGTGCAACCTCTCTGAAAAGGGAGTCGCACGCAAGTTTTACATCTCATTAACCTTGGAAGATGTGCTGAGACATGAAGCTCTCCTCGACACTGCCGCGGATATAACTTTAATGTCTCTATCTCTTTTTAACAGACTTCGTAAGGCAGCAAACCACGGCAATAAAGAGTTAAAACTCCAACCTTGCTCTCTGGAGGTGCGCCCGTACGCCTCTAATAACACTACGCTGTCAGCAGTATCTCTGATACAACTGTCAATCGGACCAATGACTCTGATTCATCCCGTGTATGTGTCATCGCTTGAGTCCATTCCTTTGCTTGTCGGAAAAGATCTTCTGAACCGTTTCGAGCCTTTACTCGATTTCAAACGATTGAAAGTGTGGGCACAAGTGCGAGAACCTCTGACGATTACTTTTCCGTACAATGAAGATTTTAGCTGCTATGTCCTTGAAAGTGAAAAGCATAACTCTGTCCAACAGATAACTTCACTCGAGCCGTCCGAAACCGTAACACACGATGAGGTTGTCCACAGCAGTCCAGCCGCTCAGGCCGACCCTGACAACCTGGTGACGCAGCTCGCGACACAGCGAGACACTTTCCTGTGTGCATTACAACCGTCAGCCACGCAGGACGAGTACTGTCCACAGGTGCTCGGAGGTCTTGAACTGCAAAAGTCGCAGATAGATGATGTGATTATAGCTTTATGGGCTGATAAATCCGCAATCAGTAAGGATCTGTATGAGTCATTGGCACGAGAAAACGCCAATCTCCGGATGGTGAAAAAGACATTCCGTTTCCCATCAGATCCTACACCAACCACAACACTCACTGCCATGGGTGTTTGTGCTCTCACAGTAAAGTGGAATAACAGAATGCTGGTTCACACTTTTCTGGTTATTCCCGACCTTCCACACTCAGTGTACGTAGGAGGCGATATACTGGTGAGACTAGGTGTCCAAATTGACACAGTAAATAACATTCTGTGGTCACTAACACCCGTGCGTGATTCTTCTTATCTGCCTGACGCAGACAACCTGAAGTCAGGACAGACAATTCCAGAGGTATGTCAAGTAGCTAACTTCCAACATGCCACAATACCAGCACGCACGGCGAATGTCCCTCTCCAAATATGCATGCAACCAGGACAGAATCTTAACCACTCACAAGCTCTGTTTCAACCTTCGCCATTGTTCTTCGAACTTGGACTGTCCCTGGAAGCAACTCCTCTTTTGGGCCTAAATTCTAGGACCACATTCTTGCTGATCAACAACATCGGCGAGGAAGCCATACTGATCCCAAAAGGCACGCCACTGGGCTGGCTTATCAGTACCGACTTCCATGACTTTGAGCTGGGCATCCCAATACTGGGACAAATCCCAACTCCACTCTACCCAAAACATCAGACAACTCACGTTGTCTACACAAAGCCTTCAAGGGCGATCGCACTCTTTTCGGTCGTGACTCTCGACCAGAACTCAGTCAGTCGCATTGATCTTAGTCATGATGAACAAATGACACTTCACACGGTTGACGTCTTGGCGGTTACATCAACCCCAGACTCTCCCGACGCACAGGAAAAAGTAACAACAGGGCCATCCCCTAATGTTGCTGATCGAATCGAAGAAGTGGTAACGCAAGCTAACGCTCTCGTTAATGACGAGGAACGCGACAAGCTACGCCAAACCCTTCTCAAATATCAGGACTTTTTCTCACTTGATTCTTCAGATTGTGGGTTAACCACAATCCACTCAATGCGCATTCCTACTCCACCAGACGCACCACCAACTTTTGTGCGTCAGTATAAGATTCCTCTAGCATCACAGGAGCCTATACAAGAAATAATAGACGACCTGTTGAAAAACGGGATCATTCGGCCTTGTAACAGCACTTACTCGGCACCGCTCTGGCCGGTCGTGAAACCCAATGGAAAATGGAGACTCACGATCGACTATCGAAAACTCAACCAACAGGTCCCTCTCTCGAGGTGGCCAATGACTCAGCTTGAACAAGAACTTCCTCGCGTTAAAAATGCCAAATACTTCTCCACTCTAGACGTGGCGTCGGGTTTCTGGACCATTCCAGTACACGCTGAGGACCAACACAAGTTGGCATTCACGTTCGCTAACCGTCAATATACATTCACCAGGTGTCCTTTTGGCTACGCCAACTCACCTGCTGAATTCAACATATTTCTGAACAAAGCATGTCCTGATGCCGGCGAACGAGGTAACCTCATCTACGTCGATGACATCCTTCTCCGTAGCCCCAACCTGGATGCACACATTCAGGAAATCGACCATGTCCTGGGTCAACTCACCACTGCGGGTGCAAAAATATCACTCTCAAAATGTCAGTGGTGCAAAACCAAAGTAGACTA
The DNA here is from genome assembly GCF_027942865.1 of Odontesthes bonariensis. Lineage (NCBI taxonomy): Eukaryota > Metazoa > Chordata > Actinopteri > Atheriniformes > Atherinopsidae > Odontesthes > Odontesthes bonariensis. The sequence continues at coordinate 30,717,979 of NC_134510.1, forward strand.
CGTCGGTCTCCTAGTAGGACCAAGTGGTGTCGAGCCACAAGTTAACCGCATCCAGGGCATCAGTAACATCAAAGTTCCCTCAAACGTCTCTGAGCTCCGCAGCTTCTTAGGAGTCTGCAACTACTCTCGACAGTTCATTGAGAGCTATGCCGACATAGCAAAACCTCTAACGGAACTACTTAAAAAGGACACACCTTTTATCTGGGCTGAGCCACAACAAAAGGCCATGTCCACCTTAAAAGAAAAACTGTGCACAGCACCATGTTTAAACTACCCTAACTGCGACAAACCATTCCACCTCGAAGTGGGCTTCTCAACTCACTGTTTAAGCGCTGGTCTGTATCAGAAATACGACCAGGATAAGAGAGTAGTGGCGTACGCCAGTAAAACGCTAGCTATACCCGAGCTGAAATATTCTGACTGTGAAAAAGCTCTGCTTGCCACAGTTTGGGCAGTTAAACATTTCTCCAACTACCTTGGAGGCCAAAAGGTCATTGTAGAAACACAACACCAACCTACCACGTTCCTTAACAGCCAACGTATAAGGGATGGAGTTGTAACAAATGCCCGTGTGGCCTCATGGCTAATGGCTCTGCAAAGTTTCGACTTAGAAGTCCGCTACGCGCAGAACAAAAAGAGCCCTCTCGGCACCGATCTTGCTGCATGTCAGAACTGCACTGCAGATACACCTCCACTCTGCGCAATTACAGACAAACCCTCACCTGTAACCAACCCCCACCACCACTACTACGATGAAAATGTGTGTAAAAACATGACTACTGCGTATGTAGATGGGTGCTCTTTCCATCACGACACGGTTACACGAGCAGGTGCAGGCGTCGTTTGGCTCCAAAACAAACCCTATGAACCTCAAAGCTTCCAGCTTGGTTCACAGTCGTCCCAATACGCAGAAGTGGCAAGTGTCCTGATCACGGTACAACTTGCTGCAGAAAAAGGTGTGAAAGACTTATTGATTTGTACTGATTCAAACTACGCTCGTCTCAGTTTCTCTTGCCACCTTGCCACGTGGAAACGCAATGGTTTCCTGACTTCCAGCAGAAAACCTGTGAAAAATAAAGAATTGTTCCTGGCATGTAACCACGCCATTGAGTCCAACAACATGCAGATCTACTGGAAAAAGGTCAGAGGCCACTCACGTGTACCGGGGCAAGACAAAGAACTGAACGATCTAACTGATTCCTTGGCAAAACAGGGAGCGATGCATGGCATCCCCTGGTCACTGGATCCCTCGTGGCTAACCGCAGCCACCGCGGACTCCTCCGAACCACAGGTCTGTGTGGTGACGCGTTCCAAAACGAACCCTCCCGCCCAGACATCTAACGATGGATCAGTGTCAGTGGAACCAGCGTTCACCGACACTGATCTGGTCACCCTTCAATCGCTCGACCCTGCCATCAATAAAATGGTGTTGTTCGTGTCTGACGGCTCAAACACACCCTCTGAGTCTGACCTCAATAACATCCCTGATTTAAGGAAACTCTTTGCCACTCGATCAGCCCTGCGGTTGGTCAAAGGTGTCTTAGTTCATGTTTCCGACGCACTCTCTTCACCTGCGTTCGTGGTCCCTCGAAACCAAAGGGGGGTGATGCTCGTGCACGCACACGACCTTCCCGCGGCTGGACACAAAGGTGTCAAAGCAACATACAGCGCGTTAAAACAAGTGGCATACTGGCCAAAAATGAGAAAAGATGTAGCCGACTACATCAAAGGATGCCTTGTGTGTTGCCAGTTTCAGCCGACAAACCCGATACACCGGGCTCCGTTGCAGAGGAGAGGCATCTCATTCCCATGGTCAGACCTCCAAATTGACTGGGTGGGACCTCTCACCAAATCAACCAGAGGCAACAAATACTTCCTCACGGTTACATGTGCATTCACCAAATGGGTAGAATGCCTACCAGCTGCAAACGATACAGCTGAAACTACCGCCTACCTACTCATGAACCATGTGTTCTCAAGATTCGGCCTTCCGAGTCGTGTCAACTCAGACAGAGGAACACACTTCACGGCAGAAGTCATGCAACAGTTGTGGCAAGCTCTGGGTGTGAAAGCAAACTTTCACATCAGTTATCACCCGCGAGCCTCAGGTCAAGTAGAGCGAGCCAACCGAACTGTGGTGAACATACTTAAGAAGTACGTTGCATCCAACCAACGAGATTGGGATGTAAAATTGCCGTTGGTCTTAATGGCCATCAGAGCAACACCACACGAAGCAACGGGAATCTCCCCGTTTGAAATGATGACAGGCAGACAGATGACAATGCCACTGCATCTGCTCTACCAACCAGGTGAAGCCAGTGTAGCAACAGCGTACACCACTCACCAGTACATGAAGGACCTCAGCAGACACCTACAGGTAACCTTTGCATTCGCTCAGAAACACCTGGAAAAATCGGTCGAGGGAAGAAAGAGCTATTATGACCAAAAAGCCTCACAGGAGGAACTCCAAGTGGGGGACAAGGTCTGGTACTACAACTTCACCAAAACCGGTGAACAGACGAGTCACAAGGTTGGAAAGCTGGCCAAAAAGTTCCTTCCTCGATGGACAGGACCCCACCTGATCACCGAAAAACTGTCACCAGTGGTGTATCAGATAAAAATCAGCCAAGGACAGAAAGAAGCCAAGTCCAAATGGGTCCACAGAAACCAAATTAGACCACATAAAAGCTTTAGGGGACCCGCTGAGGACAATCAGGTCTCAGCAAACCCATAAAACCGAGATCCACAAGGGGGGGAGCAAAAGCCTTAACAAAACGATAAAAGAAAAGAACACAGAGCTCCCTCCTAAACAATATTATTAGCAAGGAACTAAAATCAAAATAGGCAAAACCAGAATAGTTCAAACTAAAATCCGTCTTCCCGATCCACCTGCCTGTCTAATAAAAGCTACTAACACACTAACTGCAAGTGGGGGTGAACTAGCCAACTCTAACCTCCGTCCAACCAAAAGTGTATCAATTTGAAATAAGCCCTAATATCCATCACTGTTTTTCACCAGGATGATGACACTCTGGCTCATACTTGCGACGATGGGACTGGCAACTATTCCCACTTGGACTGAGATCGTTGAACCCGGACCAGACTCCGGAATTGTTCTAATGGAACAACCCGGACTCCTGATCACCAACTGCCGGCTACACACCCAGAAGGTGTATGTCCGGTTCAGTCCTAGTGTGCTGTGCACGAGGAACGTGCCTAGCTCCGCCAAACTGACTTCGTGGGCCGGCGCTCGGTGGAAGAGAGAAGTCATCACTCATGCGGAGGTAGACATCACCCATATGTTGCAACAACTCCAGAAGTTCACCATCACTCAATCAGAACTGAGTGGGGCGAACAGAAGGGAGAAACGCTTCATTGGGGGACTACTGGCAGCCGCATCCGCCGTCGGCTCCCTATTCAGTTTGGGGGCGTCAGCCGTGAATGCCGTAAACATTGCCGCGATAAAGCGTCATATGGGTGAGTTGCAGGGTGAAATCCCGGGCATCCAACAGCAACTAGACTTGCAGAGAGGACAGCTCAGCACGGTGACCAAAACTGTGGAAGGCACGGTCTTGGTTTTGAACTCCCATAGTGAAACCCTGATGAAGACAGTCGCAGCAGAAGACACACTGCTGGGAGTTTTAAAGGTTGATTATGCTCACACACAGCTGGTAACTATGCTCATGTCTGATCTGATAAGAGATGTTAGCTCCTCCGTTGATACTCTAGCTATGGGAAAAATCCCTCCGTACCTAGTGTCGCTAGCCGTAGTACAGGACATTCTGTCCACGGCCACTAGAGAAATTGTTAACCCCTTGCAAGCACATCTAGCTTATACACTAGGCAGCGCAGTCCCCATTCACGTAAATCCCGAAGGCCGCGAAATAGCCTTCCTCATTAATCTTCCCATAGTTACCCTCGACAACATCTACCGACTAAAAGACGTCATCAACGTAGGAATCTGGAAAGGTGAAACCCACGTTAAAGTGCACACACCAACAGTGGTAGCGTACCACGATAGTTCTCCAGATCTCTACCTCGCGCCCAATTTAAAAATGTGCACCCTTACCAGAGACATTCATTATCTCTGCCCCAGCAAACCATTCGTTAGAGACGACACTGGGGGCCTCTGTGGACTTAAACTTCTCACCGAAGACTCCCAGTGCCAAACAACTCTCACACCAAAATACCAAGTAACTAACACCCAAGCAGAAACTGTGGGAAGTCGCTGGTTGGTTAACACTCCAGCGAAGACCGCCACTATTAGTTACGATCAACACGACACGTCTACCAAAATGGAACTACCAAACCGCACATTGTGGGTCACAGTTCCTGAAGGCGCAATCCTTCACATAGGAGACCTGGCCCTTTACCACCTTAATCCTGACCAATACGACGGGGAAATAGAAATCTCCGATTTCTACTCAAAGCAATCCCTGGAGCTTGAGGCAGACACGATCACTCAACTCCAATTTGAAGGTTTTAAAACCATTGACGTCAGTCCCATAGAGAACGTGCTGAAAGAAATAACCTCCAGCAACAAACCTCCCCGACCAACTATATCCTACTCATGGTCAGGCCCCGACACAGTAACCGCGACTATGGTTGCCCTAGGCTACCTCCTCACCTTCGGAATCGCGTACCTATATTCTCGACGCGCTAACGCCCTCCAGGGCCAAATTAACCTACTCAAATGGACCACGAGACGTAACAAACGTAAGAAGCCAGATCAGGACAAAAACACCACCGATCTAGTGATTTTTGATGAGGAGACAGAATCGGAAGAACCCCGAGTCATATATTCCCCTGCAGTCCACGAACTAGCGAATGAAGTATAACTCTAAGCCAACTTTTCTGTCACCTCTGCCCCTTTTGGATTTTTCTTTGTTACTTAGTCCATTTACCCTTTTATAAAGAATTAGCTAGAAGATAGGTTAGACATTAGTTTCAGGCTACGACTATAGTCCCTTAAGAAACCGTAGTTAAATTCGTTATATCTTTTTATATGTTTTTCTAATTCCATAAGTCTTACAGTAAAATAGTACTACAAGATAGGAAAAGCCAACACAACCACCTCAGAGAACACCTCAGCCTCTTGGACCTGAGACCACTGGGATTACTCCTCCGTGATTCCGAGATCTCCCCAGGACACCTCCAAATCAAGTGGGGGATATGTAGCGTGCTCTCAGGAAAGACAGAGCACAGAGATGTTTACATAAAGATCCAACCTTTCTTGACATCAAGAAACGTACCCTCTTTACGACCCTCTCAACGGATCAGCTCAAAGGAGATAACGGAGCCAGATGTGAGACCAACTAAATGGGGTTCTTTGTTTCCGAGTCTTCTCTCCCCCAGACCAGCTACGAATAATAAATTATGTAGGACACCTCCTGATAAGGGAGCAGATGTAGCCTCAAATGTCCTGCTGGTCCAACTTGAAGGAATGCCACACTTCCCTATTTTCAGAGAGTGAAAATTCCACTATAAACCTCGCTTTCCGTAGACTGAAAGTGTGAAAATCATTACTGGACAAACCTACAGATCATTTTGAAACATTCGCCATTCTTGTACCTTCCTTAATTATCAAGTTATGAAAATTGGATTTTAAAGAGAATCCCTCTCGTGGAGCCACAGCGCCCCCCAAAGGACATGGATAACGGACACTTTTCTTTATGTCAACCCAATGAAATAGACAATATCAAATATGTCATGTTTAATGTTCTCATTATGTGCAATGCATAACCTAATAGTGTTTAATTCCACAGGTATTACCCAAACAGCTGCAGATCATTCTAAATTAACAGCAACCAAAGTTGTCATACCATTTCTATCATGATAATATGAAGTATTGTATGCTGATAACTGTTCCATGTTCATATTTGTGTTTATGCCTGCTCGTATGCAACATTATTGTCTGTTAGGAACATTATGTTGTATAAATCAGTGTAACGTAGGTAAATGCGTTTGAAAGAGAGAAGTTCCCCCTTTTCTTCGCAGAAAGCCCCCCTTTTTGTCTCATGAATTCAGCGTGGTCAACCCCCCCTTTTTCCCTTGGGTCAAAAGCCAGCTGAACTCTGATTGGACGAAAGCTGACATGTGATCTCCAGCTTAAAAGAGAGGCGCGCAGAAAATCGGCCTCTTGCTCTTGCCCTGCTTAGCTCTCATATCTACCATCTTCCCCCTCTTAGCTCGCTCTTACTGCTTACTCTCAAAATCCGCAACTCTGGGACCTCCCTGTGGTCCTCCAAGCCTTGACCACTCCCTTTGTCCCCTAAGCTTGCTTACAATCTCTTCTCTCTCTTGTCTTATCGCTTGCTCTTAGCTCAAGTCTTCTGTCCTCTCTCTATTTTACTCCGTAACTATTAATTCCCATTTTTTTTAGACTTCCTTTTTTTTATAAAGTCTGGTCCGATACACGCGAGTGTTTGCTAAATCACACCGCCCGGCCCAAGAAGAACAGCCGACTAAACGTCACCCAGCCGGTCACCAAGGAAACGTGGTCTCCAACAACGACGCCCAGCCGCTGGTAACCAAGGAAACGTGGTCTCCAACAACGACGCCCAGCCGCTGGTAATCAAGGAAACGTGGTCTCCAAGGACTGACGCTCACCTTGTAAATAACCACGATACTCTACGACAAAGTAAGGTGCTGGTTTGAGATCTTTTGAAACCGTGGATAAAGTGAAAACTTTCTCTGGAAGCGACGAATGAACAGACCTACGCGGGCAGAAGACTGTTGGCACAATATCCGTGTTATGAACCAGATTTAGTCACATTTTTGATAGGTAACTCTGTTAATGGCCTGCTCCTTTCTTCCCTATTACCCTTTTTTTTTGGTTTCCCCAATAATTCTAATTTCTGTCTCTTTATCAATTGTTTATACCCCTATATACCTGTGCAATGTTGAATAAATGTTTATTTTAAGCCACTTAAGAGTGTCACAGACAGTTACTAAAGCCGGTTACCAATCCAAATAGGACGCACGACTCAGAATGAGACTGATTCTTAAAATAACATACTAGGATTGCAAGATTTTAAACAGTCTTCCTCTTTGGACTGTAACGTAACAAATTAAACAGAAGAGGTGGTGCCCCAGCTATTTTCGAGGTAAATATTAATTAATAACGTGTCAACGCTACATAATCATGTAACTGACCAGTTGCCAATTACCTAATTAGTTGCAATATGTTCCTCCAGCTGTTTCTTTTTAGTTCCACTTACTTATACAGCCTTCTCTTACCCAAACCTTTGTTTAGACATGTTGCTGCTATCAAATTCATGAGCTAATATTTTTCCTGAAATGTCTCACTTTCAACATTTCTATATTCTATTGTGAATAAAATATTGGTTTATAAGATTTGCAAATCATTGAACTCTGCTTTTCTTTACACTTTCCACAGCATCCCTACATTTTTGAAAATTAGATTGTAAAATATGACAGTGACACTAGTGTTCCAGCAGCTTTCAGTTTATGGGAGACATGTCTCTCAGTGGTTCTTGAGAAGATCATGATCATCCAAATGTATTTACTCTCAGCTGAGGGTGAAAGTTTGCATCTTCACCTAACAATACAGCCAAAAATCACTTATATTTACAGTTGTTGTTTGAACGAATGATGATGCCATTAATTATGAGTATTTAGAAGAGGCTCAGAAACTTTGAGTTACTAAATGAAGAAAATAAGTTGATGCATGTATATTTTTGAGCATGTTTTTACAAACCTCTGTGATGATTTGAGAAAGTCCATACATGAGTAAAACTTCTCTAAAGTATTATAGACTAGTATGTTTTTCTATTAGAGATGTCTGTTTGCCCTGTGATAAACTGGTGACCCATCCAGAATGCAAACTTGCCCAAAGGCAGCTGGAAAAGACTCCAGGCCCTTAAAACGTAGCAACAGCTCGACCGAGTTAACACAAAAATATGTGAATTTGTCCAGGCAGCAAAATAAATACAATTACTCTTCTATATACAATCTACAATATGCTATTTGAACCAGGGCAGTGGATGCTTGAAAGGGCAACAGTGGGAGCCCTTAATTAACCTTCTCTGTTCCTCTGCTGTGCTGTTATGCAGTTACTAGATATCAAAACATCTAATCTAGCACCTTATCCTGTTCGGTATCATTCTAAGGTGAAGGCTAGAACAGGCTGGCAGTGGCCTCATAAATTATTTAATTTTTTACAATAATTACAATATACCAATGTTGATGTGATAGTGGGGGGCTGATGTCTAAATGATACATGTAACACCTTTAAAATGGTGAACAAAGAGGTAAAAAAGCAGAAAAATAAAGCCAGGAAAGGCAATGACAGTGAAGAACTGCATATGAATAGAAATACCACTGAGTGTGTGATTATGGTCCAATTTTCTTTGCCCAGTCCAGGACAGAAAAGGGGTTTGTTGTGTTGTAATGATGGCAGTAGAAGATTAGGAGGGAAAGAGGAGGCAGAAGGACAGATGATGGAGAGATAGGCTGACAGAAGTGGCAGCCGTGGTGGAAAAAGGGAGCAGGAAGATGTATGGGCCTGACGGAGGAGTGAGTCATTGAAGGGAGACTGGGCGAGATAATGGGTAAAGGAATGAAGGAAGAAAGGGGATAGATGAAGGACTCACTTAAGATGGTAATGCCAAATGCACTAAAGGGAGTAGGGTGGAGTTAGGGTGAAGAGAAATAGAAGGGTAGGAAATCGCTCATTGGAGATCGTTGATGTAAACGGGGCTCTGAGAGAAATGACAAGTTCTTGGGTAACGGGACAGAGCAGTGCGACGCAGGAATGTGGACGAGAGATGGAGGGTGAGGTGTGTACGTTTAGAAGAGAAAGAAGCTGTAATATAGGCAGGCAAAGCTTTAATGGAACGGAGAATAAAGAAAATTAGAAGAGGGAGTGAAGAGAAGGCTGAGAAAATGCTTTGCAGTGTGCAGAGCAAAAACAGACCATACAAGCAGAGGAAAATAGTGACATTGCATATCTTTTTGAAGTAGAACGTCTGTTCTAACTGTAGATAGTCCTATAAAATAAATGGAAGTGCAATTGTGAAATCTTGCTCGTAGTGAAATGCACCGGCATGAAGTGAGTTCTGTGTGACAACTTACGAAACAGCAGCATACTGGCGTTGGCGGCACCCAGGCGGTTTGAGGCAAAGCAAGTGTAGTTGCCAAAATGTTTCTCTGTCACATTGGTGAACAGCAACAGCGAGCGTGTCTTCTCGTTTTTGATCCTCAAGGTGTTGTCATTCTCTACCGGCCTTGGTGGCAGCGGTGTTGGTGCAGAAGGAAAGGAATAGGAAGAAAAAGAAAAAACAATGACAAAAAAGGAAAGATAATACATCATAACTTCACACATAGAGAATTCATTTATACCCTTTTCTTGTGACAGCCATTCAACATAGTTTCCTCAAAGAATTACCTCACCTTATATTAATAATGAAATCTCAATGTCCAGAAATGACAAAGCCGTCCAATTGGGGCCTATTAAACCCTATCAGCAGCTCTCTCTGGTGTCTTGATACCTTGTCTCGGTGGGCCTGTTGCCAAATACATCTCACTCATGTAAGCTTTCTGGGACCTTTTGTAAATTTCACACGAAGATTGTAAATATAAAATCATCTCAGATATATTCCCATGTCAGAGGTGAGCTACAATCACAGCCAAGACCACATCCACAGTAAGCCAGTCAAATCTGAATACTGTTGAGTGGAAAACATATATGTTGTCATTCAAATGTTTTCAGTTAAGTGCTCATGGCCACTTAAAACAGTCTGTTTTACAAATATCCAACCCTGGAAAAATAATAAGAACAAAATTTGTTTGGATCTCCAAGCTGTTGGCTAAACCTCATGAGATAGAGATTTAGCCTTGAATGAAGCATTGGACACAGTAGAGCCAAAGGTAAAAAGTGGCAAGGTCGTCAAACAAAGCAGTGTTTTCTTTATCTGACACTGAAAAGTAAAGGTTTTGGACATTCAGGATTTGTAAGGATATGTGTAAAAAATACCAGCTTTTGAGTAAAGATAAAATGAACAAACCCAATTTGCTCTGTTGCTCCTCATTGTGTTTACTGCTGTTAACTCATATTTCCTCTTTCTTGTTGGCATAAAATTAAAAGCGATAATGGTTTGATTGTAGCTCATGAAAACTCCTTAACTTATCGAGAAAATTCATGTTTAAAAGATGTTTAACAGATCTTAGATGTTTAGTTTAGGCTAATGCCTTTATGTGTCAATCAAAAGTAGAAACACAAATACTAATGAGTCGTACTGTTGTCTATTATCACCTAATCAGCTCTTTGTCTATTTATCTATCATTCTTTTATCATTCTTTACAGGAGAATGATGTGTTTAGACTGTCCATTATGGGACACATTATGCTGCACCAAACATGCCGGTGCAGCATAATGGACATGTGGAAGAGCATCTGTGGATATGATTTGATGCAATCATGAACAGTGTTAGAAGGCATCTCTTGAAATGAATCCTCTTAAATGTTAAACAATGGAACTTTAACACCAATACAGACCACAGGCCAATAATTAATGCTGGCGAAGCTACTACGAGACACTCATATAAAAATAAGCTTACCATTCAACACACATTGAAGTAGTAATTTAATTTACGTATAACTCAATATTTTTTTTTACATTTGCATAATGGCTGCTGAGTAATGCAATTCACTGTCAATTTCCGATCATTACCATTTAACTAAAAAAAATGTTATTCAGATTAATTTTATTAGGGAGTTTTACAGAGGTTATGGTAAAATGTTAGCTGGCTTTTATGCATTTTCAACATTTTGAAATGTGTTAAAAAAAAACTAACAAACACTGCAGCCCCAATAATGAGCATAGTTTCAAAAGCTCATTATTCCAGGTCAAAACTTAGAGCCACTCTGAGGGGCATTTTTCAAAAAGCACGAGTTGAAAATACAGGCATACAGGCACAGGAGAGAGAAAACAGGCATTGTACATTCAGCTGGCGTGGTGTGGTTGAATTTAATAAATAATCCCTGAATTAGTTTGTGGTCTCACCTGTGATCGTCTCTGTACCATTCAAAGGTGGCTGGTGGGACTGCCATTGCTTCACAGCGCAAGATGGCTGTCTTTCCCAAATGGGCAGGCATGTTTTTCATGTCTGTGATCATGGGAGGGTCTGGCAGAAAATGAAGAAGTAAAGGTGAACATAAAATTCAAGTCATGTCTAACTGGGTTTGTGCAAAAGGTTGAAAAATACCCGCTGAGAACTAAAGTATGATATACAAATAATAATGCATGTACAGAATTTACACATGTTATTAATATACAATTATGCAAATCAGGTCCAGGCGAATTATCACCACAGGGCTATTGTGTCCTGCATATGGCGCTGTACTTACAGTAGACTGTGACTTTGACCTTGCGCTGATCAGGTGGAGCCACACCGTTGTGGGCGATGCATTCATAGTCCTCGGCCTGATGCCTCTTGATTTCCGTAATGTCTAAGAACTCCCCCTCACTCACCAGTCCATCTAATTATAAAAAAGGTGAAGCCAAAGGTCACTCTAAATCAAATGCAAGGTAACTCAGACTACAGATTTATGGTTTACTACTTGAGATACAGCATCAAACTACTGACAAATGCACTTATGGGTGATGTAATTTAAGAGGATGGGGAAGGCCAATATGCAGGTAACGACAAATAAAACATTATTCGATTCTACTTTGGAAATATTGGCATAAGGAGCAGAGTGATGTGAAAATCAATAACATGATAATTAATCCTGTAGTGACATCATGAAACATTTAACAACAGCACAAAAAGTTGGTACATGATGATGCTGAATTATGAATAAGCCCTAATTAAATATCTGTAATCAAAGAAAAATATGTCAGTGTTCAGTTATTTTTCTGAAGCAGGTTTGCTCAGTAAAATAATGAATAAGAAGGTGATTTTTTTTTTTTTTTTTGGAGAAATGTTTATAACATTTTACAGGTTCTCCTAATGCAACCAAAAGAGCTACAACCAGTCAGGGTTGACAAGGAATACAGGAACTGAGGCGTTATGGATCCGCTGGGCCCTGTGCGTTGTGGGGTGGGGCCCTATCAGATATATCATCTGAATAGTCTGCAAAAATGCTTGGGTAGGTGAATGAGAATGCCAGGATGCAGGTTGTCCCCAGTACAACATTGCGTCGTAACAAGATGAGCAGTGTTACTCACTTTACATGTCAGTAGTTTTAATGTTTTGCCTGATTGGTGTAAGTGACACCTTTGCTTTTTAATGTCTGGGGAAATTGAGCTTTATTTGAAAGCACTGGATGCAGCAGGGGGTGATGACTAATTCACCACATTACATGGTGAGAAGAAAATTTGGCTGTTATTTGATTTTGACAAACTCCCAGGTGCAGCAAAAACCAAATTAGTCAGTCTCGCACTTTTGCTCTTTTTCCTTGGGCGACGAACTGCCACAAAATCTCTTCAGAGTCGAGGGGACTCGCTACAAGTTATTACTCCTTCATGTGAGGGACTGGATGCTGGGGGTGTTATTGGCTCGACAGTGGCAGAGAGAGAAGAAGAATGAGAATGCGAGTGCACTCCCTCCTCCCTGCAAGCCTTAGCAGCCAGCTGTCTCACAGCCTCTAAAACCATTAAGCCTTTCTTTTAACCCATTAAAGAAGTCAGACTGTGGAACACAGCATAATATATAATCTCACGACTAACAAGGAAATCCAGCTCTTAAATTGCTGATCACTTTTCCCATTTGAAGCCCCCCCCCTCCGGTCTCTTTTAAGGCTTTAAAAAACACACACATCCAAACCACTGTCAATCAGTAGACCTTTAACTCTGCTTACAAACAGCTCCTGTACACGTTTGAGAGCAACACCAACGCAAACACACACAAAAAGACTTTAAATGCCACGATTATTCCTGACAGAGATTAGCGCTGCGCTTCTAATTGAAGATTATACTGGAGGATTATTAGTGCGGCTACTGAGCCGGAGACGATTATTTGCAGCTGCTGCGGCGCAGGCTGAGCAACGAACGACAACCGCGGTGATGGCTGCATGTGCCACCCGAGAAACTGCCGGCAGGGGCTGGCTGATGTTTCGTGGTGTGTGCAATGTATTCACTCATTCCATTAGTTTGATAAATATAGCTCACTTGTGACATCTCTGTCAAGCAAGCAGAGTATCCAACTTTGCTAGGGGAGGGGGGGTGTGGTGATGCAAAGGGGAAAACTTCCAAGAAATATAGAGGACGTGGGAAATATAACATGAGAATTTTCAACCGCCACAGTGCTCTTTTCAGACACAGAGGGTGATCATTTTCCAGAGATACCATGCAGGAAACTGAAAGAGATTAACAGAAATAAGATAAAGGAGAATGAGAGATACAGCAACATAGAAAGAAAAGCAGTGAGAGGTGTCAAGCTGGTTATTTGATATGGTTTTTTCTTTCACTGACTTTTCATCGACAACTCTGACAGAATGTATGCCGTAATAGGACAACCCTTTCACTCTCCTTCCCCTGAGATCTGCAAGGCTGCATTTCACACCTCTCTCCACTTTGGTTGGAGATCATATCTTAGCAGGGCCGGCCTCTGGCACACCTACAATGGTTGGTAAAATATAGCTCCATCAACCACTTAGGCTTTTGAAGGATCCTGACCACCAGAGATAGTTGGATGGCACCTTAGAGTAGAGTGGGGAGTGTGAATGAAAAGTGGGGTAAAGGATCAGGAGTACAGGCTTTCCCTACAGTGGAAATGGGCTCTTTTTTCCCTGTGATACTCAGGGCACTTGATTTTTCATCACCTCTTATTCATTTCCATTACAAAAACTCCAGTCAAGGCAGAGATGTCTGATGTCAGGTTGAGACAGAGAAAGATGGACAACCCCTTACAGTTATAAGCAAGAGTTGGTGGCTGAAATGCATGTTATTTAAGATGAAATTTGCAGGAGGACCTGTCCACCCTTAGAGCTCGTCACACACGAGTAAACGTCTCTGATATTGCTCCAGATTATTACTTATATTTTGTACAAATGTATGTGTTTAAGGTGTATGCTACAGTAATTGAAAAAAGAGGTATATTTCATCATCACAAAATCCAAAGAAAAGATCAAAACCTATTATGATTTCATTCCACTAACAAGTAGGCCTATTGTCTGTGTAGCCAAAGCGTGGTGAAGCTTGTTCTGCTCCCACTGAGATCCATTATAGTCTAAAACCGCGGTGGGTGACATGTTCGTTTATTATCTTAAGCACAGCCACTGTGGGTTATTTTGAGTTAATCCAACACACTGCTGATGTAAATACTCACAAACATGTAGTAATCAAATGCAGTAAACAAATGCCAATTAACACTGTCACTTTTTGCACAATAACATACTCACTTCTTTTACAAAATCCCAGCATTTTTTAAAAATGTTTTAAAGTGTTACTTAAATTGCAGCAATTTAGCTGTTTGTATTGACTGCAATTTTTTTTTTTAACCTTTTTCAAAATGAGACACTTTGATGAGACTCAACTGTAGTGCATAAGTATGTACTCATGGCCTCGAAATGGAAAGCAAACTGGAAACGATGTTGCCCGAAAAAAGGAAATAAAGCTATGTATGTGTGTATGTGTTTGAAATCTTTTTATCACATCTTGTTTATCACACCTGTAAGTTCTACATCTTAGTTCTCATAGATTAAGAGTCCGTAAGAGCAGAGATGTGTGTTTCTCCACATGTTGGGTGGATGTCTTATGACTTTCCATCTTATCCTATCACTTTTTTCTCAACCCATCTGTCCATCACTTGTCACTGATCAACTTTACTCAGTATATGCAATCCCATTCCCGATCTTTACAGACATTGCCCTTAAGGCATGTTCCTGCCTCATCAGTGGGAGCTGAAGGCTGTCCCACTGTCACAACATCAAGTGAGTTCTTTATGCAAACTTTGAACAAGACAGCATTTCTATAGACTTTGCCTGAGGGAATTACCCACAATCCACAGTGCTATGACATGACATGCAGGGTTACCAGGGGAAGCCTGAAGACATTTTAAATCTAAAGGTGAACAAACAAAGGTAGCAACCAGCCCTGAAGTAAGAAAGTTTGTGTGTAAGTGTAAATATGAAGCTCAGTGCTGGTTTATAACAGGAACTGTGTGTTGTTTTTTGAATGATATCATACAGTAAATTCCAAAAGTTTTCATCATATCTTATTCAGAAATAAACGTTTTGTCCAAAACCAACAATAGTGCAAATATGTTTTCATATTGTCAAGCTAAAGTGATGTGCTGTGAAGTGTTGTCCAGTCATTTTGATATCTCAGGCTCCTTCAGCCAAAGTCCCATTATTTAAGTGTGTAAAAGTTTTGAGATCTTTAGGGTGGTCCACCATTATTCATCCCTGCGCTTCAAAGATTGATGATTTTTTTTGCACGAGATTACAAATTCAGTGAAAGTTCTCAGTTGTTCTCTAAATCTTCCTACAAACTTATCGTGAAAGATGTGTCTTTCTGGCAACTTTACACTGTTCTCTCTGAAAGTTTGATTCTTCCAGACCTCAACTCGACCACCTCTTTTACTGCAGATTCTTAATTACATTACTAACTGAGGAAAAAATTACCGAAAAAACTTTTGTTTATAACCTCTTCCTGGTTTTTGGGCATAATATATTAAAATTTTTAAAGTGAGCAAGTTTAAAGGAGTCAGAGAATTAGCATCATTTGGATTTTTGTAACAATGATGGTGAACAAGTTACAAACCTCACAAGCTAATTGTCTGAAACTTTGGAAAGAGCTTCATTTTCTAGGAGGGATAAAACTTTTGGTTCCATTTTCATTTCTAATCTAAACTGAAAAAGACAAAAAATAGTACAATAGTCTTGTAGACAAAAAAAGAAAAGTAGGTTTCATCTTTAACCTTATGCTTTCTGGAGATCAGTTTATCATACACTTAGGTAACAATTCATAGAAATATACATATTTTTTGGGATGCCAAAACTTATTCATGCAACTTTATATTGTTCCAGCCTCCCTCCTATAAGGTTTTGTTTGCCTCAGCTTCCCTATCAAAACCCAAAGCAAAAAATGTCCATTACAGCTGCTTTGTTGCTGAGTCAACCTTTGCATCCACACACCTTCCAGAAATACCACAACACAATCTGTTGTAAACAACCTGTCACATACCATATATAGAACACATACTGTGTGCAAATTGTATCCTTATCATCCCCATCTCTGACTTTTTAGCTTGCACCAGATGCACATGCCACCACCGCAGGCATCTATTCATGTTAAGTCTGCGTGAATGCCTGTTTTAATGACTGGCATGTCAAATGATAAGCCTGCGCAACACTAATGTTTTTAACTGAATGAGACAAAATGATTGTTTGTCCCTCTGTGGGTTAACTGATTGATGCCAGAGAGAGTGAGTGGGTGAAACAGATTATATCTGAGCTTTGGTGAGGATGATGGAGGAGGTGGTGCCTGCAAATAACAGTGAAGCTCAGTATCACTTTCACATGCAAGGAAAATTCCATGTAATTGCAGAGAAATTGCAAAGGGGTCAGAGACTTCTGCCAGGTCTCCCTGACCTCTGCTGAGTTGCGCCTCCTACTAATCCACAACCTCCACAACCAACAAACATACATTTTCCATTCAACTTAAACTCCTCTCCTCACTGCCCCTCCCTGCATTTTCTCTCTGCAGTCTGGGTAATGGGGACAGATGGCTGGCTGCTTCTTGCTGTTTCTTTGGGCATGACAACCCCTCCCCTATCTCCAATGCCCCTGGTCTCCTGCAACTGATGGCTTGGTTGCAGAGACTCCTTCGGAATAGCAATGTGGGCCCTATCTCTGCAAGCTGAGGGGTTATGAGGGGGTAGGGAAGGGAGTGAGGAAAGCGGTGATGGTGGGGGCAGTTAGAGAGGGAGGATTACTGCTGACAGAGGAGAAATGCTGTAGGCTTTCAAGTGAGGACAACCGCGCAGAGTTTGTGATGTAAAGTTGTGCCACTGTGTGTGTTTGTTGCAGGTGTGCATTCATGCATGCTTTTCTTTTCTCCTCTATACTTTTGCTGTGTATGTAGGAGTGTGTGATCGCTGCCTGAGGTACTGATAGTGCTGTGTAGGTTCACAAACACTAACTAGGCAGAGGACATTGTGTGTAGGCAAACCTGGGGACAAACACAGGAGAGGAGGGGGTACAGATCTGATGAAGGCCAAACCTGCCTGTAAGTACCGCTGTACAGTAAGCTGTGCATTTACTGGCCTAACATTATAATCACAGCATGTTGAGTAGTTGTTCACTCTGACCTATTTATCATTGTTATTTTGCTGCTGCCTTTCATCTGTGTTGCTGCTGCTGTAGTCAGCCAATGCATTGCATAATAAATACAGTTTTAACTGTGACTTAGCTGACTTTCAGAACACTGAAAAGCCTTCATTTCACAGCCCACTGTAAAGTCATCTCTCAGATTCAATTTTGCCTTAAAAAATACTACTCAGTCACACACATACTGATATTACACACAACGAAGTGCACCCACTGGTCATAGAGCTCTAGGGTTAAAGTTTTTTCCCACTCAAGGAAGGAAACCCAGAAAAAGAAACAAGAAAATTAAAGCTTTTAGCAGCAATGATCAGAGTTCAAGCAAGCTGTGAGCACTTAAACAATTAGTGTCTGCTGACATTATTGAAAACATGTCACATACATAAATAAAGCAATGCCTGCGAGCTAGTTCAGGCAGGCAACTTAAGCTGCTCTGCTGCCTCCCATGTGATCTGTCTCATACTCTACATACTTATCAAACGCACCACAGCAATCTAGTCTTATTTAAGCTTTTACCATGACTTCCAAGAATCTTCAGATTCCCTCCAGTTTTACATCTGCAGTACCTTCTGTTGGGTTTGGGGGTTTTAAAATAAGGAATGTTTTGCTGAGGTTTGGCCATCTGACTTTTGACTCCAATCTAAATGTATATCTACATTTGAGATTTACTGTATTGTTGTTGCTTACATTTTACAGGGCAGCAGATGGTCCAGGGCACAAATAGTGGTATTCTGCAACATGCGGCTACAGTGAATAATAAGGTGGCTTAAAGATGCCAATAATAAAGTCTCATGCATCATATTATTATTATATATCTTGCATCTTGGATTATTTTGTTTTGCAAGCTGCTTCATCTCTGGTCATGAGAATCCTATCGCTGATGCTCTCTCACTACAGTTTCAGGTATTCAGATCTCTGAGCCTTAATAACAGGCATGCCCCGAGACAATGATAAAACACTGTCTCTCACTCTTCCACTGTGTAGAAATTGGTGTAGAAATTAAATCAGGGTTATTTAAGCAGTGTCATTACTGGCCTTTGAGTTTTAAGATGTGAGAATATACGGTCTCTCACCTTTAATATTCTACACAATCTCACTCTCTGGTTTGTCCATTGAAGAACACATACATGATTTTCTTGAAACACTCAAAGTCAGATAGATCTTGCCAATACAGCTAAATGACCATTGCTAAAGCTAACACTGACTTTTGTGCTTTTCCTCTGAAGTTTGAAATCTTTGCCCAAGACGAACCCATCAGCACGCTTGTTCATCACTGAAAATTGCAGGCCCATCTCAAGGTCGTGGTTCACTTAAAAAGTAATTCAAGCACAGCGAGAACTGCTGCTCTTCACCTCCCACTGCAATGCCTATATTCCTGGGGCACTGGTCATCCTCTGCCTACCAACGTGTTGTGAGGCTTACCATGAACAGAAAATCATGTCTGCTCAAAAACTCATAAGGTCTCTAATTTAAGTTTTTAATGGAAAATTTTCAAATAACCTCATCTATTCTTTTCTTGCATTTCAGGTGGTTTGCTGGGTTATTCTGCAAAGCTACGAAACATCGCAGTTCTCACCATATAATATATTCCCCGAGGTGCTTGCGGAGAATGACCACACGGCAGCTGGTGCCAAAGCCCACACATCTTCACAGAAGATGAACAACTAATTGTGTTGCTGGAGAGACATGGGTTTCCACACACACTCTCAGAAGCTCAAGGTATCTTTTATTTATTAAAGGCAACATATTATCCAAAAGAAAAGAGACTTTATCTGTAATTGGGAGCATATTATTTGGGTTTCTTAAGTTACAACTGACAGGATATCTGATTCCTCATTTGCGTTCTTTAACTTTTTACCTCACTTGGGAATTCTGATTTCCCATCAGTCATTGAGAGCAGGACTACACAAAGACCCACTACTGCAAAAACAAAATTGTAACATCTGTGAAAAGTTTCATTCACTTCTAAAAACTTAATCCAAACACAGAGATATTGACAATGAAGGTCAGAGTTCATTGAGCGGAAATGTGTAGTGATTTATTACTGGAACTTTAACCTGCTGTATGGCTGGATGTTATGTTCTGTAGTGTGATATTTCAACATCATGGGCCAGTTCAATCCAAAAAAGATTGTGCCTTAAAGACTCATCAGTACCATCGGTCTGTTGATGAACTGCCATATAAGTAATTAGTTTGATTAATGCTGGAGAGCGAAGGCTATGTCAAAAGAAAAAAAAAACAGCAGAAGAGAGGGATGTAGTTGAGTTTAGAGGGCTTGCTACTCTGGAAAGAGGAATAAATTCATGGTGGAAAAAAGAATTGCTGGACTGTCTTTCTTTGGCATTTTTACCAAAGCATGACACAGGCATGTCATTAGGACCTCAGAAAATTGTGTTAGCATGTCAAAAATGTGCATACCACACTAATTGGAGTTAGACATAAATGTCAGTGTGACTGCATTATAATAAAGATTTGAGGATATACAGATATTTAGTTATATTGAATATTTCTGAAGAAAAAAAAGCATTTTCAGCTTTCTAGTATCTCATGTTTGGAGCGGGAAATGTGTAGACATGTAGATATGTCTACACAAAAAAAAATCAAGTTCAATAAATCATTACCAAATTCCATTTAAAGACTGAGTCACTTTGCAGGTTTAATGATCCAATATGCACATTTCAGGTCAATATTTCAATGCGTTTATGAATTATTGTATTCCATCCATCCATTTTTTTATACCCGCTTAATCCAACTCAGGGTTGCGGGGGGCTGGAGCCTATCCCAGCTGTCATTAGGCGAGAGGCAGGGTACTCCCTGGACAGGTCGCCAATCCATCACAGGCCCCCACAGAGACAAACGAGACAAACAATCATCCACACTCACACTCACACTCACACTCACACTCACACTCACACTCACTCCCACTGTCAACTTAAGCCACTAATTAACTGTGCATGTTTTTGGGCGGTGGGAGGAAGCCAGGGTACCCGGGAGAACCAAGGCATACACAGGGAGGTCATGCTAACGGTGCTCACCACCACACCACCGTGCAGCCATGCATTGTATTGATTTTGTAAAATTGATTGACATGTAAAATCAAAATTGGTTCAAATTTCCTTTTCAAATTTAGATCAGCCTCTATAGGAAAGTCAACATAGGTTTCATAGCAACCTGTTCAGTCATTTCTGATGAGGGGTAAAAAAAAAAGCTAAGTGATGAAAACCTTTTGATTTCAGATTAAGAAGAAATGGAGGAACTGAAAAAAAACACACAATAGGAATCTAGCCATTTTCTACTTGGAAACCTAATAAATCAATAATTTGCTCAAAGAACCAATACCTAAAATAAACTAAGGAATTTTTAGTTACATCAAAGTGGAATATTCATTAGATAGAAATGGTCTTTATGTGCCAGACAGATTAACCATGACTATCAGTTACAACTCTAAAAAAACTTCTTTAACTCAAATATCTCTGGAGGCCATGTAATGATTACATGCCTGATTTAGAACATTGATTACATAAGTGTGAGGATATAAGGAATAAATGCTGTGGTGATGAGGTCAAAAGGATCGGAATTCATCTATTAAGTCATGCCTTCTGACCACCCAGATCCACCTTGATTTCTCACACTAGCTGAAGCAAAAAAAAAACGCAGCTGATGTAATGCCAAAAGTGGCTGTTGGCACTGTGATGCTGGATGACAAGGTGGATGAAGACAGATGGTGACGATTACTGGTAGCGCGTTGGGGATAATTACGTATAATGTGTGGTTATTTGGGACAAAACATTGGGACGTGGGGAAATGTGGGACTATGAATTTAAGATGGGTACAGACTAAACAGCTGGGTTTAAATGGATGAAAGAGGAATGAGGGATAAAGACGTGGACATGAACTGAATGCTGATGAGAATATAGGCTGGAGGAAAAAAAGAAATGACTTTCACAGCCATAACGAGGTTACGAGATGAATGTACAGACGGGCAGATAAAGGTAAACGTGTGAACAAGAGATCTCTGGATCTGAAGAAGAGCAAACAAAATTGGGTGGCTTACATTTTTGCTCCTTCCAGGTAACAGTGGGCTCAGGCCGGCCAACCGCCAGACAATAAAGGTTTATGTTCTCTCCCTCGTTCACCGACACATTTTTCGAGATGTTGACGATTCTTGCCGGCACTGAAAAACAAGATCATGCCATTAAAATACTACCTCAAAATCACCTTTCCATTTCATAAATAATTGATAAGTTATGGCCTCATAGTTTATAAAGGTGTTAAGATATCTGACAGGTAATCAGCTGATTAATGATCTGTTACTGAGTTCTTCCTGAACTGTGCAACAACATGCTTCACCATTCACGTAGATCAGCAGGATTGGTTCACAAGTTCAAAACTGCTGGAAATGAGCATTAAAAATGTCTTCCTTCTGACATATAATCTAACTGATCTTTAAAAAAGGACATTTGTCAGTGTACTTTGATTGACTTTTACTTCTGTTTTTCACACTAAGCCATGAAAACCACTTTGTTCCCACTCAACGTGCCGGTGTGACATGTGCATCTAGTTAGTTTGATAACAAAATGGTCCTTGAATTGAAATAATCGCTCATCACTGTTTAATGAGATTGCTTTTTGCAAGACATCTACCAATGATCCTTTTTCTCTATCTTGCTGGAGTTCAGCACTGCTCCTGCTTGATACACTGACTTGAGGGTGTAATTATTTAGCGTGATATCAAGTTTGGGCTGCATTTGGATGCGACTTAGAATTGGGTACATAACTGGCTGATAGATGGTCATCTTTGCCAAGCTTTGGACCCTGGAGATAATCTGCAATAGTAAAGTGAATAATATTTATGCCATCTGTGTTCAAGGCCTGTATTTTCATTCCAATATCCAGATAAAAGTTTCATTTTGCTGTTGATGTGTAAGTTCACTACACAGAGCAATACATACAAAAATAATTGACACATGCAAGGAGGAAAGGTCTGAGATCCATCCTCTGGGCAGTTCTGCATCAATACATCGTGTCGCTCAGGATCAGTCAGACTTTCATTCACTTAGTTGCTGACTTGATGACCAAGCCCAAATTGTGGTACTGCTCTGACATTTATTTAGTTAGGCAGCTGAACAGCCTCCCATGCACCTAATCTACTCAGCGTTCGTCCTCATCCATCTGATCCAGCTTTCTGGGCACAGACCAAGTAATCTTAACAGGCCATGTGAAAAAAAAAAAAGAAATGGGCTCAGCTTCTCTTACTAGCTACTCTTTGCTAACCTGTCCTAATGCAAAGACCAATTTAGCATACTATACACATGTCATTTAATTTTGATATGAACATAAATACCAACTTTAAGTCATAAAAATAACATATTATGGATTCTAATATACTATTAAAGCATAATTTAACAGAAACAGGATTGAAACATGAGGTCCAATGGTTACAATGGGTGTTTTTCTTTTCCAGTATCAGCAGCAAGTACTCCTGCAGGCTCTGGACACATAAGGGTAACAGTAAACAGTCACTTTTACTGGAGTCCAGTTACGTCACAACTCAGCTGCTCACCTTGGACGATGAGGTAGACATTGGCGATGCGGGGTTTGTTGTTGGCTTGGAAGGTGCAGGTGTAGGGTCCCTCGTCCGTTACTTGCACCTTGTCGATGTGAATGGAGAAATCACTGTTGCTGCTGTTGACCAGCGTCACGCGCTTGTCCAGTGACCACTTATCTGTCCCCGTGAAAAGGATATTAGAGCGGTTCAGCCAAGCTTTGTGGGTCACCTCCTCGTCAATCCGACATCTGTGAGACAAGAGGGCGTGATTAGCAAGTGAGATGCATGTTTTACGTGATGACTTGACAGGTAGTTATCAAAAACATAATCACAGAGAGGCTTGTTATATACAAAGACATGGGTCCACAGTTTTGTGATTCTAGTTATAAAAAGTTGTTATTGTGAATAGAGGATTAACTGATTTCAGAAAGGTGCACAGTTTCATATCATATTCTTTTCAACATTTCAAGCAACAGGTTTTCTTTTTGTACATATTTGTGACTGTAAAAAAAAAAGAGAAGCATCAGGTAAAAGTTGGGGAACACAAAAAAGTTGACTTTTTACCAGATCGCAGATCTTTTCAAAAATAGGGTTAGGGCAATAATTACAAAAAGCCAGGTGATGCAAGTTTTCTTTAAAATTACTTTTCAAATCTTTGTACCAGCAATCAGTAGCCATAAGGTCCTCTAGCAGGCTTCAAAGCACTCTGAAAATGAAAATGACTGATGTGTTTTTAGGTAGCATTTTCCTCAATTCAAAGTAATTAAGGAACGGCCATTAACAGGAATGATGGAGGTCAAACTGAGGTCTGGAAGACAGGAACACTTTGAGAGAATGACTTGCAGGAATGCTAAAAATGCCAATCAACCCCTGTTTGACTGTAAAGGACCTTTACGAAGATTTATCAGACCTTTACAGAGGAGTCACAAGAGCAAGAACATTTCCTATGTGACAAACATCCAAACAAACCTGATGGAAGGAAAGAAGCATGTAGACTATTAAATTTTCGGTTCACAATAAGCAAAGCTGTATTTGGAGAAAAAAAAGCAGAATTTCATGAAAAGAACACCTCTCTAAAAGGCCTTCCACTCTACAAACAATAACTATAATGGAAATAAAAAATAGTTGTAAATTCAAATGGATATAGGAGACCATGCCACAACTTTAAGAACACCAATACTGGTAAACTAAATGCAACAAAATAACTGTAACATGCCACCAAGCAGCCTTTAGCATGGAAGTTTGTTCATTACTGATGTCCTCTTTGACAGTTGTCACTTTAATCCCAAACTAATGTTGACTCATACAATAGTATGAATAAAATCTATTCTCAAAAGAAGACAGATCTTGCAACAGGAGCGGATACTTCCAACTCCTCTTGTCTTTGAAGGATTTCTTGGAAGGTTTATCTGGTTTCTTCCTCTGTGCACTGTACAGCAGCAGCAGGTCATAAAATTCAACTCCAGGGCTTAGGCACAGCTGGAATGCACAGAGCATGTTTGGCAGCACCACTTACAGAACATCGCTGTTTAGCAGTGTGGATGCTCATCATTACCTTTACAGTTATAGTTATTGTTCTTTGCTGTGGATAAACTTTTACTGTTCAGCAGAGGAGCAGATCAGTCAGTCTGCTGCAATCTGTAAATACAATGAACGTTTTACTGGTGTAGGAAAGGATGCATTCAATTAAATATCAGCTCATTGTGGAAACAAACATCACATGCATGAAACAAAGTTAAAGATAAAATGAGGATGACTTCTACAAGTGGATAGTGACATCCTAAAGCAAAAGCTAAAGTCCTCACATTCCAAAAACTCAAACATCACTGAAAACGTGTTAAAAACCTCAAAGGAGCCCAAGATGGTCCATGAAGAATTCAGCCAAACAAGACCTGAAAGATTCTTAGCTTGCTATAAAGATTGTTTACAAGCTATGCCAAAAAGTGGTTTTGGTAAGTACTAACCATAAAAGGTCCACCCAAACATTTGCATCAGTTTTTTTTCCTTTTCTTGTTTTATTATTGTAACATAATAAATGATGGGAACAAAAAAAGTAATCTTGCTTCCAATAATGAATGAATTTGTCAACTTCAATTTAATGTCTTTTGGGAATCAGGCCAATCTTTAATAAAGTGGTTTATCACACTGTCAAAATGTCCACACGGGGTGCCCAAACTTTTGCACATCACAGTGCCAATCAATATAATGACTTCGATAGACATTTGTCATTTCCAATAAGCAAAAGTTGGTACGTGTCTAAAATCAGGTAGAGATTTCCTACCAGAGCGATCTAGGGTTTTAACAGATTTTGTTAAAAAACTTCAAGTTTAATAAAGGAAAAGACCTTCATTCTCCAAAATAATAATCCCTCTATTGGTTGTTAAGATAAGAACGCGTGAGCGCTCTCTGTTCATTTCGGAGGAAATGCTGCGACTGCAAAGACTACAGCACACAATTCACCTAATTATCATTCTCATCAAACCATTCAGTGACCTCATGTGCTGAATCTGCATTCCTCTTTCATTCAAATTCAGACTTTAATTCAAATTTTTAGCTGTCTCTCAGTTTTATTTGTCTGTAAACTCTTGAGTAATGCATTACAATTGAGCAAACTTTTTA
The DNA here is from genome assembly GCF_027942865.1 of Odontesthes bonariensis. Lineage (NCBI taxonomy): Eukaryota > Metazoa > Chordata > Actinopteri > Atheriniformes > Atherinopsidae > Odontesthes > Odontesthes bonariensis. Next base: position 30,743,440 of record NC_134510.1, read on the forward strand.
CATGTTCTTCCTGTCACACAGGTTGAGCAAAATGGGCCAAGTTATAGAACATTTGGCTAAGATTAGTCGGCAGAGAAGTCAACAGCTTGTGAGCGGCAAACTGCACGATAAGTAGTCAGACAGACTGTCATTCACAGCTTAGTCATTTGTTTTGTCTGCAAGCCAACTTTGAAAATAAAAGCAGCTTGAGATGCATGCAATTCAAGTCTGGCCACTTGAGCATAATAAAGGTAAATGGCAATAAACTAAAAAATCATTCAGACCCTAAAAGTAAAATACTGTGGTGTACTGAAGCTTCTGAAGCTGAAACTTCAGTTCTACACTTGGCCACTAGATGTCCTTACCCAGCTTCAGCTAGTAAGATGACATGCCTCTGAAGTATTTATGTTTGATTGATATGACCTGGATAGATATATCTGAGGTAGATCACTTGCCAAGTGCATAACAACCACAGAGAAACTGAGCCTGGAAGTCTTCAGCAAACAGGCTACGAGGCGCAGTGCTGATCTTCACACCGACACATGACTTAAACAGCAAACACACCTTTTCATATTGATTGTGATTAGCTGTCTGTTTGTGGCTGGTGGGTTTGAATAAAGAGACAATAATGTAAGAAATCCCTCCATAGAAATCTATTATCTTTGTAAGCATGCTCTAATTTTTAAATCTATTTTTAAATGAATCACTTCTGCACTGATGGTGTTGCTACAGGACTGTAAGCCCAAAGGAAATGAGCATCATAATAACATCAAAAGTGCCTCTTCTTAATGGGCTGCATCAAAGCCAACACAACAGCGTTGTCTCAAGCACAACAAAAGTATTTGTGCCACTTGGGGAAAAGTGATTTTACATTAAAATTGAGTTTATTTCTAAAGCTTTTTAGTCTTTTCTTTCACAGCTGTGTGCTGACCTGCACAGACTAGACTTGAATACACATCTGATTAAAAAATATGTCATCACAATACAACTAATGAGGCTTTAAAGCCATCTAATTCACATGGTAATCAACACTGGAACTACAGTTCACACCCAGAAACAAGAGTCATTCTCGTAACGTAAATACTACTACACAGCATTTATGATTCCAAAATATACAAAAAGAAAAGGTCACACCAAGAGCAAAGATTTTATCACCTAAGTTTGGGCTTTCAGATGTGAAAACGCCTGAGTAAATCCTATATATTTGATTTCACAGCATCAATAAGACAGCTTCAAGCTACACGTCTTGATGACAATATAGATCCTGGTTCTTTGATCTCCAACTTTGAGAGAGACTCGATGTTGTTGACAAATATTGACAAATTTGTACCTGGCTTCAGAATAATATATTTGTTTTTCGTAGGAGGTTCACTCTTCTTTCAAGAGAAAAAGATGGACTAAAAGATTAATTTGTTCAGAGTTGTTGCAGATATGTAGGCTTAATGATGATGTAAGCAATGTTGAATTGTTTAATATTCCTTTTTCTGTATAGCTGAATATATTTCCAAGCCTGGTCATATCCAGGTGGAAAGGTAAGTTGGTTGTTTTCCAGCTTGGTTGGGAGTCGGGAAAAGCTGTGATTTCTACTTCATCTCTCACAGTTAGGTAGGTGTGGTTGGGCAGAGAGGAGGTCCACCCCTGAGCTGACTAGCAATATTGTTACATCTAAGCAAAAAGAAAGGGTTTTTGTCACAACAGACTTTATGACTCCATCAGTATTTGACAGTTATTATCATTCAATTAACTGGGATAGACAGTGCTTGAAAATATGGCCCATTGTAGGACGCCTAATTAAAGTTATGAGACAGAGAATTGGCAATCAAGCCAGCATGACAGGTGGTGGAAGGGCAAACATTTTTTTCATGCAATCAGTTGGTGCAGGTGTAGGATCAAGAGTTACCTCAAAGTGACACTTTCGCCTTCCAACACTGTTATGTTGTCCAGAAGGTGTCCGAATTCTGCTCCATGTACACTGGACCCTGCCAAGAAAAATAAGAGAAGAGTCAAATGAGCATCCAATAGCAACACTAGACAATCCACTGGTGCTCATCAATCTTAGCTCTGGTGCTTGAAGATCCATTGCCTACCATTAATATGTCCTGCATCCTGCTAACGTTTCTAAAGGGAAAGTCATAAATATACAAAACAAAAGAGTCCCAATGTCTGCACTAACCCTCATTCTTGAATAATAATTCAGTTTTACCCGGCATTCTGGTGGGATGCGTGTTCATTGAACAGCACTGATAATGAGCCAAGGGAAGAGGATTCACGCGGAGCTGCTGAAGCGTGAAATGAAGGGACAGCAACGGTAACAGAAGGGATGCTCAACCTGCCTACCAATACACACACAAAGAACAGAAGCACGTGCATACAAGGACACAAACATAAACTGTATTACAAACTCACACAAGAACAGACACACATCCTGAGAGTCATTAGCTGAAGAGGAAAAACAAGCTTGGCATTTGTGAGTGCCGTGACATGTACGGGTATGGGGAAAAAATAAAACAGTTTGAATTAATTTATTGTGAACCTGCTTGAACTGCTAACAATTAAAGCCAAAGACCTTATACTGTATGCTGGCAATGATATTGCATATGAAAGCAGGCTGTTCCCCAGTAGGACACATGGCTCTGTTCATCTTAACTCTGCTGAAACACAGCATGTCACCCAAGACTCTGGCTTCTGCCCTCCCTCTATCTTTGACAATATTTTTTTCCCTCCTCCTGCAAGATGACCTCAATATCTCAATAGGCTTTATCTGCTGCCTCGCCTTGAGGTTTAATAAATGGTGACTTTATGAAACAAAGCTGCTGCACTCAGGTGCTAAGAGGCACCTCAAGGTTTGTTAAGTAGCTGTGCAAAAGTAGAGACATGTTAAGCACGTCATATGAGAACTTGCTAAGAGATTAAAGCCAGAAGTGATGGCAATGCACCACTAAATAGATGAGTAATGTGGGTTTCAAATTAGAGAAGCATTTTTGAGGAATCATGGTTTGATTACAAAGAATAATGAGAGAGCCCTCTGCATTATAACGCATATCATGCGCTGCTTATTAAAAAGTTTTCAAACTGCATAGCAAAGGTCCTTCCAACTATACTAAACAGTACTTTATTATTTCTTAAATAAAGACTAAACATGCTTGTTTTTATGCCTCTTTTGCTGTTTTTGTGAGTGTAACTCTGCCTTTTCTGTATATGATGTTCTATAGACTAGGTGCATGAAAGTGTATTTGTGTGTTCATGTTTTTAAGATTGTGTATTTCACTGCATGTGTTACTGAAGGCAGATGCTGGGTGTGAGCGCCGATGTTTGTCAGCTGACATACCAACAGGGAACAAGAAAAGAGGACAAACTAATGATGCTTCAAAAGAAAATTGGCCCTGAAAATCTCCCACTAAAAGCTGTAATCGCATTAATGGGCACTGCTGATGCTGCCACTGCTGCTGTGCTATCTAGGCCGGCCAAGGATCCGAGAACTGGCTCCATCTCTAAAAGCCCTGGGGGAGGGGCACAGCACATTAGCCATTGTGTACAACGTTCAAAAACTTTCACAAGCACTCGTTTATCTGTGTTTTTTTACCCCTGTGGAATAATGTATTGTTTTGCTGTGCTCATGCCTCTTCTCTCTCAGTCTTCATATACTCAGCTCAAGCTCTCAGCTGTTTTCTTTCAGGAACGTGGTACTTTACACTTTATTTGGACTAGTTCAGTTCAGTTGAGGCTTCAATACCTGTGTGAAATGCCGTCATAAATACACATATGTATGCAATTACAGGCGCAAACATACTCTCTACAACCTAATGAAACACAGAGGCACATACACAAAATATGGACTTGCTTTGATAGAATCAATGATGTATGCATACGATGAATGCTCCAGACAACACTGTGAAGGTTACAAACCAGCAGGCAGTTATTCCCATTTCCCTACTCAATTCCCATCTTCACGGCTCGATTGGCACCTTGCATCCCAAAACCTGTCTCCACTCCCAGGCACAGCTTAACCTGATAACCAGGTCAACACATTCACCCTACAATTCTTCTCCTGCACTGAATCACAGGACAAATCACAGGCAAGTAAGTTTAAATACTAGTAAGAGATGAAGGTATTCAATGTGGCCTCAAAAACACAGAAAATAATTCCTATTGAAAATACAAATATGCCTTCATCTTGAAGGTGAAACTCACAGAGAGAAAAAAAAAATGCATGTGGAACTTTTCTTCATGTCAGCCCTGCTCTTTGAATGCATCAATGAAACAGAACCAGGAGCTGTATTTCAGCACCGAGAGACCACCTCTGTCCTCAGACAAAGGTGCCCTCAGGGCACTGCTGAGATTTATGCTCCCTATTTCCCTGGTTCCCCTGCAAAGAATTGTGTGAGCAATAGCTGTATTATCATTTATATTAGCCTGACAGATGGACTATTCAGTTTTGATACCATAATCCGACCCACTGAATGTAAACTACTGGGATAAGCATGCCAATTGCATGTTACCACTGTCTGAACCTCCGTTGTTACAGGAAAATAACAGTCTCCAAACTACAACCTTCAATTTGTCACAATGCTTGGATCATAAAGTAAGGCAAACATGCTTGGTTCTTGGATCTACAAAGAATGTGCTAACAGTGTTTGAGGGGACATTTTTACATGTCTGTCCGTGGGTTCTAGTAAGACATTATCCTTCTAGACACCAAAGGCTTTACAAAGGTTCCAAGGTTTCTGCATTTTTTCATCTTAGAACAATATAAGATGATCATGACTTTTTTAAACAAGAATCTTTCGCAAAGTATACCATATAGTACAGACATCACGTCTTACAAGTGAGAAGAAAGTTGTAAATGTTGTTTAACTGGGATGTGTGTAGTATGATATTATTGGAAGAGTTAAATGAGTAAGAGTCAAATTTTTCATGTACAGTATCCAAGTTATGTTAGGCCCTGTACACATAAACAGGAATACTTTGATAACCACAAGTCTTTGGTACTGAAACTGAACATTTTTAGAAAAACCAAGGTTTATGTCTGCTATCTCCTTGTTTAATGTCACAAATATGAGTCGGTGTCTTTGTTTAACTGGCGACGGCGGACTCTGCCAAGATAGCCCTGGTGATGTTTGCACAAACATTTACAGTTACAGGCCAACTACAGGCAAAGTAACGGAGGCGTGAGAACACCTCTGAAGTTATAGAGTACACTGTGACATAACCCAGGACAGACCTCGGTTGGTGGGGAAACTTTGAGAATGAGGTGATTTAAGCTGAAGAATAGCAGCAGGGGCTACACTGTGGTGTGGTGGTTAGCACCGTCACCTCACAGCAAGAGTGGTTCCAGGTTCAACTCCCAGCTGGGGCCTTTCTGTGTGGAGTTTGCATGTCTCCCATGCGTATGTGTGGGTTCTCTCCAGGTACCCCAGTGTCCAAAAAGGTGTCTCTAAAAAAAAAACATTGTCCTTAGGAGTAAGCACACCCTGGATGTGCCCACCTCTCACCCAAATAACAGCTGGGATAGGCTCCAGCCCCCTGCAAGCTGACCAACAGATTTAGCAGGTATAGAAAATGGATGGATGGATGGAATAGCAGCAGAAGTTTTGCAAGTCCAGGAGATTGCTGTAGCATTCAACTGAGCTGCTTTACCTGTATATGTTGAAGGGCAGGAAACTGTAATGAGGTCCTCTGTCATTTCTGTCAGAAAGGTTGCATGCACACTTTTTTATGAGGATGGAGTTTATTTTGTAAACAATGCTGTGAGGACATTTTTTTTGGAAAAGAGGTGAGAAAACCTTGTGTGCACAAAGTATGTAATACTACCTAGCCTAAAAAAAATAAAAATAAAAATCACACTCGCTAATATTTTGCTGGAGCACCTTTTATCTTTGATTACCTTGGGTCATCTTCACACAGTGCATGCAGAAGTATTTTCACAATTAAACATAGCTGTGAGCTTCTACTGTTGATTTTCTTCAACATGATTTTACAAAATGTTTAAGTGATCTCTGACCATAACTTTTAAAGGTTTTTTTAGACCACATTTTGTCCTCTAAAATGATGGTTCACCACTTCTAGGTTTTAGCAACGCTTTTTGTTCTTTTTTTTGTTCCTTAGTTGTTTTATTTGCCTCATGCAGACCAATAATTTGACCCCTCTGAAACAGAGTAACACCTTTTATATGACAACAGGATTTTGACGTGGTTATTTAGGGAATGAAAAGCTACTCAGTTCATCAGTTAGGGTTTCTCATTGCCTACTGAAACTTGTTAATAACTACAGTACTTTACCCATGGGAGACTCTAAAATGTTTGCTTAGTTAAATAGAGGGCGTGCTTTTTTTCTTTTTGGCCAGGCATTGTATTTGTTCTTGTCCTAAGAGGTATATGTTGTCAAATTTCGTTTCAGCAAGTGTACTTCTGAGACAGGCTGGTATCAAATAAAGTAATTTTCTCTCTGATTTGTCAGTCAGAAAGAAAAAGCTGACTTTGAATGTTTTGTAAAACTGTGTAAAATTAGTCCAATATTCCCTTCTGAGAATACAAGACGCAAGATTTTGAACTCATGTTCACGTTTCCTTTTGGAATGAACAGTGACGACCTGCGCTTGTATCCTTAAGAGGTAGGCCAGTGCCTAGAACCATTTGATACAGAATAAAGAAATGAATCTTGAGCGTGCAGCCTTCTTTCTGAACTGTGTTATGAAGAAGCACAAACTCCAGGTTTTATTTCCTTTCTTCCTGAAATATCAAGGTGGTTTAGCCAAGCCATTCCAATGTAACGCCTTATTGTGGAAATAAGTCTGACAATGCACGGCAATTACCGGTAATACAAAAAAATTTACTCATGAAGACCATATCAAACCACAAGTAGGTGTCTTAAATTTCTCTTTGCTTCAAATATGATGTAGACATAAAGGTGAGGCTGATGTAAATAAGTTGAAATGATACACACACAAAGTAGAACAGCTTTGTGGATTAGCATTTAATGTTAAGAATACTAAAGACTGACATATTGGTTTGTATGCAGGAAACAGTAGTCACATAGAATAAAAAATATTGTAGTATGCAATTATTCACGGAGATTTACGCTTATAGCATCTATGGAAAAAGGAATAAGAATTGTGCATCTGTAGCATTGAGTGGGAGTGTTGGGTGTTAAACAAAATCCAGTCATTAAATGGCTGAATGACAACATGCCTCCAAACCATTACTCATCCCTTTGAGGCAATTACACCAAATACTACCAACCAAACACAACAGACATGATCAAACAATACAATAATGAGGCTAAAGTGCAACCACCAGTGTGCTGTTGCATGACCAAAAACATCACCTTCAAATGTCACTTTAAGTTTCTGGGTTTCTTTTGGCCCCATTGATCAATGTCTCTCCTTTTCTCTGCTTCCTCCTGGGTTTGGCATACAGGCTGAACTGCACCCACCAGGATGATTCAGGAGTCTTGGCCACTGACACTCCAGAGAGAAGGATGCTTGCCAACAGAGAAGCTTAAACTACACTCTAAATGTGGAAACACACGCACAAAAAAAAAGCTTTTTTCTTTACCACGTTGATACTCTAAAGAGAGTTGTGGGAGAGAAAAGTGGTTAGCCTACACAAAACAGAACATAGCTGAGTTTTAAAGATGAATAACCAGAGCTGGAGAATATTGGTGGTGAACAATACAGTGGCCCCCACATTTAGTGGCAACCAACGTTTGAATTTCTCTGCTTACTGCTGTCTACAGCAGATACTGTCTAGTCTAACTACTAGTATCTCCCTAAAAAATCATGCAAAAACCTTCTTTGCTCACAAATGAAACCTTCACCTGCATATATATGCAGAGCCACAAATATGCAACATGACTGATATTCAAAGGACAACCTTAAGCCTTTGTCAGTACACAGAATTGAGCTTCAAGCCTAAATTTAACATATGACAGAATAAAATGAATGAACATGGTTGAGGGATTACATGCATGAAAACACAGATCAAGGAGACTATTTTTCACCTAACTGCTGGTACAAATTGAGCAAAAGGAGACCTGTTTTGGTCAACTGCAAAAAACGTTTTTTTTTTTAACTGTCGCTGGCCGAGGCGATCACATTACTTCCTCCACTTGTAATCTAATGTTTGTTTGCCTCTCTTACACTGTTTTTTTGTCAGTTTGTTGCAATGCTGCTTGCTCAGTGCCCACGAGACATCCATTATGTGATTTGTATTCTCTTGACTTTTACATGTGCCTGTTTGTAATTGCACTTGCTACTGGCAGACACTTATGAGAGCTCTATTGAGCTGTACAACTTTAACTTGCAAAGTCCTTGAAATGCTGTCTTTGTGCTGTTCATCTAGTTAGTTTTGCCCTTGACGATCAAATAAACACATAAAGGGAAAGCTACTTCAGAAAGCATGATTGGCGTCAAGACGGATAAGACGCAGAGGTTATAATGGAACCCATAACAATAATCCGTTTCAACAGGCGCTGCCATGGCTCAGAAATTGAAAGGAGAAGAAGAGCGGTACAGCACAAGGTGGAAGGCAGAGGTGAAGATAGATAACCAGGGTGAGGTAAGGTCCTAAAAAGGAAAGTCACTGAGAATGAGGAAAAGCTGTAGCTGAATGTGGAATTACAGGGTGTAGTAATAGTAACTGCAGAAATAACAGCAGAGGTGAGTGGAGTGGTACTATTAAGTGATAACAAAAGTATATAGCAATAAGAGAAGCAGTAATAGCGGTGTGTACATATATATCTATATATATATAGATATATATATATAGGTATTTATAAAGCAGAGTGGACGGAGTACTGCTGGTTTAGAGAGAAAAAGCAAAGGAGAGACACACCCGCATAATTAACACCGGCATACTGCAGCCAATTAAATATTTACAGAGGCCCTTCCCTTCGATACCTTGATGATGAAGAGAGGCAGCCCAAGGATTATTAGATGCCAAAAGCTGCAGGCAGGAGACAAGGGGTTGGGGATGAGGGATTAAACATTAACAGGCACAGATATCCCTTTCTCTTCCTCGTCTGATCCCATTAACTCTAGACGGCCCAAATCCAAGCCCATGTCCACCCCTCTGCTTGCCCTCATCCTCCTTATCCACATCTCCTTCCCTCCGCTACTCCTTCAGCCCTCTATTCCCTATTTATGAAATCTCACACTCCCCTTCCGGCTGCTTCCACCCGCCGCACCGCCTGTCAGGGACAGAGCAACAGGAGAGCAGGAAGAGAGTGATGGGAAAGCGGTGAGAAACCACCTGGATGTCTCGCTCAACAAGACGAATATGCAGGTTGCTTGCTTTTCACAATTGCCAGTGAAGCAAAATGGATGTTGGCAGGATTCCACTTGACAGGAAATCTACGAAATGTCAGAGAAGTCAGGGTGAATGAATTGTTTTGAATCTGTTTGGTAATGTCATTTTTTTTCCTCCTCCTCATACAGCAAATATGTTTTTGTTGGAGGAATGTAGTGAAATGGCTAAAACATTTGTGGCTTATTTTGACATTTTAAGTGCTCTGTTGGACTCGTTTAGAAGCATCAGGAAGATTGGTTTGACATCTTACTGCTCTTTATTCAAGGTAATTTAGTTTGGGCCCAATATTCCAACATTTCACACACACAAATAACTACTTGCACAGTTTGAACTCTCACGCAGAACAATCATCATGTACAAATCAAAAGTATAACTTTTCATTGTATATATGCCGCATCTGCAATTCTGCCCCCTGTTGCTTATTTCCACCCAGAATCCTAACCACCCACCCACACGCTCTCATCTCCCTCCCATCTACTAATCCCTTTTCACACATCAATCAATAGAGCACTGCAGAGTGCACATAGCCATATAGTACTCAATGCAGCAGTTCTACAACTTCAATGGGTAGCCACAGATCTTTACCACTGAAGCAAGCGTGGCTAGGGAGAAAAGCAAAAAGTACTAAAACCAGGGACAAGCCCCAGTCCACTTTCTTTTACCCCTATTTTCCTTGGACTGATGCCTAAACCCTTTAGCACTCTTGAAATCGATACGGTAGTTAAACTGTTACTTCCTTTCCCAGGGAGTACACTTATACACACGCGCCCATCGGCCTTACACAAGGCCCTGTAGACTTCCTCAAATATAACTTGTACACTAATAATTTGACAGATTTGTTGGGTGCTGTTGTCACTGCTCTCAAAAAGAAACATAACATACCGATGCATCAAGGAGCTCTGCATCAAAGATCCTCTGACAATGACATACTTTTTAAGAAAACGAAAGGAATATAAAATCTGCAGCACATCAAGTCTAACAGCAGGTGCCCTTTATGACACCAAACAGATTTTTGGATTTCGAGTGGAGGGCTATATTTGGTTTAGTGATATGCTATCTCATGTGCACGTTACTCAAATGTACATCACTTTAGACCTCCAACTTTTGCACGCCACTCAAAGCAGCAAGAGACGCTAACAACGCATGTTAACAGAATTACTGGTCTGCGTTCTTAACCAAAAGACAAACACACGATACTTACAGTGCAGTAGAATGTGTAATAGCTTTTTTGGCCCTAAGCACAAAACATTGCTCTTTCCAAAGGAAGTGCTCTATAAAGGGTAACATACTTTTTCTTGGATCCAAAATAATTACATACCTACATTTTGCATTACATTAAACTGTAACGTGTGATCAAAAATATTAAAATCACAACATTTTATGCTTGCTTTATGCATGCTTACAGTCTACTCTACATTATGTGAAACAGTCACAAACATGATATTGCACAACTTTAACATGTTCAGAAAGCCTTGAGGGGGAGTTTAAAACCTGGCATTCCACATGGACTCAACATCAACATCAAGCTAGACACCAAAGCTTGAGCACAGTTGAACCCAGTATTGGCCCATCATTTTTCACATTTCAACTTCAGTTACGGTTGGTTAGAGTTACACATAGAAAAATATGGGGTCTGGAGCTTATCCCAGCTGTCATTAGGCGAGAGGTGGGGTACACCCTGGACAGGTCGCCAGTCCATTACCGGGCCACACAGAGACAAACAACCATGCATGCTCACGCTCACTCCTAGGGACAATTTAGAGACACCAATTAACCTAACATGCTTGTTTTTGGACAGTTGGAGGAAGCTGGGGTACCCGGTGAGAACCCACGCATACAGCGGGAGAACACGCAAATGCAGAAATGCCCCAGGCAGGATTCGAACCAGGAACCCTCTTGCTGTGAGGTGCTAACCAACACCCCACCGTGCAGCCCTCTCACAATTTCCACACCCTTTACATATCTATAACTTGTACATATGGACAAATGCAATTTTTACCTACTATCATGCAAGATTGTTGTTATACCTGCTCATGTTTTTCATTTTTGCAAGGCTTTTGCTACAATTGCTGAGGTTATCCTTAAAAACAGCCATAAATGGAGGCTACAAACTGGCAACAAACAGTAATTTCCTGCATCGACAACTTTGGCCTTTGCACACAATGGACTAGATTCAGCACTAGATTCATTTCTACAGCTCCAGCAGGGCTGTGTCATTACAATGTAATTTGCTTTTTCCATTATAGAAAATAACAGTTTTGAACAACAGAATTATTGTCACCCACACACAATTAAATAAGAGGTCTTATCTTAATAAGAGGCACAGTTTTTTTTTTAACAATTGTTTTAATCTTATTATACATATATATTTAAAACAGTTTCCGTATTTCTACCCATTAAAGGAGCTCTGTTTATAGGCTGCTGCAAGACTGAGCAAATGGGCCTATTTCCATCCATGCGGTTAAGCTTCCAGAACGCCAGCAAAACTTACTCTATAGTTTACACTTGAGCCTCTAAGAGGGTACAATAAAAAGAGCAATTACCATCTGATGGTGACAGGAGACAAAGAAGTGTAATAGCATGGGAGCCGTTATTTTCAATAGGACCATTGGCTGTAAAGTGGAGTCAAAAGGAATGAGGCATCAAAAAGTCAGTTGAGTGTTTGGGCAGTGTGTGTGAAATGGATGACCAGGCAGTACATGCTGCCAATGGTCATTTATGATGCACTCAAAAAGTAGGTTTAATGGGAAACAGAGTTTGGAGCTGCCAAACTACTGCCACTGCTTCTAATCTGGATATTAACTTAGAGTGAAAAGCTAAAATCATGCAATTTTCATTGAGGATAAAAGATAATGCACTGACAATGTATTCTGTGAATTCTGAACAAAATCTTGAGTTATTGTGGAGCTGAATAAAAGATTTCATTTAGCTTTTTGTTTAAATTTTTGCATGCATAAGCCTTTACAGCACCACCATTGACTTAGCTCATTAATTTTCCCACCACAATTCATTTCATTCTGACTGTGAAATGTCTGTGGAAATATGCAAAATATGTAATATACTCAAACAGAGCAATAAGAGTTAATTGTAATGACTGAATGGGAAGGCAATTAGCTACTGTCTGAAGCTGCCATGCTAATGAGTAATCTAAATAAGTAATTCATTGCAAATAACAAAACAAACATTTTGGCTACAGCAGCGAACCAACAAATTCTTAGTAATGAATTTCAAGCTCAGTGGATTCAAAAATTACTGACTGTAGGGCTGAAAAAGCGAGGGGTTAAAGTCAATCCATGAATTTATATATCAACAAGTATATTTCCTGGCATGTGTGTTTGAGTGACCATTTTGAGTGTGGAGGCTTGCTGCAATGTGTGTTTTTTTGTGCATTCTGGACCACTGGGCTGCTTGTCCTGGGATCTCGCTACATGAGCCACAGGGGTTTGGTAAGAGAGTGAGGATGAAAGCAGGATATCCAAGCAGAGAGAAAGGATGGAGGTGCAAAGTGCAGGGGAAGAGATGGAAAACAGCGTAAGGCCAGGAAGGGGGAAGGATTGAGGGCCAGAGCCCAGGAGAAATGTGCTGTCAGGATAATTCACAGCAGTAGTACTTGCTGCAAAGAACAAACAGAATTACCTGAGGGAACAGAAATCAGCTAACACCTGCTTAGGAGGGAGCTCCAGAGGGAAGGAATAGGAGAAGGAAAAAAAGAAGGAGGCATGGTGCAGTGCACTAAGACGCTGGTGTGCACAGATGAAGTGACTATTAGCTTGTGTGTGAGAGAGGGAGAGACAGAGGGTGAGAATTAATATGAATATGTGTATTTCCAAGCTTTTGCAAATCTGTTTGCTGTGTGCATATTTTCAAATCTGTGTGGGTGTGGGAGTGTGAGTTTCTGTGGATGTGTTTGCATATTTCCTATGCTTGTGTGCAGTTAGAGTCTGCCTGGCTGTGCCCACAGCCATCCTTACAGCTGCGGAAGGGGTTCATTTGCATTCTGAGTCACAGCAGCTCTTGCCATTGTTGCTACACTGCTGTGACTCGCCACTGCTGGATCCTAAACACATAGCCAACGTGCCAGTTTTGGCTGGCTACAGCTGTGCTGGAGAGCACATGGCAGACATTCAAACCAGCACCGCATGCTCAGGTCAGCCTGGGTCTGTAAGTAGGATGGAGCTTAGATGACATGAATTTTCCTGTGAGATATCTGGATCACTAGGCAAGAGTTTCCTCTCCTTCAACAAACCCTAAAACTTCCCTCTCTCTCTCTATCTGTATCCTTGTCTCACATCAGATGGGAGCCGGATGAGATCCCGAATAGCTTTTGGCACCACTGACGTGCTGCCACTACCATACTGCAAAAAAGCCTCCATTCCCTTGACAACATGATAGTTTTGTTCATGTTCATTGGTTGCCCTCTCATCTCGATGAGAAAAGAAGCCCTCTAAGTTAAAAATATTCCAGACTTTAAAGACGTCTGCCCTCCTTTTCACCCTCTAGCCTTTCCTTTCATCCTGGGTGATGGTGCTTTTGGTATTTCTTTAGAGAGGCCAGGGCATGAGAAAGAAGCAATCAGTAAAGAGGCCATTTAATCTTTGCTGCTGAGCAAAACCGAGAGGAGTCTCACGTGCGACATGCAGAAAAACTACTCAGGATGAAAAACAGGGGGATGAGTAGAGAGGTATAGGTGAATTAATGTGTCATAGCTTGTTTGAGGAGGATATAAGCATACAGCTAGTTACTTGGGGCAAAACTAAGCTGTGCGTTTATGTCAGCCCTGGTGGACTGAGCCACTTCTGAGTCTGCTGGCTCATGTTCTCAATGAAGCTGTTTTACCAAAGCCTGAGGCTATCGGGGAATACGAGGAAATAAGGAGCATGACTAAAGCTGTGACAGAAGAACTGTGCAATTAAATACAATGCCACTGCCTGATTTACCTTTTAGTTATCCCTGCACATTAGTTTCTTCTACCTTTTCTTACTGCTTTTTCTAGCAGAAAGGGTTGTGTTTCTCTCATTGTGGAGATTATTAATCTTTCAGTGCTCAGTAACAAATAGAAACAAATTTCCAAGTCAACATAAGTTATCATAGGACCGTCTGCTTGGAGCTCTATGAGTTGGATAAATGCTCCTTCATGTGGAGCACTGAAATTTATCTCTGGATTCTCTTTCCTGCATGTGTGAACGAGCTGCAAAACAATTTAACTTGCACACACAAGAATATGAGGAGTGGACACAAACCTTATGCATATACTTACACCCACATGAAATCATAAGAGCAGGTAATATATTCATTCACATTCAAAATCTTTCTTTCTTCTTGTGAGCTGTTTTCAAATGATAACCACAGCGAGAAAATCCTGAAGAATCATTTATTTTTTTGCAGTGTCAGAATGCATAGCCTACAATGCACTCGGGTAAAATGATACATCAAGATATAGCCACCTTCCTGTGACACAAAATGAAATATTAATGACAATACACACACAGCTGACAGGATGTACTGCAAATGTCAAGGGCATGGTAAGAATTACTATGTATGACAATGATTCTTCCCCAAGTAAAAGCATATTCTGTACAAGAAATATTACAAAATATCATAACCTTTGTGATGTAGAAATAAAAGTATCCTCCCTTTAGATGGAATTTTAATATCCCGAGGTGATCCTTGAAGTCTAAGTTTAGTAAAAGAAATAGTAAAGATTTTTTATTTGCTTGTCAGTCATTATTATTATTAAGCAAGGGAGCAAGCGACTGTGTCAGGGTGGGATAGCTTTTTGACTCATAATTTCTAACCTTTTTACAAACTGTCTCATTATCGTTTCTCAGAACATAATGCAGCGGCACAGACTTCATCTGCAAATGACCCGAGAAGACATTAGCCAGATGTTTATTCCCTGCATTTGCACTGGTGTCTGGAGTAAAAGATTAAAATCCAAACCCTGTGTTGTACACTAACCTTCGGAAAGCTGTGACTGTGCATGAATCAGAACATTCAGGCCCTGAATGAAAAAAAACTTTTTGATCAAAGACAAAATGCGGCAGAAGATGAGGTTATTTTCCATGAAAAACCCATCCCATGATTCCTTCTCACTTATGCAACTTATCATCTATCTGTGATGTTCACTGTGTTCCAGGAGTTATTTTGCTGTGAAGTCATTTTTTCAATGCTGTACCTACTTTGCAGCAATCTGGCTCATCTACTTCTACTAAAGCTTGAGATTTCTTGCTCCTCCCAAGTACCGCACTGTTTGAGCGAGTGTGAAATGTCTGATTTAGAAAATATTACCAGTCCCTGACATTTTTCTTTTACTCTCTATTTAGTTCGTTAAGGTCTGCACATGTTTAAAAAATGGGTATCTTCCTCAAATCTACATTAGTCATCCAGCAGCTGGACAGGATCTAAATTAGATTTGACACTTTTTTCACTTTGCTTCCTCCTCTATTTTTCTCTGTGAGCTTCTCTATTATTTGTCTAGTTCCTTTTCCTTCTCTCCATGCCTGGCTGTCTATCTCAGCTACATGCAAGAGAGTTCACCATTTATATTTGCATGTTTACATACAATGATATACAAAAATGTCAAATTAACATGAATACATAGAATTTACAGCATGCCTGTTTTACTCGAGATCGTACATTTTTGGCAAATTGATTTCTATCAAAAGAGATTTCATTGCGAAGGTAAAGAAGAAGACTTAGGCACACATGAATGTACTTGTTGTATGGGTAGATGTTATTGTGCAAAAGTCTTGACCCAAGCCCCATTTCTTTATGTATACAGTATGTTTCCTGGGGAATATGGGAAACAGGTGCAGTGATTAATAAGAACATGTGCAAACATGAATGGAAATACAATATATAAGGCAAAAGAAACCTTTATTCTTCAACACAGCCTAAACCCTCTTCGTCAAGCTTTCTAATTTCTTTAAGTAAACTTAGGGACATTCCAAAGCTCTTCTTTGGATGTTGGCTGTCTTTTGCCTTGTTTTCTGATCCCACACTACTTCAACTATTTTGAGGTCCGGGTTCTGGGGAGGAGTCATCCATCCATAAGCTGTTGCTTAAGATTTTCAGTCCTGTTCTTGTGTCGTTTGGTGTACTTGGTGTAGTAGTCTTTTCTCCCTGTTTACCTTGCTTAAGAATAGCTTTTTAATAGCTACTCTTCCATGGAGACCATTTCTCATGAGGTTTTAGTGAACAGTAGATGGATCAACTGCACCTCTGAGGTCTTGTGTTAGGTCCTAGATGGATTTTTATTTTCCCGATTTCTCAATTTTCATCTGCTGTAGATAGTTTTTTAGGTCTGTCATTTCGTCTTCTGTCCTTCACTTGCCCAGTTTGGAGCTAATAGCTCCAAACTGGGCAATTCTTATTGGTATAGAAATACTATTTTATGTCAAACTGTGTTACATTTGGCATTTTTTATAGAAACAACTATGTATCATTGTAACAGGCTGCTAATAACAAAGTACCCAGAGATATAATTTAGGATTGGTTCTTTGCTAAGTTGTCTAATATAAGTAGAGGAGCCACTTTTTTTTACGCTTGAATAATTCCTAGATTAGTCATGAAACGGATGTGTTAGAATAACAAATCCCAACAGTGAAATATATCCATCCATCCATTTTCTATACCTGCTTAATCCAATTTAGGGCTGAAATACATGTGAATGTGACTGAAAATACTAATTACAGCAATAGGGTTTGAGATCATAATATATGTAAAAAAAAAAGAAGGTCCCATGCCACACTTGGACTTGCACAAGGTATCGGCAGCGTGCTGCGGCACATGCTTTGGGGAACCACTGGACTACATTAACTGCCACACACCATAATGCATTGCAGGCTGTCTCTCCGTTGTTGTGATTGTAAAATTATAAACGGATAAAGCCCCAGTGACATCAGCCATTTGTTTTCTGGACTCTTATGTTCAGCTCCATCCTAAAGCATATATGATATATTGTCTTGTTAACTTTAAATGGGGCCATAATTCACAAAATAAATATCATGAAATAAGAAGAGAGCCCAGAGACTGAGGCCATAATCATATTAGGAATGTGTTTACCAAGGTTGCACATCAAGTAAAAAGTAGGGTCATTTTCACAAAACAGATTTCTTGCAAATACAGGAAATATAGCCACTGCTGGCTGTTGAATGTACTTTGTTAACCTTTAACCTTTGTTGGTCGTTTGGTTTTTTGCATCCAATCCAATGATACGATCAGCTTAGATACTTTAGATCATATTTTCTGGACTCCTTGCCTTTGAAGTCTATTGTTTTTGTGAAGAAAAGTTTATTTCAACACCTGCCTGTCTCCGGAGGCTTGTCTGAGATTGGGGCCTCCGAAACCTCAAGACAATTTTAATGTTACCTTGTTAAACATCAGCAGTTCCCATAATATTTATGTGGGTGGATACAGCATAGCCAATCTGTAGGGCTGCATGCACACAGATTTGTGTTCAATTTAATTTCTGTGTTGCTGATAGATTTACTTCATATCTAAATGTGGAAAATATTTTGCTGTTCATTGGGTCAAATATAGTGCAGATGTTCTGACATTTTATTAAGCAACGGAAGTAGGAATATCTGGTGTAAGTGAAAGTGTAAAATGCATCAGCACCTCCTTGCAGTTATCACACAGTCTACGATGTTGCAAACATACAGTAAGTGCATGGACAAGCTGCCAGTCGGTATAAATCTTTCACCATTATCATAAAGCTCAACAGGTGAAGCAACTTTCTCCATCCGTGCTTCTAAAACCTCCTCAAATGACTGTGCCTTTTGCTTTTTTCCACTCTTTTCTTTCTGTCACTATCCTTCAACTCACTTTTACTCCTCTCCTCTTTCTCGCTCTCCCTGTTCTTATCTTCTCACCTACTTGCTCATCTGCTCTCCCCTGCAATGCCACAGCTGATCTTCACTTACGTCTAATTCAGTCGCTTATCTGAGCATACAAGTTCCACAAAGCTCTATGATCCCTGTCACCTCGCAGCCCTCGTGGGAATCATGAGTCAGTGCTGAAGATAGATGATGGTGTAAGAGCTGGTCGGGAGAAGAAGAAAGGTGGGAGATATTGGGAGAGTGGCAGAGAGGTGAAGGGGAAAGAAGGGCTGCCTGTGAGGGAGGAGAAAAATTAAAAATGCAATAAAAATGGGGCCACACGTATGATTGGATGGACAGGCAAAATTAATGTACACATGAATTTGTAGGTTCAGAACCTTTACTGCATTTAATCTGCTCTCATCACCTGTCAGTGCAGATTTTGTCAAACAAAGCAGAAATACAATGGCGTGATTTTAAATAGAAGCATGAGAGAAACAAAACAGGGTATGATGGATATATAAATAAAAAATATATAAGGAGAAAAAGAGGAAACTGAGTGAGAGACAGAGTTCCCCAGATAAACGCAGAGACAGGCAGAATGTCGATGTTAGAGATTTAGTACAGATGTGTCACACAAATCCTGATCTTTAGTCAGACTCTGACAGGCACAAAGAACATCTTGCTGCCATGCACAGACCCCCTGTAAGCCCTTCTCCTCCTCTTCATCATCTTCTCCCCCTCTTTGGCTCCCTTCCCCTCGAGCTTCTCCCTCTGTTGTCACTTCTTCTCCGCCTCATTTCTCCATTTGCTTCACTCCATTCCTGCCGGTTTTTTTTCTTTTGCTCTGCATCATTTCTCCTTTCACTCGTTTTCTCAGTGCACCTACTTGACTCCTCTTTGACACTCTTAGTCCGCCTCTTTCCTCGCTCTTCCTCCTTCTTGTTACTACTCTTTTAAATTATTTTGAAATAGATGTTTTATTAAAAACTTTAAATGGAAGTTTCTGCAGTTCTATCTCCTGCTGTCTTGGTCCCCGCTCCTTCCCTCCTATCTCTATCTCAGTGCCACTCTCTTGGTAGATATTTGCTCTTCATCGTCCATATTCTTTCCACTAATACATTTTGGGCATTTTGCAGCCGCAGATGGTGCAGCAGGCAGCCCCTGATGGAAGAAGACTGGCTTAACAAGCGGTGGAGAGGGAAAAAAAATGGTGCAGCTAAAGACAGTCTGCCAATAGCTCTTTTAAAAAAAAGACACCATCATGTGTGAATACATCCGCACCAAAAGCCCACCACCTCCTTTGCATGGAAGTATTCACACACTACTGCCAGACAGCTGTTCAGAAAACGCACATTTCATTTTCTCCTTTTGCTCTTTTTTCCACCACTCTGTCATCATCATCTTTTTTTTCCTTGGTGGCACTCTGGTTAATTGCAAATCCTTGTTCCTTCTGGCAAACTTAAAACCTCTTTCCCTTTCGAAAAAAGCCTTGGGCAAGAAGGGCAACCCATGAGTTTCTCTCCTGACCTTATTAACCAGCACCACACCCTTATTTTCTCTAATTCAGCTCTCACACCTGGCAGGAATTGGTTAAATTAATTCTGCCCTTGGACTCTAAGGGGAAAAATACGTGCAAATGTAATAGAAGCATATTTGAGGTGTAGGATGATAGAAATATTTCTTTTGAAAAAAAGTCTGAATTAATATTTTTCATGCTTACTGGTTAATTATAGCATGATCACTTTTCCACTGCTGGAGCTTGCAGACTTTGAATTCAGAGCAGGGCTAAACAATGTATGACTGCTACTAAAGATCTTTGAGACCAAAATGATGAAAAGGAGGAAACAGAGATGGTTGCGGCATTGCTATTTGGTGTCTTTTATGTCGTTGATGGTAAAGTTTAGAGCACAAAGCCATTGTACTTCTGAAAGGTGGCAGATTTTCAGAAATTGCATTCGTTCTGAGGTAGTCACTGTTGAGCCCTGGGGCCAGATTCTTAAAACTTGTCTCAGTCAGTTTCATGCCTAAAATACTTGACATAATGCACAGAAGCATACATGTGCATGTACATATTCTTTTGCCAGATTTATAAAATCATGTGTATCGTTGCCAGTAAAGTAATTTAACCCCTTTGCACAACTTATCTCATGCATTGTTGGTTGAATACATTTTTGGGACAGCCATACATACGTCTCTCTTTTGTAAATCTCATTAACTATAGACGAATATCTAGGGAATATATAGAAACCTCATTTCCACTCATATTTTAAGCCATGAATGAAAGGAAACACTCTCCAAACTTCTCATTTGAAATTATCTAATTACAAATAAGAGAAACCGTTCATCAGCTCACAAAAAACAGCCTCAGAGCTACTGATGGAGGACTGGCAACTTCTCTTAAACTGGTGTGGATGAATATGTAGCCTTGTATAGTATACAGCCTTGCATGGAAACGATCAGGAGGGAGACACAGATGTACAGATGGATCATGGTAAATTTGCTGTTTTCTTAAACAGCTTTAGGAAGCCTATAGCAGGGTAATGAGACAGCAAAGAATGTTTTGCCCATATGTGGCTCTATAACTGAGCCAAAACTGACAGAGATTAGACTCAAATGTGTCTGCTGTCTGAATATAAGCTTATCTTATCTCCTAATACTCATTCTCTTTTTAAAGCCTTGTTTGCAAGGTCCTGCACAACCATTACATACGAGCACGGTGCTTGGCTGTACCTACAATTGAATTAGAGTGTGTAATCAAAAATCAACAACAATAAACAAATTAGGGCAAAATTAAATCATCATCAAACTAATTTAACTCTATTGAATCATATGTTTTAATTTTTCATAATTTTATGTTTTATCCTTTTCCATTACCACATCATATCAGGGTTACATTGCTCTTATAACGTGATTACACAACGTGTGACGAGTACACAAGGAGCCCACATTCTCACCACACATTCCGTCTTTATAAATACCAGTTTGTTTGGAGGAAAAGCTGTACGCATTGTTTTTTGTGTGTATGCGTGATTTATTCATCGAGCCCCTGGAGAAGTGCTTTTATTCTCCCCTGAAAGCGAACCTGAAGAAGGTCAATTTTCTGCGGTCAATGCATGCACAAAGGTGCAGGTGGCTTTAAAACTGCTCACTGGTTTGTGGACTAGAGTTAAAGAACAAACCTGAAGGCTTACATGACTGAAACCCCATTGGCTACACAAAATAAATTTTTCTTCCCCATTTCCTTGTTACAAATGGGACTGCTTCTTCTCCTTATTCGTAAAATTAACCAAATGAAACAATAAGAGAAAAATGACAGTTACTTATTCTGTGTTGAAACCAGAGCAACGAGAGAATGGATCTAGCAGTGATTTTGGGTAGATCTAAGGTGCAGTATATTACATTATTTTTCTCAAGAAGATGAAAAATTCACTAATCTCTCCAGTGAACTGTGATAATAAAGCTTTCCACTTCACTTCATTGAGGTCTGGGTTCCAAAGGGCAGACCTTGGACTCTCAGGGCTGGAATCACATATACGGCCACCAAGCAAACTTTAATGTAAAGTCTGTTGAGCCCTCAGAGCAGGCTTCTTGTGTTGTCATCCCATGAGGCCGAGAAGGGTTGTTTGACAGTGTGGAGCCCATCTTGCTCACATCCCACATGGTCGCAGGCAAAGGCCTGCTGTGGTGAACGGGGAGAATGATGAGAGGCCTAGGGGACAGCAGAGGTCGGGGCCAGGAGAACATTAACCATCCACCTCTGTCACGTGCAAATGGTGACAAATTGAGCGGGAGAGATCCTCAGTGTCACAGATGTAATGCTTACAAAATGACCGTAATGTAATGTAATGCTGCTGAAAAGCACCAGAAATCACTGCCGCCACTTTTTTCTCCATTTGCAAAAATCCCTTTGAATAATCCATCTTAAATTCATAAGCATATCTGTAGCAAAAAGACAACCCCCAACATGTTTTCCACAGTTGCTTTGTTGCTGACCGGCCATGGTGGGGGATGGTGGGGTTAGCAATTATGACAGCAGGGCTTGTTAATATAGAGTAAGGTAATTCCCACATGGCTAATTAGCATATCAACACAAGCACATCTTACCGAAGCCAATCTCAACTGATGTGGCTATGCTTATGTTATTGATTATTTATACACAACACATACTTTCTTCACACAAAAAACATTCAAACTTACCAATATCACTTTATTTGTGGAAGTCAGTGGGAGACAATAGCAGAACTGCATGTTCCAGTGAAGCCAATGACACGAGCCTAATTTACATTGAAGTCATTATGGTACAAAATGCTGCATTTTTTTCCCACAAGATCAATTGATGGGTGGGAGTCCTGGACGATAAGATTAGGTCATCAGTACAAAGTATGTCACTATACATGGAATGCAGGAATGGGCAAAAGTACAGGCTGAGTATATAAAGGCTTATTAATATAAAAAAGAGCATTAAACATCTCCAGCTCATCCAGAACGCTGCTGCTAGAGTTTTAACCAGGACTAAGAGATCTGAACACATCACACCAGTTTTAAAATCTTTACACTGGCTTCCAGTCAGTCACAGAATAGATTTTAAAAGTCTGCTGATGGTTTACAAATCCCAGAACGGTTTAGGCCCAAAATACATCTGTGATATGTTCAGAGAATATAAAGCCAGCAGAGCTCTTAGATCCAAGGACTCAGGTCAGCTGGTCCAGTCCAGAGTCCAGACTAAACACTAAACACGGAGAAGCAGCATTTAGCTGTTATGCTGCAAACAAGTGGAACAAACTGCCAGTGGAGATTAAACTTTCACCAAATGGAGACATTTTTAAATCCAGGTTAAAGACATTTCTTTTCTCATGTGTCTATGCATGAAATCTGCATGGTATCTTTTAACTTATCTAGACTGTTGCTTGTTTTTAAATTCATTTAAATGATTTTATTTGTTTCTCTTAATATTCTTTTATGTATTTTTAATGCTTCTTCCACTCCCTGCTGCAATGCTTTTATTTTATGTAAACACTTTGAATTGTTTGTACATGAAATGTGCTATACAAATAAATTTGATTTGATTTGATTTGAATATATGAATGAAAACTAAATGCCACAGATTTAGTGAGGAGCATTATGATCAGTGCACATGTATGCACCGAATGTGCACATTCGGTGCTATCGAATAGGTGTTTTTTAGTACTTTAAGCAAGCAAGCTTTGCCATATGTCTGATGTCAAGCTTTAATAGTATTGTTTTTATTGAACATTTAATTCCACAATCAGTAGATGTAAAATGAATCAAGAATAAAGAAAATAAGTGTCAAGAAGTGGTCATGTTGGTTGTTGGTTGTCATTTTCACATTATATTTTATATTATTTGGATGAGCTCAGAGTCCAGATTTCAGACGTAGTGAAAAGCCTGCTGGCTTTGATGAGCTCGGATAGAACCACCAGGTGAGCATATCTGATTCAGACTTTCAACCACATAGTTCTAACACCATTCTAAGATGGAGATAATAATGTAAATACAGGGTCATCAGAGAGGATGTACTCAGTGTTTCTTTAGTGGATGTCCCCCATAGGGTCAGCAAATTCTGAGGTAAATCTGAATGATTTATGAATTTTGGGAGTTTTAACATGCTCAAAAAGCATTGCTCAACACAAATCTACCCTAACCTCTATAAAAAGCTATGTATAGTACCACTGGGCATATAGGTTAATTGTGCTTACTCAGGGGCGTCCCAGCTGTGGTGCCCTTCAGAGATCTACCATTGTACGTTTTGAGGTCAAGCAAACCCTCCTCTAAAGCGTTCCTCTTTCCTTTTTACCCACTTTATCTCACTCAACCTCCTTTTTTTCCTGTTTCTCTCACCTCTACAAACAAACTGCTCCATCATCAAAATTGTCATTTCCCTTAGTTGCTTTTGGTGTCCCAGGTGAGAGCTGTTCTCCCACACTGAGGTAAAAAGTTCAGGTTCACTTTCTACACCTAAACTTTTTAGGAAAGTGGTTAACATCACCTTAATTAAATTAGACTGAAAGAAATAAAAACCGGTAAAAAAAAACTTTATTTTTTCTCATGTTCCTGGAAACGGTGCTTCTGCATATTTAAAATGATCTGTTCTCCCAGGTATTTCGTGTTTTTCTGAGGCTGCTCCACTTCATCATTATCTCACATCTATTCTGGTAGTGTGATATGTTAGAGACTGAAACCCAAACACAAATATGAAATAACAGCAAATCATTTTTTCAAAACACCTAATCTTATCACATTCTTATCTTCAATTGATTAAGGGGAACAGTAAGCATTTATTGTACTTCTAATTTTGATCAGCACTCAAACAAGCAGATGATAACATCGATATTATACTATCTAACTTACTAAATGTAATCTTATATCCTGAGCCAAATACAAAAAGGGGCAATACATTTTCTGAAAGTTTAAAATAACAATCAAACAAACTCAATGTACTGTGTTCATATTAAAGAAAAACAGAACGAAAACATAAGATGTAGAAGTACACAAAACAACTGAAAAATCCAGTTTTATAGCACTGATTTGTCTTATGAGACTTGAAGACAGAAACGATAGACAGGGATGTCTCTTTTTACTATAAAGAGTGAGGGGTGTAGTGACATCTAGCAGCTTAGATTGCAAACTCTGCTTCCCCAAAACTATGTTGGCCATGAAAAACATGTAAAACATTAAAAAATCACCAAAGCTCAAACGTTTTATTTGTCTCTGTGATTACCTGAGGGGCTGGCTACCTTTTCAGGGTGTACTGTACTGCATTGTATAATTGTCATAACTGTCTTCTTTAACCTGTTTGAAAACAGCTTGGTAAAACTGACAATGATTTTGTAATCGTATTCCACCATTCAGTCATGTGGACTGACAGAGAGGGTTTATGCCTTTATTAGACATCATCTTGTCTGCTGTGGACATGACATATCTGCCATGTGCAATTTTTCTGTTCAGAAAGTCTACATGTATCACTTTGAATTGAAGAATACTGTTTTTCACCTTAGACTTAAAGGTTGGGTAGGGGATCTTTTTCTGGAACATTTTTTTACATATTACTTGAAATACTCTTCACACCCCCATTGCAACCAATTAATTAAAAGTTTTGACACAAATATGAAAAGTTTTAGTGGCCTCTAGAACGTACAATCTAGGAAAAACAGTATCCAATCATTGTGAACGGACCGTTCACAATGATTGGATTCTGATGCCGTCTATCAAACTGCAATCTGCTCCTCCCTCCCCCTCCCCCTCCCCCCTCCCCCTCCCCCTCCCCCTCCTTCCCCCTGTGCGCGTACCCTGCTCCGTGAACGAATTACGCGTCCAGAAGCTTGGCAGGAAGCTAAACTAGAGCCAGCTTGGCTAGCACCTAGCATTATTAAACGTATAGTTAGCATATACTAAATACTAAATACGGCAACGATCGATGCTTGCTGTCAGAACAGCGCTCGTGCACCTTCGTGCTCGTGCGCGTTCATGTACTCTAGAGGCGTGCCTTCGGGGGGAAAGTGAAGAAAAGGGTTGGGACTTTTTATTTTATATATTTTCAAAATGCAGCTTCGCTGGACTCAAAATCCAGGATCTCCTACCCTACCTTTAAGACTTAAGGTATAACAATGGCCTAAAAATAAAAAGAGCCAATAAAATGTTTAATCTCAATAATCTGCATGGGAAATGTAATAATTGTGACAGCCTTGGTTACTGTGGGTGGAGCTTCAACTAAACAGCCACAACTTTATGTGGGCTCAGATCACTGGACAAATATCATGAGTCTACACAAACATACTTTATTTTAATCTTGAGTACGGTAGTTGTTGCTTAAGAAATCTAAGTTTTGGCACAGATGTGACATGATTGGTAACAGAATTTAGTAAACAGTCTGTAGGTTTAATAGATCTACACTATTCCTACATTATCTAATGGTAGTATTTGGTACAAATACAAGAAAATGTTCAAGGTTTTTGTCGGAAAACCCATCAAAGTCACTTTTAAACGTAGAAAAACAACAAAAACAAAAAGCTAATTTAAAAAGCTAAAAGCAGGTATTTTGTTGTGTTTTGTCCTCTTTTTTTACTTTAATGTTTTACTAAATAAAAAAGGACTGATTTACAGTATTGCCCCAATTGGACAACAAGTAAAGATTTGAAAGGAAAATTAAAGACTTTATTATCTTCCTTAACCTAGCTGACAAATCTCCATTCCTATATATCTTCATGCCCCCTTTCCTATAAACTGAACTAGACTATAGTTCAATCAAGACAGAAAGTGACTTCTTTTTCTCTTTACCAATATCAGCACATCACACTCCTCAGAAGCTCATACTGCTATCTCTCTCTCCCAGAGAAATAAACAAACCACAGAACAAGTTTGTTCCAACTTCTTTTCCAATTCATCTCTCATCGCTGCTCTTCCCCTCTTTCTTTCTCCTTTCGTCGTTTTCTCATTCTGCATCATTCCCTGGGTAGGCGGTGGTGCGGGGGAAACTGACAGCCATCATTGCATCGTTTGTTGGCTCGGCCGCTAATCTGCACGGCGTTAATAATTGATTGAAGGCTGCAACTAGAGATCTGTGATGGACTCTTTCCCCTCTCCCCTCTCCCTCACTCTCATTCGTTCCATCCTTCTTCCTTTGCCTCTAAATATACTCCCACTTCTCTTCTCCCTTGCTATCAAAATAAATGTTCTAGCATTTTTCTTCTTTTTCTCTCTCTTGATGAACCATCTTAATTCTTTTCTGAGACCTTCAGCCTCTCTCATACATATGGAAACACACTCTGTGTCCTCGTATCCCTCACTTTTTTCAAAAGTACACATTTCTGTTCAGTTTGTTTTAATGTGAGTCTCAAATTAACCATACCCCTTTTCAATGATCAAAAATCAAATGATTCTTATGTAAGCTAACGAGATTTCTACGAGATTTTGGACTACTTCAGAGATGATCTCCAGGTTTTTGAAGGCTTCCTTGCCATATTGCTGGTCTTGAGGTCTTTGTTATTAAGGTCTCTACCTAGGCAACTCCAAACTGTTATTCTTTGTTTATCACTTCTTAATAATTTTGACTGTGAGTTTCATCGTTTTGTTGGAAAGTCAAAACCTGGGACACTTTCTTTCTCTGCAAACTGTGCGATTTTTCTCATGATACCATTTAATTTGACAACGTTGCACAGACCACTTGCTAACACAGAAAGCTCAAAAAATTACATTCCTGTCTCGTTGCTTGACCATGGGAATAAGGTTCTTGGAGTTGTGTGCTTCTCCTTCCTTTTGCCAACAAAAAGCTAAGTCCCTGTGTCCAGATAACTCTATTTTGTACGATGTATCCACAGAACAGATAATCTGTGAGCTAAGCAAGCTTTCGTTTGTCTGTCTTAATGAAGTGAAGGTTTGCATCTATGGAGACCAGCCTTGTTAAGTGTTTGTTGGAGTATCCGCCTCGAGATGTGGGTGTCAATTACTCAGACTCATCAGGTCGGCCTTGGTAGCAGTCCTTAGATCTTTGAAAATCCTTGGTATAAGAAGCAACATTCAAAAATGTCTACTTACAATAATCTTGTGTTTTAGAGGTGACTCAAAATTAAATTTTAATACATCTAAGGTTAAAAGTTCTCAGTTCTCTGGTTAAAAATATTTTTAATTATTTTCTGATTTATTTGAAAACTATAGCAGTTTAAGATGTAATTTCAGTTCTTACTGGTGGTTTTGACATATCTAAATTCTAGAAACTGTATTTCCAAACACAACAACAACTTTCTTTTCTATTGACTGTTTTGGTGGAGTCTTTTTTGGTTAGTATGTGGGCACCAACACAAAAGAAACTTAATAGCTAATCCTAATGAATCGCCCCTTCATGTCTATCTATTCTAAATACAAACACAAATTCACTTTTTTTTAAATCCCAAGTTATGAAATTCATGGATTTGGTCAATTTTAAAAGTGATGTCCAAAGCAAGAAATAATATACTTCCAAGTCATACTACTTTATTAAAGAATAGAAGGAGGGTACAACCTCTGATTTAATCTGATAATTCAGATTAAAACAGCCGTGTGTTCACACCACTCTTAAAAGCATGTGCATTTTAGTTTGTGGGGTGACCGTGTGGAATGAGCTTGACGAAGAACTTAAACAAAGTATAAATATCACACAATTCAAGAATAAATCAATATTCGATGGGTACAAAAAAAATGAGGAAGAGGAACAATTTTTTTTTAATAAATTAAGACTTATAATAAAATGGTCTGATTGTATCTGATATACATTATGAATATGCATGGATATGTGTATGTGTATATATAGCTATATATATATATATATATATATATAATGTTTTTGATTATTAAACTAGCATGAATATATAGTTATGGACTTGATTATGAAGATAGTATGAATACATATATATGTAGTTTGTTACTGTTTTGAAAATGTAGGTGAACTGAGGGGGAGGACTGGATAACCCTGTGTTTCTTCCTGCTCCCTTTTTGTTTTTTACTGATTTTTGTTGTTGTTGTTGTTGTTGTTGGAGACTTTTTAATTTGCTTTGGGGTTTTTTCTTTGTTTGTTTGTTATTGTTGATGTTTTATTTGTTCGAAATAAAAAATCGAAATAACTAAACTAAACATTAGTGGTTATTCAAAATCCAAGCAAGCTGACTGTGCAGATGTGAGGTGGTTTTATGACACACTACTTGTTGTTTGGGGTATATGTTAAGCATAATTCACCATCTCTATTCTGTTCTGTGCCTTCTACTGCATGGATACTTCAAAGTTACAATCGGAGGTCACACTGGGGACTCCTCTCTGCCCCAAGGCCATGGCAGGTTAATAAAACCCAGCTTTGGTAATAGCCTATGCCATGCACATGGGATGTTCATTCTGCAACATGTCACAGCCGCACAATCAATCTCAGCTTTTCATATAGATGCTGTATAGATTCAGTCAGCACATGCATATTATCTGAACACGAACACACATCTTTACCCTGAAGTCACATCAATTCATAATAGCATCTTCGGGCAGCCATCCACAGCAGCGTAAACACATTTAGAGGAATCCAAGCAGCAGGAGACATGGTGATGTGTATTTGTAAGAGCGTGTTTTTTTTTTTCTGTGCGTGTTGGGCTGAGTGTGATGTGCACAGAGGGCTTGGATGGGGCTGGGATTGTGGCAGCAGCCAATCTGCCTAGGCTGATAGTCACGATGCTGTGACACCCCCCCGCTCCCAGGCACAGTGCGGGTCATTAAGGAGTAGCAGCACAGCTGGAAGATGACCACACACACATGGACACACTCAAATGTGACATCACTTGAGAGATGTGATGTGTATCCTTTGCCACCATTGTGGTTAAAGGGGACTAAGACATGGATGACACAAACTGTGAACAAAACCATCCACTTCTACCCTCCACAAGGGGAGCCAGTACGTGAAGAGCCAGCCAAATAGAAATCATCTATTCAATTACTTATTAAATGCTGAGCCCCAAAGGGCCAGGGAGACTCAGGAGGAGACTAATTGAGAGAATGAGATCCTTGCTACAACCTCAACTATGTGTTGCTATGCATCCTTCTGACCCTTGTCCCTGTGCGTTACTCAGGCCAAGCGGGACAGCATGTGGACAGAGCCCAATATATGATCTCTAGGCAAGGCAGGGTCAGGGCAAGGAGGGTCAGAGCTGGATGAATCAATGAGATAAGTGGATTAGAGTTTATTTCTGCTTTCATGGACTTAACTTTGAACCAATTGAAGGTGGGGCAGCAACAGGACAGATAGTCGTAAATGGCCAAGCTCTCACGTTAGACCCCCAGAGTGCCACAGCATTAGGAAAAAGGCATTTTATGATCCCCTTTTTGGACTTTAATTGTGCTGATCTATAGGTGTAATAAAAGAGGCTGAGAAATAATCACTGTCCCCGGGAGAGTCTAGCAGTTTCTCCGTCACCTAAGTGAGATGCTTTCCACCTGGAGGGAAAAGTTGTTTCTATTGAGGGCAGTGAAAGAAGAGAGGGAAATTTTTAACTGGCTTATAATTAAATTTTAATCAAGAGATAAATTTTCCTTCCCCAAACCATTTAGGAGAAAGAGACAGATAGAGCTGAGCAGAAGGCGAAAGAGGGAGGGCCATGGCCGTGATAGATTGGATGTTTAAAGCCTGCAGAGAGACCATCATTGGTGTCTTGTTAAAATTTAATCCATCTGTTGATTCTCAATGACACTGCCAGCTCTTAGAAAAAAGATGAAGCCACTATAAAGGTGAAATTCTTCAATGTGGCTTGCCTTTGTTCACCTGAACATTTTCTAACGTTCTAAGAGACAAAAGTCTCAGGAGGGAAACCTAATACAAATATTGTTGCCCCAACATCAAGTCAAAGAGAGATAAGTCTTTGTAAATGTATTTATGCCCTACCAATGATTATAGTTAGTGAAATAGTTCTTTCGGGAGCACACATTATTGTTGACTTGTGCCTGTTAATGTCACCACCTTGTGCACAGCCAACACCTTCGCTGGCTACCAAAAATGACCCGACCTTTAAACAAAGCCCAGTGCTCAATACAACTTTATTACTTTATTGACTTCACGAGCTGTGCAGTAGACATTTCATCTTGAATGTCAGACTACTGATGTCACTGTTGCCTGGGACGCTGGACCCATCTTCCTGAAACCACAGAGGCACGTAATCATCTAACCTCTCTTGCTTAGCTCCACTCTGTGCTCTTTATGAGATGCTTGTTGGAATAGGCAAACTGCAATCTTGCCTGTAGCCAGACCACAACATTAGATTCTCCTCACTGATGTGCTGCAATAACCAAAAACACCATCGGTAATCACATTATCATATTCACACAGCAACTTATAGAGCAGTGATGACTAGCTGTGAGCTTGGAGTTGCATAGGATTACATTTCAGCTCAGTGTTTTCTGCCGTTACGGCTGGCTTTTACTATGATCTCTTTCCTTGCTAGCCAGGATAACAGCAGAGCAGCACATAAAGTGAAAATGTCATGGCAGTTTTAGTGGGTACGAAGAGGTTTGGAGAGTGGTTAGAGCCGTCAGTGTTTCTGACATGGTGTGTGACGAGGGGCATCGCACCAACCCCTGCTCATGAATAAGACATGGGCTGAAAGGCCTGCTGGGGCAGCCAGTGTCCATTTGCCATTTGCACGCTTGGTCAAAGCCATGGAGGATGACTGGTGAGGGAGTGGTGTATGGAGCCGCTCATGGGCTAGACATGGAGATGCAGAGTACACAGAGGAGACTGCAGCATGCAGCTGTGCCATTTGTGAATTAAAGTTTTGAGCTCTACTACACTGCTATAATTAATGACTGCCTTCCCTGATTACATGGGCACGAACAGAATTTGATTGCACTTTTTTAATGAAAGGCATCTGGGATTTAAATATATATGGATCTGGTCTCCTCCTGTGACTCAAAATATGGCCATAACACAAAATGCCCTCTGTTTTTGTTTGGGTATGTGACAACCATCTTAGAGACACAATCAAAGTAGAGAAATAGCTACAGGGCAAGATTTAGTAATGTAGTGCAGTAGATCCTCTGTGTTTACTTTGGACACAGAAATTTGCCTTGATCATTTCCGAAGTTGGCCTTGAGCTTACAAATTGATGTCCTTTAAAGATTTCCAATAACAACCAACATCTCGCGGTCACACTGCTTGCAAGCTCAATAAGAAAGAAGATCACTGAATATTACATGGAAATTTGCAGGTGGCTTTTGGAATAGAAAATAAAAAAAACATTTTCTTTTTCTCAATACCCCCCCCCCCCCCACGGGATGTCAAGCTAACATCGATTCAACACCCTCCTTCTCTTCCTTTTAATTTTTTTTTAACCTTTTTTCTCTTCCTTTTCCTTGCTACCAAGTCACATGGGAATCAATAGAAAAATCAAGAAAACGGCTGGAAAATAAGTTGCTTGTGAAATGTTCCAGATTGAACTTTTACTTCAAAAGCAACATCTGAAACAGGAGGAGCAACAGACACACCAGTCATAAAAACTTTGAAGTCTGGGTCTTTGGATGTGAAGCAGCAAATTGAGGTGAAGAGTCAGAGGGAGGCTGCTGGCTGCTCAGATAGAGGATAAGAGGTCAAAAACACTACACATGAATGGGACAAATAAGTGCTCTGCTGTTAACACAACCTGACATATGAACAGAAAGGCTAAGCCTTGTTCAACACGGCTGTTCCTGACTACTCTTTGGACAAAGGGTTGTCAAATAGGACTGAGCGTTTTCAGCTGGCCATAGCAGTTGATAATGAGTGGAAACAGCACTAGTTCACCTCTGTCTTTTTCTGATAGTTATGATTGGAATCTGTACTATCTTCCTGTAACTTAGTGTGAAACCTGCCTTCTCCCCTCAAGGCTTGCTCAAATGTAAATAGCTCTAAATGGTGGACTCAGCCTTTAACCTCAAGCCCATGGGTTTCCATCCTCGTGCCTTTAATACACCTTTAAACTTAAAAATGAGGATTTCAGGAGGCAGCAGGATAGTTCAAGAGAGCTGTTAACCACTGACCTTGCGGCTCATTGTGCCTGTTAGCAGAGTAACATGTCTGATGCTACTACACTAGACCAAACAAATTAGGGTAATAAACAAAGCGAAAGACTGGAGGCGCCCCGCTGAAAGCTCAAGCCACAACAGCTTTTTTGGACAATTGGTGGAGATGCAGCTGGGTTCCAGTACTAAAATATCTCTTCTAAAATGTTGAAAATGTTGAAATTGAAGGGAAGGGAAGACTGTTTGTAAGAAAGTCCAGAACTGAATGTTTTCCTCAGGTTTGTCTAGACAGACCTAAACTCAAAATTACCTCAGTATGCAAACTAACAACAATCTACTAAGCTTTTTAAGCAACATGTAAAAAAGACAAATGTTGTCATACAACACAGTGTGACACAAAAGACTGAATGACATAGATATCCATTGTGAAGTGAGATTTAAGCATTTATTATGTTGCTGATATGTATTTAATGAGATCACACTACAGGGCTGCTATATACTCAAAGAAGGGGAATGGTTAAAATGGGTGTTCGTATCAGACAGCTTTTAATTAGAGCTGAGTGTAAAGCATAGAGGAACGGGAGCTGGCTCAGCAGGGACTTGGGTTAGCCAAGCTTGAGTCGAGGAAAAAGATGAAACATGTCACGAAACAATTTGGCGAAAAAACAAAAAACAAAAACAAAAAAAAACACGGAGGATTATTGCGAGCAAGTTGGAGGGTAAACTGCTGTTGGAGTCCTGACAGAGTGGGTGGAGGTGTAAGACAATCTAGTGTCCAAGAACTGCAGGAGGGAAACCTTTGGCACAGTATGTAATTAAAAGTGATAAAATGGAAGTCTTTTGAGTGGGGCTTGTAATAGAAGAAGGAAGTGGACAGGAATAGATTGACGCATGGAGGCTCGCAGGTGGGGGTTGGCGACAGTGGTGTTTCGTGATGTGGCTTTGTAATTGGCTGGCAGGCAGCTGGGCTGAGCTGATCTCTGCACTCTGAGGCAGTTTAGGGTGTGAAAGTGTGTGTGTGCTGCAAGATAGAAGGAGAATTGATCATCAAATTTGTTCATTCCCGTGGAAAGGCTAGAGGCAGGACAGGGTAAAAGGGTCAGAAGAATTGGGCTTGTCTAAGTCTGATCAAGGGAGAACGAAGGTAAACAAGAGGATGCATGGAGCAATGGAAGGGGAAAAAGTGGTCGAGGGAGTATAGAGATGAAACATCGACAAGAAAACAAGCAGAGAGAGTAGAGAAAGAAAGAAAACGCATTCTCATGGGGGGATTAGGAGCTGGAAAAAAAAGAAAAACTCATTCACAGATGCCAGTCACAGGCATCATCAAAGTTTTGGGGTCAATCACATCATTTCAAGCTGGCCAGCCAGATCTCATCTCACTCATATGGAAAGAGAGCAAGACATTTTTTATAGGTGACTCAAATAATAGAGGCCCATTGTGTACTTGCAGGTTCAAGTTGAGCTCACACCAACCTTTCTCGACCAATTATGATTCTAAACAGTTCAGCACAACTTTGACAATTTCAAACAGTTATTGGTTGAAAAAGGTTGTCAGGAGTTCCTCACCTTCTCTGAAAAGGATGGAGGTATTTTAGTATTGCAGTTGAGCGAAATGTGTAATGAAGACCGAGGTGTAAGTCCACAATAAAAAAGAAACATTCTTCCACTTAACCCTGGCCACATGTCTCAGTGGTCCTTGACAGTGAGCAGCGCTGTGAAGTATCCCAAACGTCTATATTTGTTGCAGTGTTTGAGTTCACCTCTCATAAATAAGTGTCAGCTCACACCAACACACTCCACACTTAACCTCGTAAACCATCTGCTAAGTGCACAAACCTGTAAATCCATTGGGATCAAGTGAAGGAGAATGTTGTCAATGAAATGTCTTTAAAAATGTGTGTATGCCTTGCTTTGATGTAAAAATATTATGGATGCTGTGGGATTGTGCCTGGATATGTCAGTCACAGTCATTCTGAAGTGTATGCTAAAAGAGAACTTGAGAGCAAAAGAAAGGCCAAGAGAAAAAGGAGAGTGAGAAGACAAAGAGTTGAGAAAAGGAACAAAGAATAAGTAATGTGAAAGAAACACTGCAGTGTAGTCGAAGCAACCAAGAAAAACGAAATGACAGATAAGAAAAAGCTTAGATGTTTGTCGCAGTCACAAGGCAAATCTCTCCAGAGAGGAAGTGAGGTGAAGAGAAAGGAGAATATGGCGAAGAAGAGATATATTAATATTGCACTAAGTCAAGCAAGACTTAGGTGTGAAAATGGCCTCCAGTTGATTTGCCAGTGCTATTGCCAAGCTATCAGCCTGTCCCCTTCAGGCAAGTTCTCCACAACACAAACAGACACTCATTCAGGGAAAGATGTGAAAAAAAAAACTTTTCTTGCGGCGGATAATCAAGCTGCAGTTGCATGGTGCTGCATTGGTAATGTGTTTTTCCATGGTAGGGGGTTATAATTCAGGACTGAAGGATTCTCAAGCACTTATAAAGCCTTGGTCACTCCGCTGTCAAGATTATAGGTGAGACGTTGATAAATCTTCCATGAAACCTGCTCAAAAGTCAGCAGAATAATTCTATAAGCCCAGGGGCAGGAGGGAAACTGGTCTGAGCATTTCAATGGAAAGTGAAAGCCACGAAAGCCACAAAACAGACACTGGAAGAAATGAACAACAAGCTGTCTGTCTCCGGACACCCTTGACCTACATGTCAGGCCTTGAGGCTGTGCCACCCCCCTCCCTTCGCATGGCAGTTAATTTTTGGCAGCAGATGCTTTGATGTCACGTCCGTGCCTTTGATGAGTTTAAACAAACTATTTTAGCTGAAAGTGGAACACAAGGTCAGATATACAGATCATAAGAGAGATTCAATTTAAGCACTGAGCTGAGCGCTAGGCATAAACCTGCCATCCTCTTGAACCCTAACTGTTCACCACCTCCCCAGGCCAGTCCTCCAACAATCCCCCTGCCCGCCTCCTGGAGGCCGCACATTTTTTTTCTGTAACTTTCCCCTTTTCAGTGCCAGAAACTAGAGCTTGTTGCCATAGAAACAGCCTTGTATTGGAGGGGGGGGATCTCTGCCGCATTGCTTGACTTGGATGAGTGTTTTGTATGTGTGAGTGTGTTTTATGTGTGTATAGACTTCATGAATGATGTTATCAGGCAGTTGTGAAGACAGGATGCTGTGTGTTTCATTATGTGCATTTGAAAAAGAAAGAAAAAAGACGTAAAGAAACCGAGTGTGCCTATTAATTATGTTTAAATGTCTGTTGTAAAATAAACTCAAGCATCAACTGTCCATCATCCTTCTGTGTATACTATGTACTGCTGGTTGTGCCCAACCACTGCCATGCAAGTGTGCTGCTACTGAACCAATTCCCTGACCATTAATGTGTATTATTAATGCAAGTGGGATAAGATATTTGGTTGATAACATCACTAACATTTGGTAGATGCATGGCCGGCCCATTACACACCACAGTCTGTTTAAAGCCTCTCAGCCAATCCCAGGAATGCTGTGGTGGAATTGAATCTGTTCAATTTGCTTTTGGATTCCAACGACCTTAACAGTCTTTACCGTTGGCAGGCCCCTTCCCCCAATCTCTCTGGCTCAGCCCCTCTGGTGGCTGAGGTGACATATTGTATTAGACCATCTGAAGGAGGTTATGGAGCTTTGGTCTGCGCCCCCTTGATTCTCATTCAGGCCCATACTTGGCTCCCTTGCCTCTTCAGTCGCTCAGCAGCCTGGCAGCCACCGTCCTCTATTGATCCCACAATCTGATCAAGCATGTTTCCTGAAGATGCAATTTCCAACACATCAACACACAGGGCCGAAGCACTTTGTTCTGGCCGTGCCCGCCGTGTCATTGATCTAGTTTGCTGCTTGCTTGCTGGCTCCCCATCACCTCCTCCGAGTTCCACCATCATTGCACAGCTGCCAGCATTACCTCCAGCAACCCCCCATCAAAACAGCCACTCCCAACCTTCTGACACCACGCAAAACATACCACTCCGCCCTCTCTCTGACTCTGTCAACATCAAATCGCTGTTCATTTTCCATCTCTAACCGCACTTTTGACTGAATGAGGTTCACAGGAGCGGTGAACCATTGTACACCCACAGGCACACGCATCCAATACTTTTAAACGAACACAAAATGCACACACGAGCACACTCCACGAACACACAAGTACACACATGACCCCCATCAAAACTGTGGCAGCAAAGGCCAGAAGACACTCAATAGGGAGGTTGATGGGTGTCCTCATTTTGAGAAAAAGAAAAAAAAAACTGAGTCACACTTTGTCGAACCTTTACACATATACACACAAATGGCTGCTTTCAACCACTTTATATGCATACTGTACAGCAGACAGAACTACAAACATGAGCATTCTCTTTACATTTGCTTCATATTTCACACTTACTCCATCTTATGTCTTTCTTTCACATGCTTATTTGTGCTCCCACATAAATGTGGTATAATATATACACAGTCGCGCACACAAACTGCATCTTCTGCCCTTGAGGTCACGCGGTCTAAGCCTACACCTCAGGGCCTCCGAGACCTCATCCAATTCCTCCTACTCCTTCTCTCATGTCTCCTCCCCTCTCACTCCTCTATAATCCCCTTCTATTTTCCCTCCCGTAATCTTGTCACAAATGCGTTTCAGATATGACTAACACATCCTCCCGTCCATTCCCCTTTCCCTTTCTTCCACTCCTTTTTAGCCCACTGTATTTAATTACTGGGGCAATCACATTTACCAGTTCCCCTCCACTTGTTTATCCCTCCCTGCAACTGTTTGAATATTAAAATTGCTTTATTTCTCGACTGTGCATTCTTGAAGAAAAGGGAAAATGTAAAACAGAATAGTGGGGGATTTAATTGAGTGGGTCAGTGGCTTTTGGATGAATTATTAAATAAGCAACAAACATTGCTAGCAGCAATGACTAAAAACATTACATGCTTATGCTGCCCCCTCAACCTGCTCATTGCCCTCCATCCCTCCCATTTTTATCTTACGTCAGCCCTCATACTGGTTGTCAGAAGTGTCTGTCACAGTCCTGTTTGGCAGGAAGATAAGACACGCTTAGCTGCAAATGGCCTTTGAGCCACCGGTGTCAGTGTCCAAATTATGTCGTCTGATGTTTGATGTGCATCACCTTGAGTAATGCCATGAAAACAGGGTAGGACAAACATAAAAGAAGGTGAGAATTCAAACACATACTGAATATTTTCAGGGATGCACAAGACCAATTCAGTGCGATGCATGTTTTCCGATTAACTTGCCTCAACTGGGTACAAACTAACTGACGGCACAATACTCCAGACTAGACAACACATAGCTTATCAACAGCTAACGTATCTGAAGATTTTAGAACCTCTGGCAATGTTTTTTTTTCTGCAGAATAAATATAATGGGACCAAATGTTACATCACGCACGAGAAAGAGATTAGAGAAAATATCTGCTTTGTTTTAGAAGACCAAAAATTGGAGTCACAGAGCCTCAAGCTGCGTCCAGTTTCTGATTTGAGAATTATCTGCCATCATGCTTGCATAGGTGGCCCATCATCAAAGACTGGCATGGTTGACACATTTGGCAATCAGCACAGAACTCGTCTGGAAGCCGGCCTGATTACCCAGTTGGGGGTAATGACATTTCTGAGTGCAATTAATCACATGTTGAGCGCCACTTTTCTTAGCGGAAGTAAATCATGCAAGACATATGTATCACACTCATTGAAGAAGAAAAAAAGCACAGAGTGACTTCTCCTCTCAGCTTGTCTTTCATTTATATGCCATTACCTGGCGGTTGGAGTGACAAACACAAGTGGGTTCTGTTTCCAAGAATGCATTGACCTTGTTTCTCCTTGCTTATAAAACAGAAATTAGAAAGCCCGCACTGTCTGACCAATCCTTCCAAGTGTCTTATTGCTGTGCTCCTCTTGGTTTTAATCAGTAAAACGATGGGACTTGCTGGCCTGTCTGAGGTAATCAACATCAGAGGCCATAAAGTGATGCTAATTGAATGGTCTCCTCATTGTCATGCACAAGGGGTATCTCTCCTCACTCCCTGCTTTCTCTCCCAGGCGTTCTCTTTCCACTGACTCTCCCACCCCCTTTTCTCTTGTATGCCTCTCACACAAGTCCCTTGGAGACCCTCCATTGCCGGCTGGCTTTTTCCCACCAACAGCTCTAAGAGAACAGGCCTTGTCTGAAGTGGATGTAGGAGCTGTTGAGAGAGTTTAGCCCTTGTTAGGATCCAAATTTAAGAGGCGGGGGTGTTGAAGAGGGGGGAGGAAGAAGTGGAAGAAATGTTATAAACAATCTTTGGAAACCGACGGTGACCTATGGTATGTCTTTTTGATGTTGAGAATAAACAAAAGGTCTTACACAGGAGTTTGGGTCAAGTTTTAGTTTAATCTCAAAGAATTAAGAGTATGTCAATTGCAAAACTTGATCTTGTGAGGAATTCTACTTTGGCTTTGCTGAAATAACTGAAACTATAGAGTTTTAAGAGTTCTTCCCACAGATTGGCCCCTCGCTCAGATCCACACTGTGAATATCCATAGAGACAAGCAAGGACCGTGACAAGCACATTGGCTTAAACAAAAGGCTTTATTGGTGAAAGGAATTAGGGTTACATCACGTACTGGGGTATGATGGCACATCGATGACTCACATCGAAGTAAATATTGTGGGAGGATTTGGATTTGTTCTAGACGTCATTCGAAAAATGTGGATGCATAACAGGTTAACCTGAACAAGTAGCATTGCTCACAATTGGATTACTGTCTCTTCTACATATGAAGGTGATCTCCATTGAGGCTCCATCCTCCGGGCTACATGGCAGGGGTATCTCATATGGGAAAGCAAGCATGTCACTTCCAAAGACGACTCCACAAAGCCAAACTATCAAACACAGCACCTACGGCAACAGAGCAGAAACCACACTGCAGAGAAGCTGCCTGTGTATGTCGAACAGCGGCTCAAACAGGCAGACCATAGCATGCCGCTGACAATTGATTTTCTTTTGTGTGTTCCCATTTTCACCTGGAAATGCAACAACACTGTAATCACTCCACACACCAAAACCACCCACAAGCCCACCCCCAAGGCAGCTGCTGCTCAGGCCACCATCTGGAGAGAGGCTGACCACAGCTTATCAGCCCCTGGCTCATCACACAGCTGGCACTGTGGCACAGAGAGAGAGAGAGAGACAGAGCGGGGAGGGGGGGGGGGGGGGGGTGTTAATAAAAGACGGGAAGAGATGTAGCTGTATGGAGATAAAGTAGGGGTAGAAGGGGATGAACACCAACATATGAGAAGGGACAACAACGAGGACAAATGAAACAATGGAGAAGTTAAATCATATGAGTGCCAAATTAGGAAAGAGGGCAGAAACCATAACATGATGGACAATCAATGATGAAAATAAAAAACGCGAATCAAAAAGATGAATCTCCGAGTAGGGCAGTTTGAACTAAACCAGTGGGTCTGTCCTTTATGCCTCACAAATTGTCTTTCATGGGATCCTCGTAGCAGCTATTGATCTGAGAAAGACAAACACACCCACTCAGGTCTGGGGAGACAGCCCATTTTTGACTCCATTGATGATGTCGCTCTTCACTCACTCTTTCATCACAATCTTGGGGAAATCTTGACACACAACTTCCTCTGTTGGCCACTCAGCATCTTGGCCAACACCTGCATCCAAGCTTAGAGGTGGGAAAGGTCCAGGAAGAGCCTCATGGGTATCCTCTGCTCCCCTATCTGTAATCAGACTTCATGTTACTGTGAGTCACTATGTCAGTCAGCTCAGTCAGTTAAGGCAATGTGTCAGTCAGACAGTCTGTGTGAATCAGGGAGTGTGTCATGTGGGTTAAATAGTACACAGACCATTGTGTATCAACCTATCATCTATCACAAAGTGCCTGACATAGATGCACATTAAATCAAAGCCCCTGTTTCCTTTCTTGCCACCTAAGTAACCTTGCCTTGTTTATGAATCTTAGGGCCTCTCTCTGTCAGATGGCGGGTGCTGGCCCTCTGATATCCCTGTAGACTGGAAAACCTGCCTCCTACTTTGACTCTGTTGTGTTTCTCCTCCTTGTTACCCAACACATATTTACATCAAGGCGCTGCTAGAATGCTTGCATAGCACATCGAGACCCAGTCTCCCTCCTGAAGGATTTCATGATTAGATCAGTGAGTAGGACTGGCAAGAAATTATGCGTTTCATATGCTCAGCCAGTTTAATTTCCATGATTCAATCAGCCAACTTGGCTCTAAATTGGTCCTCTAGTGCCGGGGTCTCCTACTGGGCCTGCAGCTGTGGGAGCATGTTGAGGCTCCATGGGTTAGAATAATTCACAGGAGAAGGTTAGCCAGCACCAGGTGTGCTCCGACTTCCTCCTGAGAATCCGACTGGCTTGTTCATTTCCTCTCCACTCCTGGCCTTAATTATCAAATTCAACTGGTCATTTGGATAATAACTCACAGTGCCTGTTTCAATTCAGTTTTTATGTCTTGAAGACAAGACTTAATGAGATGATAATTAAACTGTACCTGAACTTGCACACCCTCAGGAAGCCTGACATTATCTCTTCTGTTGGTTACAGTAGATCAGTGAGATGCTGGTTGTTGCTGCTCCCTCCTGTCTAAGAAGCAAGGACTATACCAACTTGGTGACACCAGCAAAACAACCTGATGAAATCAGTAGATTTATTTTTCTGTACTGGTCCCTGTTGTCTCTTTGTTCCAGTTTGCTTATATTCCAGAGTACCTCTGATGGGGAAGAGGGGAAACAAAAGGAGCAGCAACAGCCGCTTTATTCTTCTTCCCTCTAAAGAGATTATAAGTGCCTGTGAATTAACTTCAAGGAAAATGCATGGAATTCTATTTTCACATATCAGCCTGTAACCATAAGCCTGAGAAGTCTCTCATGGAGACAAAATGACTTCAGACGTCTCACCACACACGCAGTTTGAGGTGACAATGAACCAGCCATGCTTAAGCCTGTCCCCCCACAGCCACTGTGACCATCTGTATGGTCTAATAGCTTGTTAGCCTGAATCCAGCAGAGTGGTCCTGCAGAAGGAGTACAGTTGACTGGCAGAGGCAAAGGTCAAAGCGTAGGACAGGGTTTGACCGCTAAGCAGCCACAGAGATGATTTACAGTGATCCCTTTAATTAGTGCATTCAAGTGTGTTAATACTCCTGCTTTGTCGACCGGGGCTGTCTTATTACGCATGCATTGGTAGGGAGGAAATAGGGATGGACTGCAGTCTTGATTTACAAGATGTGTAGGAGTGTTTTATGGGTCTAAAGCTCAACCATCAAGACCAGTTTTTCTTGATGCTCCATGCCTCTGATGTTTCCTGTCTCCCTGATGTTCAGTCCACTATACCTATCCCACTAGGCTAATGGTAATCCCCTGTGAACAGCTTTTTTTTCAATCAACCGATACAATTCCAAATGTGCAAAATATTTTGACTCAGCTTGTATGCACGGTCTCTCATTATCTTTGAAAGTCAGCGGTTTTGCTTAATTCCCACTCCTTCTGTCCCGTGACACTCATTTCTGCTCAGTGGAAGTTCTAATGAGTTTTTGGCACAGCTTGGGCTGATGCAGGAGGCTCTGATATTAAAGATGACTTTGATGCCAGGTGGTGAATTGCTCTGTGGAAAAAATACCAGATCGTCCCTAGAAGAAAGCTATCCAGCTGTAAAAACAAATAAAACGTAATGATTTATTGTCTATTTTAGCATTTCAAATAAAGTAGGCTCTGAAATGTTTTTCAGACTGAATCATAATTTGAAAATATTTTGTATTTTGTCGATCTTATAGATAGAAATGAACATCAACAATAACAATCGCCAATATGGTCTTGTTATTAGTTTTTATGAGGTAAATTTAATTACAAATTAAAAAAGAGTTTTCATTAATTTAGCAAAAACTTTTACAAATGAGGAATACGTTGTGAGGTTCAGTATCTGGCCCATGGATCCTTTGACACGTAGACTGGGAATTTGGAGATCAAACTAGCAATTTTCTGATTAAAAGATGACATTCTGTACCTTATGAACTACAGCCACGACAACTCCAATTGCATGGTGAAATTTACAAGTTATTTAAAAAGAAAATGCCAGTATTCAATATTCTTGTGTTTGCTCAGGTTTTTTGACTTGGGCAGATATTCACTTACTTTGTGAGGGAAGATAAAAGAAACATCACTTTTGTTTTGACCATTTGTCATTTGAAGAATAAGGTTGAATTATCAAACAAGCAGTAACTGTGTTTGAATTTAAGTTAATGATTGCTGCCACTGTGAGCACTGACAATCGATCGTAACATTATCCTGCTGTGATGTGGTTTTTTGTCTATATTTTCACTTCCAGACTTTACTTTGTTTTTTTCTATTTTTTGTTCTGTTAGAGTTGCCGACTACTTTGTTGGGCATAAAGGAATCGGTGAAGATTAGGAAAATATCATTAATAGGGCCTGAAGCATACAGTGAAAAACATTTTATTGCAAAAAGCGTACCATTATTTCCACTTTGCCATGATGACGTTACCAGTTTAGCAAATCCTGCATGTTCAAAACTGACACTGCAGATGGGACCAGTTAGGTAGGAGCTGCAACCTGCTTCAAACACTCATATTTGGGCTGTCCTACGCTTTAAATATGGATTACCAACTAAAAGAAATGAAAAACAAGCAACCGATTAGGATTAAGGATTCAAACGTGGTAACATCTGGCATTATGATCTCACTTGTTGGATTCAGTTGTTTTTATTGAAATGTTTAAATAAATCAAAGTGCTCCTGTCAAACTTTCAGCCCATGGGTTAATTTTTTTATTCTAATTAACTTATCATCATTATTTATTTTACTGTTTCTGATGGATGAATCTCAGCAATTAGGGCTGTATTAATTGTAATGAAAATAGTTGAAAAAGGTCTAAAACTTTGTGTCAGTAGGGTAATGAGTACTGATTATTCAGTTTATCTAACAACAAATGTACACGTTTTTAGACTGAAGGGGTGGTGGTAAAAGAAGTAACCAGACCATGAGTTTTTGACCATTTATTTACTTAATTATTATACATTTTTTACATATATCCACTGGGGAAAGCTCCAGTTTCCTGTAAGTCATTTGAGTATTGTGTGAAACCATTGTTTCCCTTTGACTACTTGCATTCTCACCACTCTTTAACCATTTTACCACTTCACAAAGAGGTGGGACTGACACTTTTGCCTGATTACAACGGGAGTATCTGTGGTGTCAAGAAGAGTAAAATTTAAAATAATTTATTCTTGCAACTGGCCTAAAACTATGCAGCAAATTCTATCTTACATTCGGACAGGCAGAAATAATGTAAAATCAAGAACGTTTTCCACAACCCTTCTTCTAAGTGGGTGCCATATAAGCATAATATCACTGTACTTTTTCTTTATCAAGAACATACATCTATTGTGTAGATAAGTGTTTCAAGAAGTCAGTAATCATGAGTCAAAGTTACTAATACTGCAATGTTGGAAGCTACTATAATGTGGACAATCATGACTTCTGTGTAATTATTAGGCAATTTGTAACAAAATGAATGGATAGATGGATTGTTAGTACGATAAGCATCACAATATTTACATGGATAATTGGAATTTCCTTCACAGCAGAGAGATGCATTAGCTTGGATATAAATCTTGACATAACAGTCCTTTTTGTATGCAGATGAACTCTTGTCAGAATGAGGGAAAGGGGGATATTGCTAATTATAATTATTAAATTCACGTCTGTCAATATCCTCTTGCTAGGAGGCGAACATGATGGGCTTACTGACTTATACAGAGAAACCACTTAATTTGCTAATTATCTGTACAGCACAGCCACTTATACAGCTTCCAGAAAACATGCATCCTGAAATGAGACAGTGTCCCTCATTGTAACAAAAGGTCCTGAGCTGGCTTTTATCGCATCGACTCCTCCATGTCAAGTCACACTTGTAAAGTTTTTAATGTTATTCAGAGTGGAATATCAAGTGTTATTTCAATTTGAAGAAGGGATAATAATGCATGGTGCCACATACTCCAAGGACATTGACAAAAAAAAAACGAAAAAAAAAAACTGTCAATATGAGTGACGGCAAGAGAGCCC
This sequence comes from Odontesthes bonariensis, assembly GCF_027942865.1. NCBI lineage: Eukaryota > Metazoa > Chordata > Actinopteri > Atheriniformes > Atherinopsidae > Odontesthes > Odontesthes bonariensis. The sequence continues at coordinate 30,788,221 of NC_134510.1, forward strand.
GAGCCTGATTGCACTCCACAAACCACCTTCTGGGTAAAGGGTCAAATAAGACTGTGATCCTGACAGAATTCTTGAAGTCGTCAGGCTCATAACTCATAACAAAGTACAATTTAGTGAAGACAAAGAGGACTGCAGCTGAAAATAACAGCTAATGAAATGGACCCTGGAGTTGTGTTGTGTAAGGAGTGACAAAGTGATGTTAAGGGGATGGGACATTTGATGGGCTGAGAGTTAAAACAGAGAAGAAGAAGGAGAGAAAATGCCACTCACTTAATGTGCGTCTTTCTCACACACACACACACGCACACAGACAACTGGCACATTCACCAAATGCTCATATTGACTAAGCCAAGTAAGACGGTCCCAGGGCTGCCCTTGTTGCTGCCCATCAGTGACAATTACACCCAGTGATCTGTGACCTCCTTCTTGCCGCCACATGTCACTGGTTGCCTTTTCACAGATTTAAAGAGACAAATTTATCTAGAAGCTACCCTCACAAAAAAAAAGCAGAGGCTTGTAAATTAATTCCTGTGTTGTGTTGCGAGTCTTCACCGCTTTTGGTGCAAGAGCATTATTCTAAATGCTACAGAACTGAAGTGAAACACATGATTTTATACCCATGCTCTCCAGTAATTAGTAATTTGAGTGTGAAGAGGGAAAGCATAAATCTCGAATGCAGTTGGTTGACAGTGAGGAGGAATTGAAGCAGCGATTAGATCCTTTCACAGTTGTGGCTTTTTATATTGTTCTTTTCCTGCTGTCTATCAAGTCCATCACTGCACCATCACCCTAAATGCAGCACACTGACATGCATGCGAATTGGCTAATTTGCTGACTCTTCTTATTTCCCCCCAGACTCATTTGTGAGGCCTGGCGTCTGCCGAACACGAGCTGGATGCACACCAGCAGGTTCACAGTCAATTAAACAAAACACAATGCTACGGTGATGAATAGAAAGCAAATGGATCTGACAATAATTTGCGCCCTTGTAACACCAAGTGTGGAACTTTGCTTCTGAAACAATCTATGATGCTGTTATCGCTACGGAGAGAAAGAAGCAGAAACAGAAAAAAAAAAAAAAAAAGGAAAGAGATCCCATGGAGCTGCTAGCATCAGCATTCAACTTGTGTAACAGCCATCTAGTTATGAAAAGCCTGACCGTGTGGGTGTTCTGCTTTTAGTCAAGTGCAAACATTTTAGCCTTAAGAGGGAGACCTGCCAGAGTCCACTGCCAATATGAATGTACTGTCAACACCCACGCCATTCCCACTAACTCAAGCCCACACCTCATACATATGAACACTGCAAACATACACACACCAAACAAGCGCTCTACATATATTTACTTGTTTGTGTGTAATGCTCTCATGTGCATTTCAAAATGTTTCCGCATTATCCAAATATATTATCACACAACAGGGTATTTTGATTGCTACCTAAGCTGCAACATGAATCTCATCTGACTTGAAAATTTTACCTCTGATGCCCATTGCATCACCCAAAGACAGAGTCTAATAGTTGCTTTGCTCATGGAACACCTAGCAGTTATGAGCTCTATCTGGATAATTTACTCAACTTAAGTAGGCACATTTTGAGTTTTCCAAAAGGCATGTGGGCGACTCTCCAAATGTATGGAAGAAGGTGCTCTGGTCAGATGAGACTAAAATTGAACTTTCCGCGACCAAGGAAAATGACATCCCCACAGTGAAACATGGTGGTGGGAGCATCATGCTATGGGGATGTTTTTCAGCAGCAGGGACTGAGATCCTGGTCCGAGTCGAGGGAAGATGGATGGTGCTAAATACAGGGATATTCTTGAGCAAAACATGCATCAGTCTGCCTGTGATTTGAGACTGGGACGGAGGTTCACCTTCCAGCAGGACAATGACCTGTGGCATACTGCTAAAGCAACACTCGAGTTGTTTAAGGGGAAACATTTAAATGGGTTGGAATGGCCCAGTCAAAGTCAAGACATCAATCCAATTGAGAATCTGTGGTTAGACTTGAAGATTGCTGTTCAAAAGCGAAAAGCATCCAACATGAAAGATTTAGAGCAGTTTCGCCTTGAGGAATGAGCAAAAATCCCAGTGGCAAGATGTGACAAGCTCATAGACTTATGCAAAGAGATTTGCAGCTGCAATTGCTGCAAAAGGTGGCTCTACAACGTACTGACTTTAGGGGGGGTGAACAATTATGCACGGTGAAGTTTTCTGTTATTTTGTCTTATTTTTTGTTTGCTTCACAATAAAAAAAATATTACATATTCAAAGTTGTAGGCATGTTCTGTAAATGAAATGGTGCAAACTCTCAAACAATCCATTTTAATTCCAGGTTGTGAGGCAACAAAACATGAAAAATGCCAAGGGGGGTGAATACTTTTGCAGGCCATTTTAACCTAGCCTGACTACGTCATACTCACGATTCTAGTCAGAATGTGAGTCTGATACTGCTCAATAGAGATTTGAGTATGGGGCGTGTTTCAACCGAACCAGGAGAAAAAATGCCTCTTAGCTCAATTGGATAGACCTACAACCAATCAGAGCAACGTAATATGTGACGTAGATTGAGCGACACACACTTGTTGTAGGAAGGATGGCAAAAACATATTTTCTATCGATAAAAGCCTTTATCGCTTTCCTCTGTTCGTCTTTTAAAATGAATGCAATGTGGTGATAATGTAGAACAGACTCGATGACAGAATCTACACACCCTAGCTCTCCAGCAGCAGCCATGTTTGTTTCAAATGAATTCAAACCAAGCGCTCTTTAGTGACGTAGTCGATAATGTCCCTGTTGATCATCTGTCCATCATCGTATAAAGCCTGCCCTGGCAATCTGTTTTGATGTCGAGCATAGAGATTTCCCAACTGAGCAGAGCCAGACCGAACTTCCCGTCCAAAAATTTTATGGGCGGGGCTAAGTTCGGCTGGCACCCAGGCTAATTTTAACCATCTACTTGGTTAAAATTGGACTTTACTAACACAAAAAATGTGTGAAGACAAAGAGTTCCTTCATTGTTAGAGAAAATATTCGTTATTTTAACTTTTTCCCCATTAAAACAAGAAGAAACAGTTTATTAAAAAAACATGAGAAAAAGAGTTTTGGTGCAGACCGTTTTGGTGTTTTGAAATCCGTGAATATCAAGAGGCAGGCATGAGCAGCTCCAGCAGCAAGCAAAGGATGAGTGTCCAGCCAGGTAGAGTGAGGAATTTTGAGTTCCCTGGTGGATATTGGAGTAGGTGTGGTGCTGGGTGCATTACGGATGAGCAAAAGGAACAATGAGGGGAAGCAACATTTTTGAATGAGGGGAGATCTAATGGAAGAGCCAACTGCATGCATTAACTGGAGGAATATTAAAGAGTGGGAAGCAGGAATACAGAGGAGAGGCTGGACTAGAAGCGTAAATTGTGAAAGAACAACGCTCATTACTATACCACAGTCAACTTTCAATAAAAATTATCAGCTTAAGAAATTCTTAACTTACATAATTGATTTTAAATTGAAAAAAAAAAAATTTTGAATTTTTGTTGCAGGGCTGTATGTTATTTGGGCAGTTGACTCCCAAAGACGATATTAGGCTTGTATGGCTTCCAATGGTTCCGGTTTGCTAATGTTTACCAATGAAGATAAATTCCGAAGTGGGTGGGATATACAGTCTGCAGAGATTCAGCAAAAAGTTGACTGGACACAACTTTACAGCAGAGACACACCAGGACCCAAAACATACTGCAAGTAACCCATTAGTATAGAATATTCCACACAAGTCAATTACCTGATCTGAACAAGACCAAGCTGCATTTCACCTTCTAAAGACAAAACTAAAGGAAGAAAAACAGAAATAAAGGACTACCAACACATCACAAAGGAAAATGCATCCTTTGTTGGCATCTTTTACAGCTTCAAATCAATTTTGATTAAGTATTTAAAAAATTACATGATATTCAAGCCCTGAAAAAGAGGGTTTAAGATATTAAAGAGCTGTAATTACTAAACTTTTCATTTAGTTTGATGTAAAAATCTCCAAATTAAAGATAAGAGTTTGCATTTTAGGCATGTATTTATTATCTAATTGTAACTTGAATATGTTTGGTAAACATAAAATAAAAAAGTGTCCAAATATTTGGCGACTGAACTGGATACCCTCTTTAATGCTCAAGTAAGCACTCCAGGAGACTGCGTCAATCAGCATTAATCTCCTTTAATTAGAAATGGGTACAGCTTTCTGATGAGCAAGTAAGGAAATAAACACAGCAACAAAAACTAAAATCTTGCACCATGACTTGTAAAATTCAGCTTTTTATAAGTACTTAGAGAGACAAGATTATGTTACACATTTAAGATAGATCTGATAAACCAAACTAATGAGTTAATTTAAATGCAGAATATTTCTGTCATGCTACAAACCTTGTAGCTGACGCCATCATGCACAGGTCACTTGTAATATGTGCGACACAGAAAGAAATTTCTACCGTATTGCTTAGTAATGAGGACAACGGTGATTCTGGGCTGTCATGTGTGCACTCTGTTGTTCCCCATCTGCAGCAGTGAAGGTCGTCTGGGCACAGCGACACTACCAACAAAACCTTCCACCCCGTCACAGCAATGAGCAGGCAATGTTGCTGGTCCCCATCACAGTTCACCTCCTCGCTGATTAATTAGGCTCATTCTGCTAATTGAAAGTCACCCCTCACCCACTCTTTTGCTATGAGACTGAGGGCAAACCAGAAAGACGACGACCATCCCACTCTTAAGTGGCGAGCCACTGACCTGCCACACTTTATTAAATTAACATGTGATGAGCACATTTTTCTCAAGGTTTTTTCTCTTGTTACTTCCTTTGGTCGAGACAGCTCCTCCTCTTTCACAGTTCCTCCCATGAATGACAGCCAACCCACACAGGCTGCATGGGGAGCAATTGGTGTAACAAGCCAATTAACTAATTAAGTCCTCGTTTAGATGCCTAACGAGGAACATGGACACTCATTTGTGTGAATAAACAGAGATTTTATTTTGATTGCATTCGAATAGCTTAAATGCATGTGTTCTTGCACAGAGGTCAAAATATAAAAAAAAAAAAAACACAGCGTGTACACAGGTTTCTGCCAACACACGCCTTCTCTCGTATGCATGAAGCTAGGGAAGCAGACACAGTGCAATATGGTGATTCATTTATTCTAATGATACTACTGACATCAGCCAAGTGAAGGAACGGATCAGATCTGTCTTATCGCAGTAGGGAGAGGGGAAGCTCTTAGCCTTCTGACTGGCAGCCGCTGTATCCTAATAGCATGGCAGCATACCAAACTGTAAACAGACGCGAGCTGAATGGTTACTGATTCTCCTGTCGGCCAGTATCAGTCTACATCAAGAGACACAACGCCCATTGATCTTTCAGCTTGGCTCAGGCTTTGATGAAAATGCTCGATGAATTAGGGCTGTATGATGGAAAACTGAATGTGTAGTGTGCTCCCGCCTTGCTTATTGGATGGTGAATATGGAAAACATCAAATCACAGAGGCTCTGTATGAATGCTCAAACCAACACTAGAGCACATGAAGAATGTAACGCTGAGAATCCTTCTCCAGCTACAGTGCCAACTGAATTTCTAAATGGTGATTGATTTGGAAAAATAAAGCACATTGACTCATTAATTAGGGAGATTAGCGAATCATTTAGAATAATCTTACATCACACCTTTATTCTGTGAAATTAAAGTTATTCTTGGAAACATGCACCCAGTCACAAAGCAGTCTTTCATTAAATATAAATTTTACACTTTCTCTTTGAAATCCTATATTGCTTAATATTTGAAGGGCTCTATTCCAAAGATTTATCTATTCCAAAGTGTTATATATTCCACATGAAAAAATAATAATCTGAAACTACAATTAAATATCCCCAAAATACCAAGAGTATGTCGAGTCGTTCTTGAATCGTTTTGATATTATTCCCTGAATAAATCTCTTCGATAGATCTTTTTTCAAATGATTGTTGATCTTGTGTCATAAGCTTCCTTCCTAGTATTATAAGCTTAAGTATTTTTGGAACTTGTGTCTACTGACTGGAATAATGTGACACCTAGAGGGCACCAGGTAATGAGAAATGATGGAGTCACGTGCCGAAGGCTAAATGGCACATGGCAAAACTCGTTTAGTTTGAAATGTTTCATCTGGTGGTACAGAATTGATGTGAGTGAGTTTTCACGTCTTAACAAAAAAAAAGGTCCTTTTAAGGCAGACATAGAATGAGCAAGCAGCTTGCCTTGCAAAGCCTGAGCTAAATACCCCAACGTGTGTGCTATTAAGTGTCGGGTGTAAATCTTCATGCCACAGAATCAACACTGGCAACAACTGTGACTGTGATCAAGTCTGTGGCTAATCCCTTATGACTGAGCCTCCAAGATGGCCTACAAACAGCAGGGAGCAAGACAAAGAGAAATGGATGTGTGTGTGTGTGTGTGTGTGTGTGTGTGTGTGAGAGCATGTGTGTTTTGTATTTTGTGTTCACAGAGCAATAGTTATGCAGAGGGAAGCTGAACAGCGAAGCAGCAGAAAAAACAAGTAAAAGATAAATGTGGAGGTAGAAATAGTAAATATGGGAAGGAGAATTTAAAAAATGGATATGTGCATCAAAACAATATCCTGAACAAACACAGGGGAAATTCACATCTGATTAGGGTGGGGAGGAAAATGGTAGTTATGAACACAGGACGAGGGACCAAAGAGTTTATAAGTGACCTGTGTCTTTGATGGTTGCAATAACAAAAAGGGAGGAGTGAGACACAAAGAGCTGAGAGGTTTTTTTGTTTTTTGTCTCCCTTTATTTTCTGCTGGGAGTCAGCAGGTTTGGATGTGGACTGCGGGTGAGTGGATCGATGTGAGTTTCTACAGCCAGAATACTCTCCTCCATCTCTGACAAGCTCCAAGCTGGCGTGGTGGACCACTGGGATGCAGGATGGAGGCAGCAAAAAAAGAGAATGTGGAAAAGTGGGCAAAAAAGTGATGGAGTACAAAGGCCATTAAACCCCTGCAACCAACATTAATAAGTTCTCTATATAGTTCTTATTTGGTAATGTCTAAAATGCCAAATAACGTCTGTTTTCTGCTCCATGTCCTACCACTGACAGATTTACTTAACAGTTGTATAATCCAGACATGGAAAGCAACAGAAGTTTAACAATTATGTTGTCATGACGAGTGTCTGCCATTGGACTGCCATACCATCAACTGTTTTAAGTGAGCTGAAAAAACCCATAAATAGAAGCACAGACACATACAGATAAACTACCCATTATCTCAGATCTGCCAGAAACTGCTGGTGTAATGTTAAGCCATATTTAATGGACAGCATGAGTGTCTTTATTTCCTGTACAACCATACCCAGGGATGTTTCTCCCATGCAGTGTGATATGTGATACACTGTCCAGTCAATACAAGAAAAAAAATCCAGAATCCAGAAAACAAAATGCTGGATTTTGGAGCCGACCCAAGCCATCCAAGCCTGCAAATTAGTTTTTAAATCACCTCTTCAGGAGCCCCAGCATGAAGCAACCCTTGCATCCACTCCACACGAGGGTGGAAAAAGACAAAGTGTAAAGACAGTTGTCACAAAAGGACAACTGTCTTTAGGCAGTGTGTAACAGTGACAATGCCCTTCAGCAAAACTCCTTAACCCGGCCAACACAGGCAGCACTAACTCGTTAATGTGCTATGTATGAAAAATGTAAGTGGCTTAGATTGCATTAGACTAAGTCAGCAATTAAGCGGATAAGTGACAGAATAAAACAATAAGTCTCAATGGGACTTGTACCAGCAGGGACAAAAAATGCATGCAGCATTAGTCCACAGGTCTGCCTGTGCTGCTGTCACTATGCTGACGGCGAGTTGGACATGCGCCACCACCAAGTGTAGCAGATTTACTGGTTGTTACCTTGTCCTCTGTGTGAATATTGAATTAAATTACAATTATATCATCTCACATGTGGTTTAGCAACTTTGTGTTTTATTTATCTGCTGCACCGCTACAGTAATTTGTGTCACCGTGGTGCCATGCCGCCATGACACACCTGAAAATAGATCCAACTGCTGCATTGCATTTTTCTTCCCACAGCTTTTAGTTTTCTGCAGCGCCAGGTAGAACTGTGCTTGCTACACAGCAAATCAGAGTTTTCTTTGTCCCCAGCTGCGTCCCTTGATAACAAACTGCAATTCGCCGAGACTCACAGCAAAACTTTATGAGGGAGGGATTTGCTTCTCCAAGCATTTGGGGGTATTAATGTAATATATTCTATATATTTGGCCTGGTCCTACTCATCTCAGGTTTACAGTAGGTGTGTGTCCTTCAATCGGATAAATAATTAGAAATGAAACACTGCATTGTAGAATGGGATCAAAGCTATGAAATGTCCTAAATGGATTTTAGACAGCAGCAACATATTATGTATATGTGTGTATATATATAAAACAAAGACCCAAATGTCAAATTTACTGAACAGATTATCACTGGCCCAGTAATGAGGCTTTTGAGCTTCATATAACTAAAATGTGTTTTGCTGTAGCTCACTACTTCAGCTTACTGAATTTTAGCTGGTTAACTTATACTTGATTTTTTGCGGTTGATCAAACAATGAATCAAAGAAAACGTATTTTTTACTGTATATGTACGAATCAAACACAAAGATATATAGAGTATTTGAATGAATGTCAGTGATGTTACAATAAGATAAAAGAAACGTTTCGAGAGCAGCAAAGAACAAGGGGAGCTCAGTAAAGTAGGCCAAGTGTGGTTGCTCCTGCTCACCTTGGGGCACTATGTATTTAGGTGGAAGTTTGTAAAACGGTGCGACAGAAGCCCAGAAGCCAGCAAGAGAATCCTTATCTACAGTTAAAAAGAAAGCTCTGCAGTCAAAATAACGTAATACGTTACATGCCAGCAGTAATGTAGAAGGGGAATGACTTATACCCTGCGATATGAAGTACATGCGAAGAAAAGCTGTGATTGTAATATGAAAAAAGAAATGGGAAAGATTTACAAAGAAAGAACAACGCAATTAACACAAACATATTTCCCACTGGAATGCAACTGTAGAGGTTGTAACTATCCTGTTTGATCTTGTTTACTTTACTGATATCAGTCTCTAAATATGTTATTACAGAGTGAAAAGAATTTAATATAATGAGTCACTATCAAAAAAGTGATTAATCAAATAGATTTAGAGTCGCACATCCTCCAATTCATCTCACATTGAGTTGCAGGTCCTGCCTGCAGAATAACACAACACAATCAGTTAATTGGACCAGATGAATAGAAAAAGATTTGAGTATCATCGTTAATTTATTTCCAAGTGGAACGGCTTTAGCTTGGTTCATTGGCCAGTTCCCCTTGATGGTCTAAAATCATCCTTTTCTAATGATCTCCACATAATGGTGTGAAAGAAAAAAACTAATTACACACTGTCTACTCTAGTTTTCATACGGAAACGTATTCTGCCTCTAACCTTCAGCTTCACACTTCTCTTATTTCTTCTGGTCCTTTTTAAATTGAAGTTTCCACTTCTTTCTGTTCTCCACCTGTTCAACAGATGTTCTTTCCCTGTCACATGATATTCACACTCAGCTGGGTGCCTGCTCTTAATTTTCACCTAAAACCACATCTGTCTCTAACAAGGTTTGCATCAACATGCTTCACAAATTTTAATCAATGTTGATTAAACTGGAAAAGGAAAATACAAATAAATGTTCCTTCTCATATGAGGAGATGATTAATCAAGATAAACACTAGTGTTTAGTGCCCTGATGAGTGTTGTTCAACTGTCGTAAAGAGGGAGGGCACAATGGGATGCCATTATCAAAAGTATACCAGTGAATCCTCAAAAAGGTGAAAAACAATGTCATTAAATCTTCTTCAGACATCAACTTGAGTAAGAATACAGCTTTAGCTCCAACGTTTTCCCTGCCCCGTATTTTCAAGGGATAAGCAAGCTGCATTACTTTACAGGGATGGGAATTGAGACCTGGTTTCAAATTTACCAAGGCATTGGAATCCTATGCTTCTGAGCTTATCAATCACTCGATCGATGCCGGCTGGTGCTGGTAAATGCGCGCTGATTGCAAATCAGCATCATAGTGGCAGGGCTCTCACGTCTGCACTGAATGAGAGATTTACAAATCATACTTTTCAGACACTGCAATGACACAAATTCCTTTTTCTCCCACAGTGAAAAACACATTTAAAACTTATGATGGTGTAAAATAGGAGACAAACATCGCTACTCTTGCCAACTTGGTGATTTATACACCAGAGTGAGATCTTTTCCCGTAGCAGAAACACCTCTTTCTGCCTCTGCCCTGTTACTTTGTAAGAGGTAACTGTGCTCGTAAGTTCCTTTTTCACTGGGATATTATAGAAAATGTCAAAATAGCTAACATCTCTGCACATCTTTTACTTATTTAGTTTATGTGTTTTTCAGATGATGCAGCTGTGATGATATAACTATTTCATCCGTCTTAATGGGCCACTTTTCAGGCACAATTTCATACCTTTTTCACATTGTGACAGAAGAAACAAAACAATATATGTGAATGAGAGCATTCGGCTGTATTGATAAACTGTATACGTGAGCACAGGCAGGAGGAAGAGAGCAAACATTGAAAGGGCTGTCAAAAAGTGCTATGATAATGCTCGACATACATGCAGCGCATGTGTACTGTTTGCCAACTGAACAGATTATCAACAATTACCCTTGTATATAAAATTAGCTCCTTGGTTTTTCCCATTCTCATTTGACTAGAAGTCTAAATGAAAACAATATTATAACATTTCTTCCTTTTTAGTTGTTGACTGAGAAACTATGGCTGCAGCTAACATTAGCTCGCAGGCTGCTGACAAGCTCCCTCCACATTTGCTGCACAGGCAGAGAACATAATGAGTAATGACAGGGCGTCTCAAAATGTTGAGTTGACAAAGGCTTGCACCCTTAAAAGAATAAGATCCAAATTACTAATAATTAATGGCTAAGTTTACATGGTCTTTTAAGTTGCATGTTGATACTCTATTCTAATCACCAAAACTAAATGACACCCCATGGTAGCTGCAACAGGTGGGTGTGACGGCAATAAACAACAGCAAATCACTAATTGGTCCTGTTTGGTTCCACTTAGTTGAAGTTTATTCATGACTTTGAGAGACACGCTTTATCACCTGCTTTGATTTCCTTTTTAAAGTGCTGTCCTTTTTTCAAACATTTTAAATAGATAAATTCCCTCATGGTTCTGTGAAACAAGCCATCTGACATGACAGGTTGTAAGTCAAAAGAGGTGATGAGTCACATCCTGTGTGCTAATTATTACAATGGCTGCCACCTCGTCAATGTTTGCTTTAATCAATAAACCATTCTTTCCATCTCACCTGATCATATAAAGCTCTTGTAATATTATTTTAATGCATTTGAATTGGTGTTTTTCTTGTGCAAATTTTAAATTAGCATTAAAACAATATATGGAAAAATCTCTTCAGTTCAAACCCATTCAGTATGTATTAGAACATAAATACCTGTGATTCTCTCATCCATGTTACAAGGGCAAACATGTCATCGTCTTCTGCTGTGTTCATAATCTCTGCCTCTTCTGGGATGTTGGCTGTTTGCCTGCATCCCTTTTGGACTTGTTCGTCCTCTGTGACTCACTCATAATTGCTGCAGCATTTGGTGACTATTATTTATATCATCATCAGAAATCACAACTTTGCTTCTAGCAGCTTTACACTTAAGCTGCACAGTTTAAAGACAAATTGTTTGGGAGGTTCCTCAGAGCCCAACATTTGGGGAGTATTTAAATGAGTTGCACAGTATGGTCATTAAGGCTTGCAGTACAATATTTATCACTGATTGTGCCATTAGTTACAACAGAAAAAAAAAACTTTAATTTTGTGCTTGATGTAACTTTGATATTTGCTGCATGGAAGATTTATTTGAAATACCACAGGATGATGATATCAGAACATACCGTTTTACAACGCTGTTTTCCCACATGCATTGGAGTCCTGAAATGAAAGATTTTTCAGTATTTGTGAAGGCAAATGGTCCCAGCATTTCTTCTGAACGTCTTGAAGAGATTATCTACCAATCCCCCCAGAAACATTTCTGGAACATCAGATGACACAACATGCGAATGGAGCAGCTAATATTCCGGAGCATTTGCTGCTACTGAACAAGTTGAATGAGTTTGTTTTTGCTGGTGAGAATTGCTGCCATGTCTCCTTTTTACTGACCCATTTGCTGCTTTCCAATTGCCCTTCATTATTGTGGATATCCTCAGATACTTGCAGTATTGAAGATAAAACAACAACAATCATCAAGAAGCCTCACCCACTATATTCGGCCAGTCAGAAAGAAAACAGCAATTTCCCAAGTGTACTTTTTGCATCATGTTTCACCTTCTTTGCACTAGACATACACTCACCCTCACCAACTGTAAGAGCGCTTCTCAGGCAGAAAGTTTCCTGCTGTGAAGTACTTGAGTAACAGCAATTGCAGAAAATTACCAGACCAAATTGCCCATATTTTCTCCTGAATATCTTTCATGTGTAAAAACAGCTCAACACACTTTTATAGTTTATTTGCCGGAGAAAATCTAGAAAATCTAGCCCCTTCAACTGCAATGATCATGATATTAATAACAATACCATGAAGAATATTGAAAATACTGACATTCCAGTGAGGCTTCACTTAATAATCATCTCACTCTCATGCACTCTTCAGGCTGAAAAACAATGACAAATATGTAATCATGCTGAATACTGAAGTCACACCACGCTTGTAACTTTGGAAGTAGTTTTTTTTTCTTTTTCAATGAAGTAGGCCAGATAAACAGTCACTGTCATGCTCATATGGCCTATTATGTTCGTACATGAGACAAGATCAGTGTCAATCATCCAAAAAACTAGCTACTATAATCTGTTCTTTTCTGGCCTCATATCAGTTTACCAGTTTAGTAAATCTGGCCCCCAGTCTTATTACTTTTTCTGTGATCAAATGTTCTTTGATCTATATTTTAAAAAAATGCACATGTTTAAATTGTTCTGTTTATCTAAGCAAAGAGACTACATACTAATGCCTTGAAAAGGTTGGCATGTTTTGTTGTATACACAAAGAGGCCCTACCAGAAAACCCTCCGAGTTTAAAGCATTCAAGATATTTTTTCAGTGGCGGCACAAAAACATCCCTATTGTTGACAGTGACATAAAAAACTCCCACCCCTACCAGCATCTAAGTGAAAGAAGGCCAAAAATAACACATTTTCTTGATTAAAAAACATTTCCTATGAGATTACAACCACTTCACCAAGTTAATTCGAGGTACAGTGTTACTATCAGACTTGTCCAGTGTCTTACAACCTTTACACCATGTTTTAAAAAACACTCTCTCACGTCAGCACTGCCACAAGCTAAGCTCATCTCTCAGCACTCATCTAATTATGGAGGTCAGTCAGCACTGCAGAAGGAAGAGGAAAACTTGACAGATTTGCATTCATGTCATGAGTGGAGTTCAGATCATTTGCAAAGCCATCAACTGGATGTCCTTTCATTTCTGAAGCCTCTGCTGTCCTATCACTCCTACACACTGGGGATCTTAATGATGGTTCTCTTATTTGCAGTTATTTCAGGAAATTCAATGACTTGCTTGCCAGGGTCATGAGCAAAATGAACAAGACAAGCATCTTTGAAGATTATGATAATGGAAACGGAGGGCAAAATTGGAATTGTTTTAAAATTCACCCGCACGTTCCACATCTTATTATCCTTCCACTTGGCAGCCAACAATTTTCAAAGGCGTGATAAAAATACACATTAGATATATTCACTGCAACATCTATGTGGCAGAGCGCTTTATGGTCTGTGCAGTTTGGCTTCTCAGAATGAGAAAAATAAACACTGTTCACAGCAAAAACTAAAAGACACGGATCAGAGATCTACAGAGGAGACGGATGTTAGTCTATCCACAAAATAGTCATAAGGATTTACTCAGCTCAGCAGATGAAATACAGCCCTACATCATATAATTTACTGCAGTTAGTTTTTGATACCAAACACTACATAAGCCTATATTGGAAAGAAATAAGAAACCTTTCGTTCCTCTTAGGAGACTGACTATTCAATGCTTGATACAGTACTGAACTAAAGACCAGATGGTACAGACTAAAACATGCTTTAAGAGGGAGGATGTTGTTTCAAGAGGAAAATTCATGCAAATCGGGTCTTCAGCAAAGCTGTTGACTCATGCAATTTCACAGTGTTTACCAATAACAAATTGGAATGGAACATTAATAGTGCTTTCCGTGCAAAACCCTGGATAAGACTAAATGTTCAGAGAAATGTGTTATTACAGCTGACCTCAGAAGTGAAATGCTACATTAGCAAATTATGAAAGGTTTAGTAAGTGCCCTGCATATAATGACGGGGAAGGAAAAGGACATGGCGACCTCAGAAAATACACACACATTAGGAAAATGTCAGCTACAGCCTTTGAACTATGGGGACTAAATAAGTACCGACTAAAACATACGCAATTCCATCAGTGAGGAAACATCTAAGACCACATGTCCAACAGTGTCACAGACACTCTGCCTCAACACAAAATTATTCATTTCATTCTGAACCTGCTGCTACTTTGGTTCATTACTCAAGCCACTAATTAAAACTTCACTGAATTCATAGTTTACATCCTTGTGACATTGTTTTAGGTAGGAAACAAGGAATTCCATTTCCAAGTGGAAATTATGACAGCTTGCAGAGGTTAGGGAACTCATGCAAATTAGTATAACTGTGAATAGCAAAGTGGGGTAAAAGAGTGTCACATATATATATCTAATTGAAATTTTCGATTTTCAATTTAACAAAAAGCAAACAAGGAGTATGGAGGGACAAAACAGTCTACAGGGAAGCCTGGAGGTGTGTATTACATGGAGGCAAGAGGCAACCAGGTGCTGTGAAGAGTGAGGCTCTGCCCTCCCAGCTAATGATCAAAGACAGGCATAACTGCTTCTGATGACCATGGCTGCTGGCCAGACCAAATGCACAATGCGGGCAACGGTGTCAGCTGTATTAAGGCCGTGCCAGCCAGACAAAATACTATTGCTGGCACTGCAGCACATTCACACAGAAACAAAAACTGAATAATGTCTCATAAATTATCAAAATTAAATCTTTTGTCTGCTTTTACTAACCTTAAATTGCCCAATTTATCCAGAAATGATTATGCTTTTGGTTGCAAATTTTAAAAGAGGTTTTCATATCTGGGGATTTGCTCAGAACATGACATTAGAGAGAGAGGACTTGTCCCTCAGGCCGACTAGCCAAGATAATCCTAATGACGTCGGATCTTCTATTCGGGGTCCTGATCGAGATCCAGAGGGATCGACTGTGACTTCTCGCACCACTAGGGAGCTTTCTGATAACTCAGACTATTAACTCCCCTTTCAAAGAATTAAACTCCTGATGAAATAAATTAAAAAACCATAAGAAAAATTTCTATCATGTCAAGTTACGAAAGCAAAGGTCCCTTTTTTTTCTGTTGGCAGATACTGAGAGGGCTTTGCAAAGGGATTCTTATAGAACGGGAAAAAAAGTTTGCTGAATAGGAGAGAGCTGTCATAGGGTCCCAGTGTGCTGCTGTGAAAAAGTGGCCCTGTGGACCACAAAAGAAAAGACCATTCATTGAACTGATGGCCTGGGCTCGATCTGTCGTTCGAACTGCCCTCACACACAGGAACATTATGTCACTTTCAGTCCATAACCAGCGTTGTAGTACTAAACAAAAGCACAATCTGTCACACACCAACACGGGTATAGATGGACCTACTGGTCTAAAAAATATATTCTTGAAACTCATCAAACAATGAGGTCTACTAAAAACAACCAAATCTTTTGATTGCGTTTATTCAAAATTCACATGTAAGAGACTGACATAAAAATGGAAAAATAGATGTAAACAGTTGTGTGTAATCATTTACAAGTGCAAACATCCCATGAGCAACACAAGCAAATAAATGAATAAACTTGATGTATCGCACTAGTTCTCTACAAAAACATTTGTCACTTATTTTACAGGATGTGTTACAGACTCGGTTTGAATAGGATTTAAAAAACTTTAAATTAGACATTGAATCTTTTGGCTCTGTTGTTCATGGACTCCAGAGCTGGTTCTAAATCAGTTATATCTTTTTCTCTGTCATGTTTCTTCTTTTCAAATGTTGCGTGATTTGAACCTTATTTTCTATCTATATATTTATCTTCTTATGCAGAGTTTCACCCTGTCTCTTTAATCTTTTTAGTTACTCTTCAATAATAAAGCAGTACTCCTACTTGCACAGTACTCAAACAGATAAGTTAAAACAACTTATTCTGTGATTTTGTCATTTGACTTTTTTTTTTTTTTTCATGATCATAATATCAAATGGTTTTCCACTCATTGATTCTCAGTCTACCCCAGGAAGGCAACTCAAACAGTTGCTCGATTTAGTTTCACCAACAAAGATACTGTATAGCATAAATTGGGGTTTCACGGAGTGGAAAAACGAACATGCCAATATTTTGTTTTCCAACTTGACACTCCAGTTGGTTTGTTACACTGAACCATCACAAAGAAAATTGTCTAAAAAGGCCATGCACTTTCAGTTAAATTCTATGCTGCAATAATGCTTGGATGAAACAATCACTTTCAGAAGCCATTTTAAACCAATCAGAACAAACAAGTACTACAAGCACATCCAATCAATGAATAATAAGAGCTGCTATTGTTGACTGTCATCACATCTAAAATCAACCATATCTACAAGTAGGAAATGTTGATTGCTCCAAACTTTGTGTTTTGGCCACAAATGGATAGCTGGGAGTAAATGTAAAGATGATACAGCTGCTTTGTCAGGTCTGAAACTTTTAATAGATTACTTGCATGGTTCTATTTGGAAATAATTCTTCTCAACAATCTTTTCAACTGTTTTAGGGGAGTTAATCTACATAGAAGATGAATAATATAAATAAATATTATGATGTATTATAACTGATTCATTCATTCAACTCCGATTCTCTAAATTTGGTTTCATTAAACCAAACTGTTGCTTTTTTTCCTCAGGGGCATATTATTACAGTTGCTGTGGAGAACAGTGCACAGAGTGGTGTTGGAAGGTGGAGGCTAACTTCTTATCAAAGGAGGGTGAAGGCTGCAGAGACCCATCCACCGAAAACAGACATTATATCCTGCAATGCGTTTTTTTTTCTTTCACTGCAATGTCAATGCTGAAATGAACTATGGTGCAGCGCTATTGTGAAGGTTATTTTAAATTCTTAAAGATGGATAGCACTCTGTCTGATTTCAAAATGTGCAATAGTTATTCTGGTTTGCTTTGCAAAAAGTAAAGTGCTAGTTTTTCCATTACAGCCTATAAAGCTGCAAGATAGCAACAATATTTGATGTACAATGTTAGAGGGGGAGTGCTATCCCTGGCCGTATCATATCATTGAAAACAGAGCATTGTTAAAGTTTTTGGAATCTATGATACTGTCTCCAGTGTGAAAGTCCAACAACTATAGCGTACCAACACTAACTTTTAGTCTTCACTGTGAGAGTAATAGATTTTACACCATTATGGTTAAATCACAATGTTTTTGCAAGACTGTGTTATGGTTAAACAGTGTTATAAACATTGAGGCCTTGCTGAAGTCTAAATATAAGAAAATCAATACTGCTAAGCAAGTGTACTGCTACTACTGGCTAAGACTGCGACTTTCAAAATACATGCAGGGTTGAAAAAAGTTCAATGAGAGCTACTCGGATCTGCATCAAAATTAGATTGGGGCCTTCTTTGCCTATGTTCCACGTCTCCACTAAGTTTCATAAAGTTTGACAGTTATTCTGTAGTCCTGCTGACAGACAAATACACACACACACAAACAGAGAAAAAAACAGCCTGAAAAAGAATACTACACCAAGGCAGAGAGCTCATGATGGAGAATAGTTATACAACTTTTTTTAAAGTTATCATATGGTATAGGGCTAGTCAAAGGACATATTTTTCTCCAAAACTACAGAAATATACACCATTCAGCCATGACATTATGACCACCTGCCAATCATTCAATTGGTCCTCCTCATGCAGTCAAAGAAGCTCTGACCAGTCAAAGAATGTGAACAAGGAACATGTGAGGCTGTCCTAGGGTTTCCAGTATCAGGACAGCAGCAACAGATGCTTTTGGCCCTGTGGGGTGTGGGATGGCATCTTTGTGGAATTGGCTTGCTGGGTGAACACCTCTGACTCTTTGTCATTGCTGTTCAGCTGAGGGAGGCTGCTACTGCTACATGCTGCTGTCATGTGGGGGAGGGTTTGAGTTATCTGTTGTTCATGTAAATGTCAAAATAACATCCATGCGAATGCCAGTGCAGCGATTATATGATTAACTGACTATTCATATTAAAAAAATAAAGAATATTTGATTAATTCAATTTGATCAAGACCAGGAGAATGTAGCTTAGTGCATAAGAAACACACAACATGAAAAACCAATAAAACTCAAAAAATGTGTAACTAACTATTCAAGGCAAATATAATACAGACATGAAACAATAGAAGGGTAAAATTATTTCAAGACAAACTATTTCAGAAATGTGTTGCTTGATTGATATCAGAGTTTTTTTAAATGAAATATTGGACAAATAAATCGAAACGAAGAAGCATGAATGATACAAGCACTCAAGGAGCATATAGATACACGTCTTTTGTGTGAAGTTAAAAATGTTTATGTAGCCTTTTCATTCATCCATTTGGCACATCACTATACCTAGATTCAGGTTTCAGCAGAATATTAACATGTCTGTGGTTTTAATGTTGTGGCTGATTGTTGTAAAGAAATCTTTTAGCATTTATGAGTTGTTAACGTATGGGAAGCAATTGCAAAGACTTGAGAACTGTTATGATGCATTCAGTGGAATCAAACGATAGAGCTATTAAATTCCATTAGTGGAATCACCATTTCTGCTGTTTCCATTTCACAGTAACGTGTATTGACAGCAATGCTGCACAGCCCTCACTATGTGGTTGTAGAGCACCACGCCTCAGTGTTTTCCATTGTTATGGATGAAATTCCCTATAAAGCACTAAAAGATCAATGCTCGCAGGGGCTCCACCTTGTGCAGCCTGGAGCCTTACTAAAAGCCTCGGTGTCTCGTCTCAAGATCAAGCTGGCATCCCCAGGGACTCACCTTATACCAGAAAGAGGGGAACCCCACACACAATAACACATACACACAGTGTCAATGCTACGGACTGCTTCATCTTGCAGACAACCACTGCTGGGAAATCAGCGCAGCTTCTAGTTACTCTGTCCCTACTCTTATTTCACTTCTGTGATACAGGCAGAGCTAATTAACTTCCTGTAACAAAGGGCTCTACCACTGTTGTTTCACAGCCTTATTATTGGTTGAGCCAGCGGCCTGATAGTACGAGGTGAATGTCACGCTCTCCTTGGGCCGATCAATCCAGGCGATCAGATATCAGACACCTGAGGGATTGCTCTAACCACAGATCACTTGTGCGCAGACTCATACTGGCACGCACTCAACTGCGGAGAATCCTCACAAAGATGAACTAAACCATGGCTTCTGCCAGGAAGAAAGCTTTTCAACAGACAGACATGCTGAACTGAAAGGTTTTCTTCTGAAACATTCTGTCTTTCTCCAATTTCAGCCTATTATATTATCTGCATGTCAGCTTGATGAGATGACTCCCACGTTGATAAGACCCTCTGCTCAACTGCAACTGCTGCACTTGTCACATCCTCTGTTACTGAAAATTGCATACCTTGCTCAAGGTTACAGACATTGGTTTTCACTCAGGGGTCGAGGAAGCCAGACGAGCAGCTCGCTCTGTTCACGTGTCAATGTCTTTGCTTGATTTTTAATAGCCTCTGTGAGAGGCTGTGGCCTGTGTGGGGACGGTGGTACAACCAACAGCCATTTTAAATGTGCCTGTAAAAGTCATTCAAAACACAATCAGCAATGGTAAACATTGCAGTTCACCCTCCCAGGGAATGTTGATGACAATCATTTTGTTAGCAGATCATCAGCCTCTAACCAAGAGGGATAACACCAACTCCTTTGTAAACCTAAGAGAGGATGTTGTTTACAAAGACCACTGCTTTGAATACACACTAGGGTCTAGTGACATTCGCTTTGGAGAATCATAGCCTCATTCGTCTGAATAACACTATTGTCATCCTCCTATCCATTGCTCCTATCCATCAATGGTTGGTTTCAAGTGTAACGTTACTTGATAAAATATAAGGATTTACAAGACGTTGTCACTATCTAAATAAACCTTATTTAACCTGATTTGTATGGGCACCACCTTCAAAGAAGGAAAAAAGACAGAATCTTACGATTCTGGTATGTTAAGTTAATATTTCAATTAATAATCAGTCTCATATTGCACTACTTTCGTGAATTCTCGTTTGGTTTGACAGACATTACGTAAAGAAAGCATATGCACAACCTGTTAATTATATACATACATGAACTATTTATTAAAACGATATGACCAAAGACATGAACCTTAAAACAAACTGGAGAAATGCGTTGAATATGGGTGATTAAATAAGACACTCAGTGAATTGAAAATAAAATATGGGGAATGGAGAAGTACTGGATTTATTCAAATAGTTTAGGTTTGTTTATTATTTGCTGCTACAAACTGACATCTTGGATTCATTTATCATTTTAACAGTGAAAATCTTGAGGCACCTATCGTAACCGTCTGTAAGATGAAAAACGGGTCGACCTTACTTCACTGTAGTCCTGTTAGTCAGCTCGGAACACACCAGGTGGTAGCCAGCGGAGTCCAAGTGGATTTCTCTTGGTTCAGCGTCTCAGGGCCTTCCTTGGTTATTGATGACTTTCGTGGACTTTGAAGTTGGCTGGATGGTCGCTTCTTATACATCCGCAGACGGAAATGGATGGCACCGAGGACCTCACCGTACAGAATGACATAATTGTCCAAGTGTCGGGAATGGGTTGGGTTGCTGACCAAATCTGATGAGTTGAACTTAAATTCACAAAATATTAACAAAAAGCTGACAAGCTTGACGCTTGCTTTCTTGGTAGGAAAAATATGTGATAACATTGTGCATCAGCGGAGGTTAAAAACGTGAGACGTAAAAAGACATGGATGACAATGGACGAACACAAACACAAAAACGTTTATCTTTCTACTACTTCATTCTGTTTCTTTCTTTGCTCGGATCTTCTTCTTCCTCCTCATCTTTCTATCTTAGTCTTAGTCTTTCCATCTTCTTCTCAGTTCATAACTTTCTTCTTCATGATTCATTAATTCCATTCTCTCTCTTTTTCAATCTGATTCTCATTGATTCTGGATTTTTGGATCGCGGGTTCCGGGGTTTGACTCGCAGAGGCGGGGCATGACGTAGGCTTACGCTACACTTTCAGCCAACGATATGCCTGAAACTGTTGTGACGTCTGCATGGGCGTGTTTGTAAGACGATCTGATGTTAGAGATTTTGGATAAAACCAAGAAACTCTATTTCTCCATTCCTCTCATAAAACATTTGTCTCGATAATTCTGAAAACACCACAACTTGTTAAGATATTCAGATTAAAGATATAACATAGACTTATGATATAAAGACATCAAATAACACATTACATGACATATTATAAGTCTCAAAATTCAGATGAATATCGGTAAAGTTATTAACTATGAATAGCGAACCAAACAATGTTTCTTCTGTTAACCATGGAGTACAAAAAGAAAGGACAGGAACATCGGTTAACAGTTGCATTACTTCATATAAATGTCCAGTTTTCTGACTTAATTTGGATTTAACTATTCAATACTACAGACTACTAGGGGGCAATGTGGTTCCATAGTCAGGTTAGTCATTTTTCCAACATTGTTATTTCTTCGTTACTTTTCCAAGTACGATCGTGAAAAGGGTCTTAAAATGCAGCTCGTGATTTCACTGAGAACCTGAAAGAACTTATACAAAGATATCAAACACATTTAATACAGTTTTCTTGGTGAGGGTAGATGTCACCTTTGATTTACTTTGTCCAGATAAGGTAGAGAGTGGGTTAGTCTGGTTTTTCTCCGATTTTCTCCTAAGAGGGTCCTTTGTTTGTTCAGCTTAGTTAGCACTAAGTTATTAATGCATCCCACATAAGTTTATGGCCCAGGTCTGTGCCAAATACACTCCCAAATGCTTTCATAGGCCAAAAGTTGTTGTAAATTAGTCTATCTCAGTCTCTTCCTTTGTGTAGACGTCCCACATCTGGTCCCTAAACAGAAAAACATCCCCCACAGGAATGTTTGGGTCTTCCAAAGGTTTAAGTTTGTATTAATTCCACACTTGAGTTCGCTACACAAGACTGCCAGCAGTTTTTTATTTCTACCCTACAAGCTTTGTCAATATGTTCCACAATAATACATGAGCCGAGTGTAAGCCTCTGTATCTGTATCTCACCTTTTCTTCGACTATCTCCATGATACTTTCTCATCCTCAATGTAAAATGTAACACTGTCTTTTCAACTTTGACCATCTCATTATAGTCCTCCAGAAAATCCTTTTTCCCATAACTCTCATTTGCACTTCCCTCCACCAAGGTTGACAATACTCCTCAGTGTTTCTGGCATCAGCAAAGTGTTTCCCTTTGACACTGACATGACTTCTCATCTCCACTTGAACAAATACTCTTATTAGTCATCTATCATTCTTTTCTGTATTCTATATTCAGGCTTTATTTTTTCTTCTTCTTTGCACTCAGTTTTGTTCCCCAAAAGATGTAGAAGAGTTGACTGGACCCCCGCTATTCTCTGTGGTGTATCTACAATCCTGCTTAGCCACAAAAGAAGACTACGATGGACAGGGTTGTTACCTACTCAGTTGCAATGCTAATCTGCCTAGGGAATCCCATCACATAGAAATGCTTTTATGTTTCAAAGATGTTCTTTAAAAGATTAATGACTAATAGTTCTTGCTGATGCACTTCATGTAGGAGACTTACCATTATTAAATGGCAAAGCAGACTGCAACTGGATTTCTTCTGAGTATTCAGCCTAAGGTCGCCATCGATGACGTATTTATTGGACAGTGCAGTTCAAATGCATTCAGGCTAGCTCTTATTACAGATATAAGGGTTAATTTGCTTGGGTTTTCCGGATAATTTGGCAGTCAGGGAAACACTGGTGAGTAAGAGGTGCAGCAGTGATGCTGCCTGCTAAATCAATCCCAATCTGAGTATGTCCATTTACCCTCCCCTCACTGCACTGCCAACATATTGAGCTGCCATCTTAGTAGAGACCTGATTAATCTAATCAAATTGCATCACGGGATAACATTATGTGCTCCTTTGTACAACTTCAAAGCATTTCCATCACGGAAACACACTGAAATCAATGACTAACCTTGCTGTCGCTTATCTCTAACCTTTTAAAAAGTTTAAATTAGATTTATGGAGGAAATCAAATTCAAGTTTTGTATAAAATAGTCACCAGTCGGAAAAAAAAAAACTTTCACCAATAATAAGTACAACAGCAGAGTGAAAAAACAGGTCATATCATTTAATCTGAACTCTGGGATTTTGGTACACTGTTAAACTGGGGAGAGAATGAAAAAGCTGGAGATGGCTTCAGAGTACTTGGAAGATGCAGAATTTTTGTTTTCCCTCATTCTCCTTCTGAAGAGAAATGGGCTTAGAGATTCAATCAGCTTTGGACAATCAAAGCCGTATGTGATCCAGCTCTGCCTTGGTGTCTCTGTCCTGTGTACAAAAGTGAAAAGAAAACGACAACAATAAATGATCAAACAAAGCCAAAAAAAAGAGAGAGAGAAGGCATTGAACCAGCAGAGCGTGAAATAATGAGCTTTTTCAAAACAGCCTAAGAGGGCCTGGCTGTGTGCATATAAATTACTCTTTTTAAGACATAGAAACTAAATTAAACCTACAAAACTTCTTTACAAGGCCATGTCTTCTTACCATCTGGCTCAAGCACTTCAATCTCTGTTACACCTTTACGCTGCCGCCTGACCACAAACGAGCGCTAGTGGTATCGATCCAGTCGTATACTCCTTTTATTATCTGTTCTTCCAACCAAAGGCAGCTTTCCGCTTTGATAGCACCACTGTCGTAGAAAGGCATAAATTCTCAAGCCCATTTGCTGTGAGGGGGTGGATAAATGGATGTGAAATCAAGCCATGAAAAGCCAACATGGCATGGTGGGGAATTTTATCCTGAGCTCGTTAAGAAAAGCATGGTTCCTTCTTTGCTTGCAGTGGTGTACAATAAAGTGATAAAAAATGTGTTTTTTGTCTGGTTCCCAGATTTTTCTTAAGCATATTATTGGGAATGTTAGCTTGAGCTTTTGTTCTGCATGTATATACTTTGGCATGGCAGCCATGGGAGAAATCAAGCCAGGCTTTATCCTGTCAAACTAACAGTGAGCTATAGAGCACATGAGGAAGAAGGTCCCGAAGTCTCCCCATGCTTTGTGACAACAGGGTAGCTGTGTTTCAGAGAGACCAGGGTAAATAGGGCTATGTGGAGTCGCAGAGCTGCCCCGATCAAAGGCCTCTCTCTCAGCTTGCTGTCAGTTTCTGATGTCCTCTGTTGCTTCTCTGCCCAACGTTCCTGGCTGACTGACTAGCTGAGGCTCTGGACTAGTTTACATGGGGGATGGCCCAAAAAGAAAAGTCTGAGGACAATGACGGCAACACACTGTTACACGTAATCAGTTTATGCAGCAAGAGTCTGATGGTGCAGCAGGTTGGAATTCTCAATCCCAGCTACCCCGTGTTCCCATTAAGATCCACTGTTGTCTTTTAAGTTTCTGAGAAATAGCTGCAAAGTTAAGAGATCCAGCAGGGGGAAAACCCCTGTTGTTTTCTTTGAATGTTTCTACACACCTGGTCATCCACCTCTTGAAAGCCTGCACATGAGGAAAAAATGCCCTGCGGTGCATTGTTTCAATAGGAATGCTAATAAGATTCACAACAAGGAGGAATTTCTCTCTGAGTTTTCTTTTTCTGTGAATGTTCCAAGCCTCTGGAGACTGCTGCAGTGTGCATAACATTACATCACAACAAATGAATAAGCTTGAGATGGTAGAAGATTAAAAGTATGTGTTTTTGCATCAATATGTTGGTGTAAAAAATTGCATAAAATCTTGTTCTTCTACCTGACCATGTTTTTCCACCTTCTTCCTCGATGTGTATATTTCAACAGAGCTCCAATTAGGAGACTTACACTATGTTCCCTCTACAGATCGGCATATCTTACTTTTTTCCCACATGGTGGGATCACAGTGGGCTTATGCGTGACTTCTCGTGATTGAGCTCCCTTTAGCTAACAGGTGCTATCATCTCTGCAAACCTTCACCAGCAGCTCACCTCACACAGTCCCCACAAACGGTGTAAAAGATGAACAAATGTATAAATTATCTGATCCCGAAGAGAGGTGTAGCGTGAAATCCTAGAATGAATGAAAATTGAAAGGGTGCTTTTTCAGGATGAGAGCTAAAAAAAAGAGCTGGTTTCTTGGATTTCCATCTCTGTTAGCACAGAGTTGGTGTTACATCAGAAGACTGGTTTAAATTATCCATATTACTAATACTTATTTACAGAGAACTGAACCCTCTTTAAGGTCCTATTCCAAAAAGACTGGCATGCTCTTGGTCATCTGTTGAAAAAAAGAAAAAAAACCGTTGTGAGGCAGCTGCTGAGTCTTTGTTCAAAGTGTGCCGAAATAGCCACTGGGCAGGCATTATGCAAATGTGTTTCATAGTGATGTCGTAAAAGTCCAGAAGGAAAGTTTATGTTGGTGTAGCTCAGGAGTTAGAATGTCAATTTAAAGGTAGCTGTTTTGATCCCAAACTTCCCCAGCATAGGCAAGGTACTAAAGCCCACATTTCCCCCCAGTGTGTTCCTCACTTGTAAGTTGCTTTGAATAAAAGCATCTGCTAAATAAATGTGTTGTTACTACAAACAAGTTCAAGAGTTTAGGAACGGCAGGTTTTAAGGAAGAGTGGCATTCCCTTTGCTGTGGTTTCATTACCAAACTCTTATAAGTAAAAAAGCATTATATATATCTTCTTTGATAACACCATTCTTGAATCCAAGAATTGAGTCTATTCACTCTCAACAGGATCCTTGAAATATTCTAGAGTAAAGTGTGCAAGACTCAATAAATCTAACAAGATGGCTGACTAGTGCCTCTGTTAGCTGGTTGAATTTTAAGAACTCAGTTTCTGTGTCCTCCTCCTTCTCACTCTTTCCACTTCGCTTCAACATCCTCCACTGGGTTTTGGCTCCACCTTCCTCCCACCAAATCACAGTCTTTGCACTTGTAACCCCGGGTAAGAGATGATTACACCTTCCAAAGCAGAAATTGGGCCTGAGAGCTTGGCCCTGACCTCCCTCGCACACCTCCATCTTCGTCTATCATGACTACAAAGTGGAAGTATCGAAACAGCAAGCACTTAAGACTGGTGTACACTTGTAGAATTACTAAGGTGAGTAGATGGGACGAAAATTTGCTGGATAGAATACATCTAAACCAAGCATCATGTAGAGATGTGCACCTGTGCTTTCACATTGATGAATACATGGAACACACTGTCTCGCTTCTACGCCCCAAACCCATCGTCCAAAGCTCAAAGGCCAAATGACAGATGATGATGTCTGATTCTCAACATGCAACATCTCCCACAGAGTCAGACATAAACTCCGACAAGAAAGAACTGTAAAGACCACCCCATTGCACCGTTGTAATCTTGGCAAACTGTGAGAGCATAGACAGCAAGAAGAGACTGAGGTTGAGGGAGCACAGAAAAAAAAAATAGGAAAAAGATGTGATGGATTGAAAAGAAGGGAATAGGTAGTTTGCAGGGACACGAGATAGCATAAAGGTAAGAAGGAGGGGAGAGAGTAGTAAGGAGGGGGACAGAAAAAGCGACACACTTTCCCAGCTTATTTACACGTAGCCACCAGTATGACAGGTAATTTGGGCAAATTCTCCACAGAGCCCACAGCAGACGGCGAGGGGGATAAAGACGAAAGGAGAGGGCAAACGAGAGAAAAAAGGGAAAGGAGGAGAAAGGGAGGAGAATGAAGGAACAAGCACTGAAGGGGACGTGTGCAGACTACCTGACACGGTCTGAGTTAGGTCTGAGAGCATGATAGCAAATGGGTTTCCAGATTCCAATCAGAGGAGGGGAGTGGGACAGGGGGGTGGGGGTGGAAGGATGAGGGTGTGTGCAGAGGAGGGTGAAACAGGGGCGGAAGTCATCCTGTTGACGGAGTCTGAGCATTTTATTTATTATCAGCGAGGAGGAGATATCAAAAGCACTTTTTAATTCAATTCCTCTTTTCCTGTTGAGGCTGAGAGATCAAGCAGAAAGCAGGAATAGCCGAGGCAAAAGGAATGAAGGGAAAAATATATCAAGATCTCCCAATTTATTCAGGCTCTGATTTATTCACTTGTTTGTGTAGCTTGTGTTCTGCGTGTACACATATGTGTGGCTGTGTGAGTGCTGGTATGTGTATGCGATTCTGTGCGAATGTGAGCATTCGTCTCACACCTCAGACTGAGGCAAAAGCAAGCTTGTATTAATAGAAAGCTCATGTTCTTGTTCAGTGCATGGCTGTCTGTCAGTGCTCAGAGCCAATTAGAAAACACTTGTTAATGGAAAATATCCCTTCCCTGTGTGGGGTAACTTTATTTTCCCTCACAATGACAGCAGTCGAGGTGTGGATGACAAATGCAGAGATAACAAGGCGCTTGCCCTCAGGGAGTAAGATGTGAACTGGACCCTACAGTGGCTTCCACTTTCTGTGGTGACTCATGATTAGGAGGAGGAGCGTTAACTTGGTGCTGACCTTTTCACCCAGCATCCTTTTGTGTTCAGCTCATCCTTCTCTTGACACAAACACAAGTGCAGATGAAGCCATGGGCACATGCTGGGCACACATTTGGGAACACTCTGCCTCGCGTGCAGCCCTTCTGATATCAGTCCCTCCTCCGAGATTCATTCACTTAGATTCACACTGAGAATAGGCCTGGTTAATAAATGTACAAGTGTGAGCATGAAGGCTTTGTGCGCACACATTTAAACCCACACACATACACACTCTATCCTTCGACTTCATCAATCTGCACCCCTGTTGCACACCATCTGCACCTCAAACAGCTCCATGCAGAGCAGCACACCCTGTGCTACACGCAGTCTCACAGTTTATGACACCGTCAGAGTGGAAGAGCAACAGAAGTCCAGCTTTAGAGAGCAGATGGGTCAAGAGAGGAACACCCAAAGGAGTAGAAAGAGGCTGTGCATAAGACATGGAACTAAGGAAGACAAACAGACACAGAAGAAGTGGTAACCAGGGTAACTCAGAGGATGACATGAAGAAGTCAACATTACTACAGATGTCCACCTCTGGTAGTTGCTGCACATTCCAAAAGAAGGTGCATAAATGTTGGGAGGAGTAAAGGTGGGTTTGGTGAAGTTGGGCTGAAGAATGAGAGAAATTAAATATATAATCAAAGCAGGGCTCCGAACCGGTTCAAGGAACGAAAACGAAAACCGAAAACGAACGGAATTTTACGAGGAACGGAAACAGAAACGAAAACGAAAACGAAATGGTCTTCAACTGTTCCGGAACAGAAACGTTATTCTGAAATCCACAAAACCGGTTAATAACGTTTTTTTTTTCCGTTCCCTATATATTTTATAAAATTTCACAAAAGCGTAGCCTTTGTCAGGGGAAAAAAACGACTACTTCCGGTTGTGCGTTCACTTCGCTGCCCGCTAGGCTCAATGCAGGCATGTCACGAATCACCGTGACGTCACCTAGTTCCAGCGTTAGCCCCACCAGCCTGTTTTTGACACTGATAAGT
Organism: Odontesthes bonariensis; assembly: GCF_027942865.1. Lineage (NCBI taxonomy): Eukaryota > Metazoa > Chordata > Actinopteri > Atheriniformes > Atherinopsidae > Odontesthes > Odontesthes bonariensis. The sequence goes on from NC_134510.1 coordinate 30,817,171, forward strand.
AAAATCTTACCCTTCGTAGTTTTTTTGTGATCAAAAGTTGTTTTAGTTGTTTTATGCAGTAGGATGTTATGACCATACAGCAGATGAATCGTTACTTTAATAAAGCCGAAAGTATGAAATGTTAACGTTGTCAGGTTTACTGACAAAAAGGATTTAAGTGTCAGTAGGAGGACACTGTCGGGACGAATGAAACCCTTGTTTCAATCGTCACCCACGCCTTAATGCTGGGTCAAAATAAAACAGGAGGATCCACTATAAATTCTGCAACAGGGCTCAAGTAAGTAGCCTAAAGTAATAATAATAGAATAGGTGAATTAGATGAAATATAGTCTTCAGAATGGCAGAAAAAAAGCTTAACAGAAATTTGGATCTCGCGCATTGGCGCACGTGTTTCATTCGTCCCGGCTCTCCCCCATTTATCCAGAAATGTTTTTGATAAGAAATTATTTATCATAGAATAGGCCTATAGGCTACAGTAAGCTATGTGGGATGGATAGCCCATCTAAATGTTTTTGGATGCTGCCGGTGATTTATTATTTTTGGGCATAGAGCTACGGTGTAAATCAAGGGCAAATACTAATGAGTACGTCTATTCTAAGGTAAAGTGCACACACGTAGACTTGATAGGCCCGCCAAACACTGCCGGAACGATAAGAACGAACGATATTTTACGTTCCGAACTTGTTCAGGAACGATATGTTGGTGGCGGAATGCAAGAACGAAAACGTTAAACATGCCTGAACCGTTCAGAACGGAACGATTGAAAAATAATTTCGTTTTCAAGCCCTGAATCAAAGTGAGAGAAAGGATTACCTCCTTTGCTTCAGTGGAGTATATAATTGTTGTAGAAAAACACTGTGACTTGCTGCGACAACAAAACACAATTGTGCAGCAGAGTGCCGAGTGTGATGCTGGGAATTAACAACAGTGATAGGGATGGTGATAACAGTGAGACGATGGGGAGGAAAGATTCAGCTGATTATCTGTTCGATGATAGCAGTGTTGGTGGTTATCATGATGAAGGTAGTGAGGATCAAATGTGGAATAATGACTTGATGGTATGACAAAAATAGACAACTTGATTAAAATTGCTACTGATGCCTGTGATGATAGTGGTATTTTGTTGGCATAATTCTAATCACAGAGATCTCAGATTTGACAAATTCTGCCATAATTCAAGGTGGCAAATCAGGAAGCTGTTATGCACCAAATTAGTCCTTTTGGGTTTTTAATTTTCTTTTTTCCCGCCACATTTCAGAACACAAATCTTGATATCACTTCTTGACTATTCGACATTGCCATCCAATATTGCCCTGGGGTATCTACACTGGTGTCACTTACTTGCTTTTATTTAAAATCCACTTGTCACTCTTAAAGTTAAATTAGACCTACAAGGCTCATTCACACCTACAGAAGAAAACCTTTCAAGCTTTTCCACCACCATCCCCTTCAGCTTGTGAAAATACTCCTCTTACTGTCACTCATAGTGATGAGCTCTCTGCTTTCAAGGCTGAGGCAGACGTTGCCAGCATCAGATGTGTAGAAGAAATAAATAATTAATTGTATATATCTTAAGAAATGTAATAAAGTCCTATTAGAAATATATATTTTTTTCATGATTATGACATCTAGTGGTCAGACTAAGAACAATGTAGCCTCTCCAACACTGATTCAAGGAAGGATGTTTAGTTTTGAATTTACAGAAATTAATAACATTGTGATGTCTGTGTTTAAAGTAACAAGTGATAACTTAACTGTATTAAGTCTGACCCTGGCTGCGTTTTTTTTTTTTTTTCATGATTTTAATGCATGATTTCAAATTTAAGCTCCAGACATCAGGGGCCCTTGGCAAAATTGTCTTTGTCCCCCTCAGATCTAATTTTTTTTGCATTTAATTTCAATAAAACTTTCCAGTTTTGGAAAGCACACATACTACAAATGACTGTAATGTCACATCTTTGAGTACAAGAAATCAAATTCATAAAAGTATCAAATTCAATAACACCATTTAAATCACTGAATTGTATGTGCAAACATGACAATTAGCAGTCTATTAGTCGTCTTTTTATGTTTTATATGACTTAGCTGTTTGTTTTTATCAGCCATTTTGTTATTTGCTATTGTATTATTATTTGTCTATGTTTATTTGCTTGTACTTTGGCTTGATACCTTATTTGACATTAACCTGCCAAGGACTCTACTTTAGCCTGTTTAACTATATCTGGCACACTTACCAGACAGGCTGAATAATCGTGTATACATTGTACCTTTTAAAGAAATGAACACAAACATCTGATGTGCAATGTTTTATTCAATTTTACTTATTTTTTATTTTACAGAGTGTCATATTGAAGTAGATAAATTAGTTAAAAGGCCACACATCAGATATATGAATTGAAACATGGGCTTAAGCTAGCCTCCCATGGCATAGTCTTTTAAAAACTCAACGTCTGACGAAGTCTTGCTTTGCTTTGCTTTGCTTTGCGAGCTTATATAACATGTTGCTAAGTCTTGTTGACAAATCGGCTACATTGTACGGATATTCAGGAGGAAAATTCCAGAGCTTTTTCTTTTTCTTGCAAGGACTAGAATGAAGCAGAGTAAGCATGCTTAGTTTTAAATGTCTCTTGTTGTTTGCTTTGGACATGGTGATAATTTCTTGGTATGTCAAAATTTTTGCCTTTGATACTTTGACACTTGTGAAAATATTTTGATGTACACTTATAAGTGCACATTTTTTTAAGCACTCATGCTCCAGCTGTTCCTGCCATCACAGCTGCTAACCTTACTAACCTGCCACTGGCAGACACAAGTCCAATCTTAGTCATATCTAGCCCTCATGACGTACTTGCATATGTGATATGGGACCTCACGTCATTTCCAAGAGTGCATGACTTCTCAAAGTTTTTCTCAAAATTAAAGTCAATTTAAATTTAGGAGAATTAAAATGTCTTCAAATCAAAATACAGTACTGAGACATAAGTACATAGAAATCAAATATGTTCAATTAACAAGAGTCAATATAGTTCTTTACTTCCCTGATATTATTTTAATGTCAACATTTACATAGCATATGTTTTAGATACACATGAGCCAATCTGATTAAGCTGTCCACCTGGAAGCTCTGAGTGGTTAGCACAATACTAGTGTAAACAAAGCTTTGATTAACTGGTCTTTACTCTGACCCCAATCTTAGAAAAGCCAAGATAGGACGTAACTCTGTGTTGCTTTACACAGGTAACGTGAGGGAGGTCATCCGTCAACCCTGTGTAATTAAGTGGGTGGTCTGAAAATGCGCCTTTAGGATACCATTAACCCATGCTAGCCTTACAAGGCTATGCAAACACAGTCCAAATACACCAGCAAACACATATCTGTCTGTGGAATGAGTGAGCAGAGAGGAAAATCCATTTCATGAATATTGGATTTCATTATGAGAGTGAAAATACAGCTTTGCAGTGGATCATTCTTTAATGACCCCAAAGTCCACATGCATGAATCTTTTAGGAGTGGCTGTCTGTTTGATATGGGTAAAAGAATAAGAGAAAAAAAAATGAGGATAGCCACATTCTAGTGGGTTTTGATGAATCATGAGACGAGTTAGGTTAAGCACCTCAGTCACTTTCTCAGACAATCTTTCAGACAGGTAGTCGTCCTGTTGCTGGCACAAAAAGAGGCCAACAGGGTTCCATTTTCACTTTTGTGAAATCTGCAGAGGGGAAACATTAGCTATTGAGTCCAAATTTAAAGTGTGTGTCAAATATTAATAGTATGACATGATTTTGTGGATGCTTGAGGCTGGGCTTATTTCTTTTATCAGCATTCATTTTCAAAATGACAGGAAAAAGATTTCTACTGAGAATTTTTCCTTCCCTCCAGACTGATCCTCACCAATAAGCCAAGAGGTTTGACTCCTTACTTTTTTTCTCCAGTCTGTCATTGGTCCATCGCTTGCAGTTTACAAACAACACACTTTTCGGGCCAAGGCTGAAAATATATAAACCCAATGCAGATTCCCAAAAAATACAAGTCTGATACTTTTAAATCCAACACATACATTTTCTTTGTCTCATTTTTCAAAAATAGGGAGCTGCCATACAACAAGTCCTCCAACTGAAAGCAGTTCCAGCAACATTCCAGATTAGGGCTCGAAAACAGTCATGGTTAGGTTTAAAATACCTTCTTTTTACAAAGCGTCTGCCACCCTCATGAACAGCATTTAAACAGTTGCCTTGGATACATGTAAACGCTGTACACTAGAAAAAAAACCCACCTGGTTAGGGTTAAAAATCAAAACTACGTGGATAGGGTTAGAAAACAATCACAGTTAGGACTGAAAAACAATCTTTTTAAAACGAGACCATAAATGGGAAACATTTTTGACCTTTCACACACAGTTGCTCTCACAAGCAATATATGTTGCATATTCTCTGAAAGAAAGAAATAGCTGTATCTGCCTGTATGAACAAACACCTCCTGGCCACATGAACATGTTTGGGGAGGAAGTCAGTCAAATATATCATCTACTTTTATGAGCCAAGTCTCCTTTAATAAGTCATTACTATGGTGACTGACATGAGAGCAACTAACAAGGAATGCTGGTGAGAAATGATCAAAATAAAGGTAACAGAGAACATGATGTTAATATGAACATGAGTGAAAGCAGAAAGGTATTTGTCACCCTAAAATGCTGTGACTCTGCCGCTCATTAGGATTTTGTGGTTAGATGAAAGCACATCTGTATTCAGTACAACGCAGAATATCTGAAAAGGGTATGTATGAGATCAAAAGGCCTGTGCTTGCACAAGATCAAAAGCTTAAAGCTTATACAGCAAAATTCAAGATATTATTTAACACGTTATTAATCACTTCACTTTGCTTTTTTTTTCTCCTGCAGTTTGAGGGAAATATTGTATTTTGTATATTGTATATGTAATATTTTTCAGCTACTTGAAGTCAGCAACTTCACCTCACGATGCAGGTGTGGTAACGCAGGCATGAAATTAATGTTGCGACCAACCTGGCAGGGCTAATAAATAAAACAACCGACTACAGCCAGACACAACCCACCATATGGTGTGCCTCCGTCTGAGTCTGCCTTCAGCCATCCTTTGTGCAAAGCACAGTCCATCACAGGAGTGGCCTGACCCTCTCCAGCCCAGCATCTCTTCTCACCTTCCCCTTCCTCACATGCAAAAGCTATTACTGCTGCTTCCTGCTGCACTTACAGCGAAACCAAACCACAGACTTTATGCATCAGGGATCAATGCAATGTCCCTAGTCTGACAACATGGAGTCTATGTCCCCTTCGGGATGTGCATGAGACTATCTAGACAATTATGATTTAAAAAAAAACAACATATCTTATCCACTTACTCCCTATTTTATCATGGTGACAAAGTGTGGACAATATTTCTCTATATCATCCACAAATCACTCAATCGCTTTCCATCAGTCAATGCTAAATTCTGATTTTGAAATTGTATGCAAGTATTTTTACTCAAAGGTTATAATAAAAATCATAACTCTACATTAAATGTAGATGTTGCCTCGAAATGAAATAAAGGGAAAAAAATGTTACCAATGTTAAGCAGAACCAGCTTTGTTTTGGTATTTCTATTTCTAAAGTAGTTTATTTGGCTGATGCCCAGTCCTATTAATTTTATTGCCATTTTTGTATTTCAGCAATTTGATGGGGAGCAGTATATAATTACATTCATGCGTCACCAGTCCCAATTCCAACTTTCTGTTCAATATGAATGTCTTCAAATCTCCCCACAACAGCACGCAGTTGCAAAAACTGCAGTTGGGCTTAAATTGGCAATAAGTTAGATAATATTAATCATAAAGAAAATAACTTGTGTTAGTATTGAGACAAGATCCCAATTATCCTTCTTACTCATGGTTAGAACTATACCACGAGTGCCAAAAGCTGCAGTTCCTCAAATTTCCACTTGAGGCGTCAATCCCCACAGATGTGGGGAAACTTTGTTAAAACTTTACTGCGCAGATAAATATATTTACAAGATGGTTGAAAAAAAAAGGTTGCTGCTTAATTGATCCCTTGCACATTACTTCAAGTTACAACCACTCAAAATGGCAGTGAATAAATGCAAAGCTGAAGGTTTAAAAAAAACAGTCCACAAGGCCCTGGATGAGGTTAAGGCAGCTACTTCTATCTTTATCTACAGTCTATGTTAACGACCCACAACTATATCTCTTTAACAGAGCAAACACCATGCTACACAACAGCTCGTGAAACAAACAATTTGCATCACAAGTAATAACAAAACACCCACAAGTATCACTGATAATACCTTAACAAGTGGCGTAACAGTTACAAACTGGGAAAGGCTCCTCGGTCTCTCTTTCCCAAGCACAGAGAAGAGAGATCCAGGGTGAGGAGCAGAGAGGCAGATGCACAAGAGGACTTTTTTTCTCAAGAAAGAAGCTTATGCCTCTCTGTGGTGGTGCCTAACGTATAAGTCAATAGTATTAAGATCATTTTAAACCATGTCCTCATATTTAATTCAAAATGTTTAGACATTTATAGTATATAAATCTTGAATCAACTTAAAATTGATGACACCTGCCTTGCAATTTCACCTCTTTTAATGCTAGTATAAATAAGAGTTTAATCAGTGGAGAAAAACATTTTTGGAAGACAAGATCAGAGCAGACTGAAGCTAGATGACAAGTGTTATTGTGAAAGACTACTGCAGCTGTTCTAAAAAAGAGAAATGTACCCACTTTAAAGTTTAAGGGAAAAAAGAACAGCCAGATGTAACATTGTTTGTCTGGTACTCAATCCCTAAAACCTTCAATGGAGCCACATCCCAGTTCCAAATAGTCAAGCTCTCTGAGTGAAAACACATTCAACATGGCCAGTGCTGCAAGTTGTGTAATTGGGAGTATAACAAGTGATAGTCATCTTACATCTAAAGCTGTTGGTCTCCACGTGGATGCTATAGACTCAATGAGGGATCTGTGGACCATAGACATTAACATCTGGACAGTTTCCAATATTAATTAATTTCTATGCCGGGAAAATTCACAAAGCAAACCCTGAAGGCATATAAAACCCAGGATGCCTGGTTATACTTCAAAGAGAGAGTTGTAAGTGAAATTAAGGTGACAAGGACTCAAATGGATATTCTGGTTTTATGGCTGTATATCGACAGGTAAGTTTTTGCCCTGCAGACATTTTGCGCATGGATGAAATAATAGTATTGAATCCATTCCATTTATACTATGTGAGCACCATTCTGAGACAGTTACAATTGTTATGGAGGCACACTATTTTCCTCTTTATCAAACATTTGACACGTTTGGAGAGTTATTTAGCTATAAAGGTCAATGGTAACATCTTGGGAACTAACTTTCAAAGGTAAGTTACTTTCTGTAGAAATTTCATTTGCAGAATGAACCTCATCTACAACGCACACCAAAAGAGGCACTGTTACCATAGTTTTTTCCATCAAATGCAAAAACATTGTAGTTAAATGGGCTATAAATGGGTGGGCTAAAAAGTCTATGTAGTATATTGAACAAAATATTGAAAAACAAAATGCACGAGACACTAAGTATTTACTGTAGATCCATGTTTCTGATTTGAATTTCAGTTTTTTCTATGAATTCCAGTAATTAATTTGGCTCTCTTCTCTTTACTTTTTGGAAGTTTAACCCATTGGCGCCTAAAGCACCTGCAAAAAAAGCTGCTCAATGCCTAAGCCAGTTTTTAGAAAAGGTCCCCAATGCCTGAGGTTTTTTTTTAACTAAAAACAATTAATTGAAAACACCTAAGAACAATTCAATAGTCTCAGCCTCTGAAACACATAAAGACATGAAATAATTTGCATTTTAAAGGTTAAATTCTCTGCTTTTATTCCGTCATGTTCATTCAGCATTAACACCAACACATTTTCATTAAAAAAAAATGAAAAAGATGAGTCAATACACACACAAACACACACACAGACACACACGATTCAGGATAATACCCAATGCTGCTATTTATTATACTACTATTACTATACTATAACTAATCATCATTACTATTATTATTATCATTATTATTATTAGTATTAGTAGTAAATGTAGGCACCACTTCAGCTACATTTCTGGCCATGATAGAGACGTCATTGCAAAATTATAATATCAGCAATAATAATGAATGATAAAAAGAAACTGCAATATATCTTGCATTTTGCAGTTATACTGCAAACTTCAGTGACACGACTTCTAAAACATCATAGTTATACTGCAGTAATTCGCACCGGGCTCTCTTTTTTTTTTTTTTACATAAGGGCAACGCCACTCAAATAAGAATGAGAAGTCGTCAGAATGAAGCGCAAGAATAAATAATTACCTCCAGATCATGTCAAAACGATCTCGTGCCATCACTCGGGCGACATTTGTCTGATACAGCCACTTGCTCTGCCTCCAGTAATCCCGGCGAGTTAGTAGTTTGATTATTCCAAAAGTTAGGCAGATACCGATGAACAGTGCCGTAACCAGCATTGAGGACACACAGGTCATGACCTCGGTATTTTCCCCGGTGTTTTTTTTATTTTTTTTTATTTTTTTTTATTCAGAGAAATGTCAAATTAATATAAGATGAAAATCGTTCTGACTTTGATTGGTGGAAAGATCAGCATGCATTCTCATTTGTTTTTCTGAAAATAAAGTCCACATAATCCCTTTATCATCACGTTATATTTTAAAACTGAGCGCAAAAACGGCACCCGACTTTTTTTTTTTTCTTTTTTTTTTTTTTTTACGCCACCCGACATTGGAAACATGTTTATCATATTACACAGCTTCGACGCGAAAGTCAGCTGGGAAATGGAAGCAAGATGAGGAAATCTACTAAACAAACTAAACTCAGCTTTGGAAAGCCAACTGGCCAGGGGAAAAGAAAGAGAGAAGGAGGTGAGTTCATTTCGCCAATCGCCAGTGAGAATGAGTGACAGTTCATAATGTTCATATGCGTTCAAAGCGCGGCTAGGAATAGGAGGATGCTAGATCGTTGTCCTCAGCATTTCAAGCAACAGTCACAAAGCCCTTTGGTTAGGATTTCGTTTTCCAGTCGGCACAAACACACTGCACACAAATCTCTCTCTCAATTCGATTTTCCAAAAAGAAAAGTAGCGACCTGTAATGGAATTGTTGGGAATCGTGACACGGCTTGGGCTGTTAAGCTAACTTTTTTTTTTTTTAATCAGGGCTTGACAGTTTTGTGCCAACTGTGGCTAGTGGTCATTCAGCCTCACTAGCTACAGTTTTGTTCAGTGCTATATGGCTTCCTACATGTAAATAAAGCAGACTAATAGAAACTGGGTCAGAAACTTATATTTTTCTTTTACTTAAAACAGTTGATGATGCACACGGTGCAAAATAACAGAATGAAATACCCCGTGTACTCTCTCATATGACACAATCTTGAGGTTAGTTTGCTGCTCATGGTGCATTATGAAGCCAAGTTTTACCAGCATTTAGCTAGTTGTCAGGCCCAGCATGATACCTATGTCTTCTCTGTGTTGAGTGAATGGATTGAATTGAGAATATACATCTAAAATACAGCCAACATCTTGTGGTCTGTTTGGCACATTCTACGATGTTAATTTAGTGGGTGGATTCAACCAGTTACTTAGGTAAAATGATTGCATTTTTCATGAACCATTTGGATTTTATTGCAAATGGTGTCTAAAATTTTGCACATCGGTTAGACCAATAACCCAACTCATTCATTTGACCTTTTAGTGGGTCATGCACATGCATGGTGATGATGGTGACAATAGTAATAATAATAATAATGTAATATTAATAATAACAATAATATTAATGGTGATGCTGATGATGATATTTTAAAACAGATGACACAGGAGAGGATGAGAAGGAGGGAGTTGAAGAGAGAGAGTCAGTAGAGGAAGAAAGGGGAAGAACTGAGTCTCACTCACTCACTCAAATACTCTACTTTTGTGATCACATTGTTATAATAAACTTGTTCACCTACATATTCACCTCCTTGATGGGCTTGTGAGTTACCTCTGTTTATTCACATTTCCAAACTGTATTTTAAAAAGTCAACATATTAGGATGTTTTTTTTGTCAAACAAGATTTATCGCAATATTTGACCTCGGTATTTGAAAAATCCTGGTTACGGCCCTGCCGATGAAAGATTTCATCTCCTGCTTTGACACGGGGCTCCACTTCGAGTTGGGTGGTGTGTGGCCGCGCGCCTGATCCGCATATAAGTTTGTCTGTGTCACCAACATATCCCAAACTTCATCAGTGAAAATATGCGAGAACACATCTAAAGGACTTGCATCTTCAGATATTGGCACCTTCAGCCCCGGTGTACGAGTAAACTTTTGTTGACGTCGGGGGCGAAATCCAGCGGACTGCCAGTCTACTTGAAAGCCAAAAAATTCCTCGTCCTCGTCCTCATCCTCTCCAAACAAATACCAATCATTGTGCATTACATGCGCCTTGAAAATAATGATAAATGAACAATGTTGCGCTACGCAACAACCGGCGTTAGGGACCATGTTGCGCAACGCAACAACCGGCGTTAGGCACAATGTTGCGCTACGCAACATCCGGCGTCAATAGGTTAAAAGAAGATAACGCAGACTTCTCTCAGAAGTCAAATTTGTTTGACAACAGTGCATTTTTGCCACATGATGGGCATATCACAGGTACTGGGACACCTAAACTGACACAATGTGCATTCACAAAACGTTTATAAAGTTCGCAACAGGCCCGGGTGCATTTATGTTTTCTCTACAATGACTCTGAATATCCACTTAAATCAGTTCCAGACTTGGCTTGAAAATGAGATCATTTCCACATTTAAGGAAAGGTTTGTAACTACTTCATCATGGTTTTCGCTAAAATCACACTTTGCAACACTGGAAGTGTAAAGCAGCTAAATTATGGGGGGAAAAATTCCATAAATTGCCTAAAACCATAAGAGCTGCAATATAAACATGTTTTGGTTACACAATATTTACATGAGGCCAGGCAGTAATTTTGCTCATGACGGGAACTTTTTGAAAATATTTGGTTGTAACATCGTGTTTATTAAATTAATTCTGTAAATAAAAAATGCTGTTGTGGTATTAATTAACACATCATTTCGCTCTAAAATGATCGTAAGAATATATGTGCCATCTTCAGCATCTTTGATGAAATTAGCATGGGATGAAAAAGGGCATTAATATAGGTGCACATTCCCATTAAACTGCAAAGGGGGTTACACTGCAGGGGACAGCACAGCAGGGAAGCTACAGCTTTTATCAAAGGTTGTGAGGATGTGATATGGTCCCCAGGTAATCAGGGCAGACACAGCAGATTGACAACTCTGATGGTACTTTTTACCACATATGTCCATATTCCTGCAGGCATCAAGTTGCCCCAGAAAAACCAAACAGATGGCCTTGGGTTGTGCGCTCGTGTCTTCAAGTGTGAGCTGAGAGTAGAAAGTAGCAACGGGTGAGAGGGCACAGTCAGAAGGCCTGTGGGGTCCCTGGGGCTGAGCACTAAGCACAGAACACAAACAGGCTGGATTATAATAAATGTGGCACGACTGTAATGCAATTCCATCCACTTCCATGAGTGACTGTGTAATTGAGGTCCCCTAAATTGAAATGTTGCAGTTTCAAAGGCGCTGTATTTCAAAGGCAGTCACTCTTTCAGCCTGTGCAGCACACTTATATAAAAGTGAAATCTTTATTCATTCAAAAGTCAGACATTTAAGAAAAAAAAATCATGATATCAAACTGTGCGGTCAAATTGCTGACATCAGAAACGTATATACTTGAAAATAAAGGCCTCACTGTGAGCAGTGAGCCCAAATGATTAAACGACTGGCTGAAGTGTCTCCTATAGTACGTTATATCAAACATGTTTTTTTCCAGTGCATCATATTCAGCATTAGATTTTAGTGACAAAACATGTGTCAGTTAAACTCAATATATTACATACCTTCAGCAATGCATAAACATTGCATAAACTCTCTGAAATAATCAGACCCTAATACAAGTTTTCACCCACCATCATAACTCTTCTCATTAATTCAGCACGCAAAACCAGTCTGGCAAAAAATCTAATTAAATGAAAATCAATAGCAACAGCAGAAGCAGCAGAACTCCCTCCAATATTTTTGGATGAATAATCGCTCCGTAGGGCTGAGTGAAAATGCAGTTTTTTTGGCAGAAACTTTTCCCACCGCAGTTGACTAGCTGCTATCTTTCTTTTCTCTCTGCTGTCAGAAGAAACTCTTAATAGAAGCATAGTGTCAATATGGCTTGATCATGATGGATTCGAGAGAGGATCTATCATGTCGGCCTGATTGAGAAAACACCTGCACGGTCGGCCAAACATTTGTCATGTCAAATTTTGCAGCCTCCCTGTAGCATACAGATCAATTCTGATTATAGCTGTCAAAACCAAACTAACAAACAAAGGTAGCTGAAGGTTTGATAAAGCAGATGTTTACGATACATGAAGCTTAATAACAAGCGTCAATTGGGCTGTTTATCTTCTTTGGTTCAGATACCGTGTCTTCACGTCAGATTTCAATCGTGTGCGTCTGACATCAGCCTGATGATGAATTTGTTTTGTTGTCTTTTATTGTTGTCTTTGTTTCTATGTTTTTTTGTTTTGATAGCATATCATCACATTATCACTCTGAATATAACTGTATTTCTCATTTTATAACAGGATTTAAAGACGTATAAATCACTGCTTTTCTACTCCAGCAGAAACCGTTTTGTTTTCAAAGAGGGAATCAAATTGAAACCAACAATTCCAGCAACAACATTTCTTAAAGTGCAGCAGCAGCTTTGTCAGGTATAGATATTGACTTGTCAGCAAATATATGTTGTATTGGAGTACTGTTGCCCGACATTAAGCAGCTAATAGCCCTTTTCTGGCACCTTCATTATTTCTTAATAAAACTGGAGGTCTGCTAGATAAAGGTCACATCAATACAGCTAGAGCCCCCTTGATGGGAAGAGAGTGAGATGTTTGGCCGCTATGACCAAATGATTTCACAAAGTCATTTCTGAGGGGAGGGATACCTACAATATCTACTTTTATGTAGTAACCCTGTTTGGAGCTTCCATCTCCAAATTTGATCACGTCAAACATAACTTTAACCCAACACACTTTGTATGACAGACTCCGGAAACATCGCTGTTACATTCACTGCTGCAACAACAAGTAAACAGCCGCTGAACAAGGACAGCATGATGAGAAATTCTAATTTGACTTGCATCTTTGGAATTATATTATGCATTTTAATATGCCCAATTTTGCCAAATTCTCTTTTATCTATTGCTGCTCAGACACAAGGAGGAATAAAAAGAGTAATTGGCGTGATTTTTTAAAGCACACTGCTGCCTTGAAATGTCAAAGGAAGATGATTTTTGAGGGGGAATTAGGAAGACACACGGGCACTCTAGGAATGATATAACTTAACAAATCAGACAGCATACTCCTCTATGAATTAAGGAACAAAATGTGATTGCAGCATGATTTAAAAGCACACAATATCCTTGAAATGTCTTAAATAATCTGCGTCAAAATACTGTGCTCACGTCCAAACACTAATGGAATTCTGCTCTGCATCGCAAAAAGTGGGAAGAGCAGCAAAGGCTTTTAGTATTATCCAACTCCACATCTAATTAGTGAAATACAACAATACAGCAGCATCTTCTTCCAAACCCAATTAAAGGTCTCTTGCAGTGCAAATGTCTGATGGTATCTCACCCAACATCCCAATTACCACAATGGAACCACACTATCAAAAATATGATGTTTTGTTCCAAAACCATTCCTGTGATCCTCCGCTTCAAAACGTGTGCCGCAATTTTTGAACACCCAATACCCAGAGGACGTGGTGGGAGGAATCAAAAATGTTTCTGTGGAACTTTTTCCTGGGAGTCCATTTATGGGCTGTCACTGCCAAACACTGCCTAACAGAGTCTTCTCTGTCAGAATGTCATGCTAACATGGACACTTTATTAAAAGAACTCCCACCGGCACCTTCACAGCTGGAGCCAGAGACACGTGCTGGCATTAAACGACAGGAGGATTCTGACACATCTTTAATCGCAGTGAAGTTCTGTGTAGATGGGGTTGGATGTTACAAGCACTGACTACCACACATTATTTGCATATTTTTTTCCCCTAATTATACAGCTTTCCAAACAACAACACCAAAGAATGTAGTGTTGACATTTGATTGCCACGTATGTTGTCAGTTTTACCGACTATCTAAATAACATCACATATGTAACCTGTGGATTCCTGACTAGCTCCAAACCACTCATTATGTGGGCACACTGCATGAGCGTCTTGTTAGAGGTGTGCTGCCTCGCTGGAATGACTCCCTAACCAGCAGCATATCACATTAGCACCAGCTCCTTAATGCCGCAATATCACACAACAAGTGACCCTGAAACAGTTTCACAACTCCCACTCACACAGCAATATTACCAAACTCAGTTTCTATTGGCAGCATAAACCTGCCATGTTTTTTCATTCCACCTAATCATCTGCCTCCAAAATCAATCCATCTCGATCACCGCCTGTTGCGAGTCTTTGCATCCCTCCATCCCCTTCCTCCCTCACACCATCTGCCTCTCCTCCCTCGCTCCCTCCCAGCAGTCCTCCTTCAATCATTTTTTCATCACTCCTCCATCTCTCTGGCCTGTCCATCGTCATGAGCTTCCTCTGCCCCCCCCCTTAAACACATGTGCTGCACTACAAAAGCTGCGTGAAACACGTAATCTGGATGAGCAAATTTTATGACAATATGAGAACACATCAGCTGATGATTGGCACTGACGGTGGCCACGCCTGATTCGTGGCGACACGTTCGCCGTCTCAGCTGTTGAGCGGCTCATTATCATTTAGAGCCGCTTGCTGCACAAACTACACACCCACACAGTCTGTCGCTAACTCCTGACAGGAATTAGAATTAAGTGAAAGTCAGGAAGAAGGAGATTCTTACAGTCATTGTTATGTCGTGCCAAAGTCTCAAAGTATAGGCTCTCATATATATTTTTTTTCGTTCCCATGGAGGACAATGTTGGTATGTGGTGCTCGTTAGCACGTCCTGTGACTCTTTTCCAGCCCTCACTCATGCCTTCTCTCTCTGTCTATTAAAGCCCGGGACACAATTATCCCCATTCTCTATCGGTCTCTTTCACCGTCCATCTCTCTGAGAGCTCACTGAGAATGAGAGTCTGGAACACAATTACCCCTGTTCTCTCTCTCTCTTTCTTGCACTTCATCCATCCATCCCTCCCTCTCTTTGTGTCCCTCTCCATCTCTTATGGCTTCAGGAGAAGTCTGTGGAGGGAGCAGCTGCTGAAATATTTATTGATCTGTTTTCCTCAGTTTTATTTATTTCTCTTTCTTCCCTTTTTGCTCTCCCATTCCCGCCACACAGACCCAGAAACACCTCCAGCTCCATGAGATGTCAGAGACGGAGGAGAGGCTGAAAATCCACAACATAAAACTATTATTTAGCATTTGTTGCACCCAGTGGTTTTACCTGTGTAAACAAAATGAGAAGCGCAAGCGTGGGATGGAGGTTGAAAATGTGAGAGCAACAGCAGAATCCACTACACGGAGAACAGCTGCAGTAGATTGAGCCGTGAGACAGGTGGGTCTTTAGACGAATTTTGATGCTGGCATCTGCTGCAAGGGCTGCTGACAGGAAACACCAAGGTGCTGCCCTGTTTTGTTTTTTTTTGTCAGCGTAAAGAAGTTGTATACAACTGCAGGCTATTGAAGTAGTAGTAGTCATGGCAACAATGCCCTGAGCAATTATAATTACAATGGTAACAGCGTTAGTACTGGACTAAATGGATTCACAGATGAATCTGACGTTATCTTGGTGTAATTAAGGGGCTTCTAAGCTATCACATGTCCCCGTGGTTAAATATCAGCACAGTTAGCTGGGAGCTTTGAGGTTACTCCAAAAGCAAACGATTCAGCAGTTGTTTGAAATAAATGTTTTGCTCCCACCTTCTGTTGTAGCACAAATGATTAAACTTACACATAGGCAGATAAGGCTAGGATCACATACACATAGCACATACTACACAGTGAGACACGGAAAGCACGCACACACAAAGCTAAGTCCCATCACCAGACATGGCCTGCATTAGTGCCTAAGCCTCTTCCATTGATTTGCTGGAGAGCGCCTTGTCTTTTGGTAATGAGGACAGGGAGAAAAGCGGGACCCTCGTCCCTCCCGGCTCCCCTTGGACAAGCCGCCTGCACTAATCTGAATTGTGTTTCCAATGATGCTAACTCCCTGGCACAAAAAAGACTAGAAGGAAGAGGAATAGAGAGAAGAAAATCACACAGCGCTCTCTCTCCCCCTCGAACAGTATCATTCCTCCTAAATGTGTAACATCTGCACATAAGCAAACAAGAAAACATCTCTTTTTCCTCCTCTCGCCTTCTCCCTGCAGATGGCTCAATCTGCAGTGACGACTGAAGCTTTAAAAACCAAATGGAA
This sequence comes from Odontesthes bonariensis, assembly GCF_027942865.1. Taxonomy (NCBI): domain Eukaryota; kingdom Metazoa; phylum Chordata; class Actinopteri; order Atheriniformes; family Atherinopsidae; genus Odontesthes; species Odontesthes bonariensis. Next base: position 30,833,715 of record NC_134510.1, read on the forward strand.
GAAATCTGCAGTGAGACTTATTTACCTTTTTAATAAGAATGCTATGAAAAGAGATCAATGGGAGTGTTAATATCCATACTAATGTATACTCTATATGCGGTAAAGATGTCCCGTTCTTGTTGCCTTTCCATCGATTTACCACTTACACCTTCAGTGTGGAAATTGTTCAAATTTATCTTCCCGGCAGCCCAAGTAAAGAAACTATTCCACAATGCGTGCATGCATATGTTTATTTCTCTATCATAGAGTGTGTTTATGTTTATGTTTATGCATTTGGCAGACGCTTTTATCCAAAGCGACTTACACTCTCATATCTCAGGTAGCGTAAGGGGGTCTTGCCTTAGGACCTCTATTGGAGGTAGCAGGGGGGGAGGTCAGGATTTGAACCCCAGTCACCCACATGAAGGGCACCAATCTTACCACTTGTAGGCAGTGGCTGATGCGAGTACATGAGCCACCTCTTATTCCTGCTTCTATAGCCACTCTGCTCCCTTTTGAACGATCCCTCCCCTGCGCTAAATAAAACATAGCCCTTTTTCATTTGTTACAGTGACAACCCAGAGCTCATGTTCATAATCACAGGCAGACCGGTGAAGGTCTATAAGGATGAGGAGAATGTAGAAAGGTTGTAACAGAGCAAATTATAACAGTGATTAAACACGGTGTAACTACCTGTCCCAAGCTGAAAGCAGTCCCAGTGACTTTCCATTACACTGAGCTCCATACATTAGAACTGTAATTATAATTGCAAACAAGCCTTGCTGTAATAATTATTTATGACACTGCCTATGTGTGATTGCCGCACTCCTAAAACTGAAGTATGCCTTGGAGAAATGTTTATCACAGGAGAAATCTGAAGGGTATCAACATGGTGCAGTGACCTCACATCATTATGTAGAAGGTGCTGAACCTGTGACCTCTCAGTCACCACTATGGCATAACAGCTGCGAACACCATGAATGCAGAGTTCGGCTAGAGCCTGACAGATCACAGGAGTAGTTATCAATTTCTGTCTGGCCAATAATTGGAAATGCTATAAAGCCTAAGGGAACAAAAACAAACACATTAAGTTGTGGTCATTTGATACTGCTGTTACTGACACATTCACCTACAAATACTCAGAGATAGTTCTTTTATATAGGAGGTCAAGTGCCATTTAGTAGGTGGAATTTTCACTGTGATTAACACCCCTCGTATTTTTATCCAGTTGTCTTTCTGTTTTGACCCTGTTCTGATTTGTCCTATCTGTCTTATTGTTTATTTTTGTGTTACTCTGAATCATATTTCTCTCTTCTCTTCTTATCTCTTTTAGGGACAAATAAGTCTGTTTAGTGTCTTTTTTTTTATACAATGCATACAAGCATCAATTCCCAATCCGTAAAATTTCTGAATGAAGTTAATTGGAGTGTTGTTTTTTTTTGTCTATTCTGTTGTTTATTTTCTTTTGCACTGTCCTAGATGTGGATCCGTACCACCTTGAAATTCATAAAAAGTACTGCAGGAGGTTGCCAGCTAAAATGTATTCAATGTATCCACAAGACAGAACTCTTAGAACAAAATCCATTTAATTTTTAAATGAATGAAAAGTAATTCAAGTCAGATAATTGAGGTGATGCTGGGTACCACTGACTCCCCATCAAGAGCATATCTTGCATTTACAAAATGTCACTGTTCCTTTGAGTATAAAAAAGCTGTATTTTGTTTTTAAATTTCTACCTGAGAGGCTCAAATGCTTTAACGCCTCAACTGTTGCCACAGTACCCATCATCCTAATGTTCTTTCTGTTCTTTTTTTAGAATAATATGTGTATTGCAGAAAATATTACAAAAGGCAAATTAAATAAAAAAAACAATGTTTTGGTTTACACAAGGAGATTTAGTCCTGGGGAATAAAAGCTCTGATCTACCCTTATTGACACTGTAAGTGGGGCAGTGGCACATGCCTAGTCGACAGGCTTATAGATACAACTATGTTAGGCAGATGTAGAAAAGGTCAAGAGTACAGTGAATTATCTAGAATGACTTTCAAATTTGCAAGGAGCCCTAAAAGTCTGACAAATGTTCTGAGAAACATTAACAGCTAAATTGTCCTGCAATTACAACATTAATGTTAACAATAAAACTTAAGTTACCAACAGCTGCGGTTATGCATCCATCTGTCACCCACCCACCCCCTGTCAAAGCTCTGAGGGTGTGTGGAAAGAAAAATGTTTCTCCAAAGTCTAAAGCCATAAAAATGGTACAGGTTTTGTACCATTAGCGCCTGGCTTCCATGCACTTTTGCCTTAAATCCGAAGGGGTTATGCCCCATACAATTCTGCACGTATTTCTATACAGAGACACATCATATTTGTTTTTTCTATCCAGTTTCATTCAGTATGAATGAGGAAAATTACTGCGATTAAAAACTAAAATATAACACTTAGGTAATCAGTTTGACAAATATGTTGTTAAATGATATATAACTCCATATTCATGGACTTTTTTTTAGCTTTTAAGGCACTGATTACTACTATCTATACTCAATCAAGTATTTTTAGAATTCATATTTTGCAATATACTCATGGCAAATTATAGAATCTGAATAAATAATAAACAGAAGGAGATCCTCATTTCAGAGATTCCAATGGGAGTAAACACACTGCCAGTTGACAGAATATATATGTGTGATGACTCCGCTTGCTCAATATACCATGTTTTATTCTGGTTCAACTGTGTTTTAATTTAAACATCAGTTCTCAACTACTGATCTAAATTAGGTTTACATAAAACACCAAATTGAACTAATTTTCAGTCACATAACCTGTTTCTGCCAGACTTTTCTTAAGGTGTGATCTGCTCCTTGCTGTGTGAGGAACAGATTCAGTGTAAGATGCTGTGAACCATCGCCCACCATACAACAAGACACATTAAAAATGAAACCCTTGGGGAAAATATTCAGACCCCAAGCCCTCTCCGTACGGGGTACATCTCCAACCCTAGTCCCCGAGGCTCTTCAAACCAAATCCAAGCCCTCTCACACCAACACTTGCAGATAAATAAAATCTGCCAAAATGGCAGAGGATTTCTAAGCCAAACATGGAGAACAACAGCGCACAGAAACTGTGGATTTCAAAGGGAGGGAGAAAAACCAGAGGCCCCTCCAGAATAGGAGCGCAAGGCATCTGTTGATGCTGGCATCTCCCTCCTCTTCATCTTCAAGCCAAGACTGGTGATCCAGTCGAGTGTGTGTGTGTGTGTGTGTGTGTGTGTGTGTGTGTGTGTGTGTATGTGTGTGTGTGTGTCTGTGTTTATGTATGAACGTGTGTGAGAGGGAGCAGGGAAGAAGGAGGATGGCTATGTGCTAACATGTGCAATGTGCATTGACCCCACTTGGCCCCCATATGCTGCTGAAACAAGAATGATGGCGGGCTACAAAGCGACCCTGCTTGTTTTCACCTGTGTTCCCGCTCTGTACACTTCCTCTTACCAGGGCTTCCGTCTTGATGGTAAAAAAACCCATCTGTTTCATCGTTAAAGCAAAACGTATTCAGTAATATCTGCACACAGTACAGTGTTAAAGTGGAAATTCCTGGAGTGCATTAATGGATTCCTCTGTGAGGTAGAAATGTAGTTTATTTCGAAACATTGGAAGAAAGTATCAAAATGATTAAATCATTTAATATAACCTTAAGCATTCTCTGCTATGGCCTTTGAGGCAACATAAACAACTTGTCTCGTTAACCTCACTTTTTATAGAATAGTTGACAGTATTATTGCCATTTTTTTTATATTTAATGTTTCTTTGGTGAAAGCTATCTTTTCAGCAGAAGGTAAATTGTTTAATTCCACAATGAAGTGTGTGTGTGTGTGTGTGTGTGTGTGTGTATGTTTTCATTTTAATAATGAGTAATTGCAGACAGCTTGTGTGCCAAGATTATGCAGATATTTTACTGTATGTAAGAGTGGGTACTTGGTCATCCACCTGGAGTAGTGGTACCCATACATTTTAAGTAAAAAGGGAAAATAAATTAGGAAGAGAAAGGTATGATGGCATGCCAGGTCCTGGACATCACATCCATGGATTGGTTTGTGCATTCACATGCCAAGTCTGTGGGAAACCTTTGAATAGCTTAATGGTGTTTTGCAGCACAGAAAAATTCCCTGGCTGGCATGGCATTGTACAGGTCTGAAACCCATTTTGCTATTTCTACAATAACACTCTGCTCTCCTAAAACATGTGTTTTCTTGTTGTGCATGATGTGAATGACTAAATGTGTGAGAATAAAGGGAAGAAATATGCTCAGATAAATAAATACTCTGGAAGCAGTAGAATCATTCAAGGGAATGTGTCTTATACATCATTAAACAGGCAATAATAACTCACATTCAATCTGTTAAACAGTGGTGGTGAAGCATTTACGCAACCGCATTGCACACGCCTGACTCTCAGGGGCACAGATGCAAAGGATTATTCCACTGCTGCATGATTTATCAAGCAACGAATGGTGGCCTTTTTACAGACGTGGTCTCCCTTCATAATGCATGCTTTCCACCTTAAAAGATGGACATTTTAAGGACCTACACCAACACGCAGCAGCAGGCAGCATCCCTCTCCAAGATGAATCAGTTTTGAATGTGCTGCTATGTGCACGATTCACATCAATATCCAATCATTCCTCAACTGTGCCTTGGATGATTGGTCACATTTTCATATCACAAAACCCACAGATTACAAATTCAGAGGGCTGAAACCTGAAATGAGACCCAATATGGTTGTAGGGTTGGACTGCGTGGTGCTGAGCCCATTGTGTTTATGTGCTGTGTACTTCCTGCAGGGCTGTCCGTCTGCTCTCTGCCTGGAGTAGAGAAGGGGCTTGCTGTGGGAAGCCAAGCATGACCAGCTGGGCTCTCCTTGCCCACAAGAAGCTCAGGAGCGGGAGGGTAAGGGGCTTGTCTGCATCTGCACGTTGTTAACCTCACATCCTATTGCACTGACACATCAATTATTGTTATTAAGGGCCAGAGTAATTTATTTATATACTGATTTCCCATCGGACACAGGCGGGACTAATTGAGAAGGGTATGAGCGTTTGTGTTCGTGCTAGATGGGCAGAGGAAAATTAAAGGGAATAGTGGAAATGTTGTGCACGGCTAACGTTTGATCGGACATCCCATTGATTTGTGGGGATATTAGAAGATGCTATTGTGAGACAGGCAAGAAGGTTTTAAATATTGTCAGACTAGTGCTCCATGAGGGCAACAGCAACATAAAAACACTGAAAATCCCATCTGAAGCCTTTGTTTGTGCAAGTTGTCTTCACACTGTACACTGTTTAAAACTGGAGGAATGGCAGAGCAGAATAATAAAGTGTGCCTGTCTCTTTCGTGGAGCTGAAGGGAAGATGCTTTAAATAAAAGAAGGAATAAAGAGGGGATTAAGGCTTGACTACCCATCCAGTTCATGCTTGACCCCTCCAGCCCTCCCTACTGTCCACCCTGCATCATCTACGTCTCCGTCTCTCTCGACCTTGGTTTTGAAGAAAGAGAACAACACACCGTCTCCCTTATGAGTCTCGCTGCATCGCTTCGACCCGTACTCACGTTAACTCCACAGCCCCCACCCGCACCGAAACGCGTCATGCGCGTGGGGATACTGGCCCATTCAAGTCACGTAAAGGAATGCTCACACTAGACTGGGGATGAGTGTCTATTTTTTTTTTTTTTTCTGTAGTAAACATCTTAACATGCACCACTCGATGCTTACACTGAGCCACGAGGTTCGCTTGGAGATGAACCTGGCGCTGCGCGCACGCGCTCTCGCGCACAGAGCTTGCGAGGCTACAAACAACCATCCTTACATATCTGTGTAAGCAAATAGAAAGCTGAAGCGTAGTGGCACAGTAGACACGCGTGATTCACATGCAGGTAGACCCCCCTCCTTTTCTCCATCATTAGTATTCACCTCCACAACCATCTTTTGAAGAATGAAAGGCATGAAAGGTAAATATAGAGACGCAGCAGTAAAGAAACGTCAACACATCACTAAGTAGCTTGTGAGAACTTACCTTTTGACAGCAGCACCAGGATCAAACCAGCGAATGCGTTCCGCAAGAGAGGGCAGCCCATGATGGAGTTCTGATTGATTTTCTGCTGGTTTTTGCAGCCAAATGTCACGGTATTCCTCCCTTATGGAACCGCGGCGGGGGGAAAACGACCCAGAGGATGAATGTCAGCAGCAATAGTCCTTACTTCTACATGTGAGTTGACGAAAACATCAGACTCGACTTTTCATTTCGATGTCTCCCGTCAGAGAGAGTCTGATAAGGTTGTTTATCTTCTTCGCTGCAGACTCTCTCAACCAGAGAAATATTAGTGCAGAACGAACTAATATCCCAGACTCTTAGTTTGGCTCCCTGTGCCTTAAAGAACAGTGAGATTTGTTGAAAAAATGCACGGGAAGCAAAGGTAAAAATTTAAGCCGTCCAGGAACCCAATAATTAGTCAGTTTTTGTCGAAGAACAGGGTGGGTTCTGCGCGTCCTGACCCAAAATTAGCCTGCTCCCAGTCTCTCTGTTGGTATGCAGCGCGTCTCTTCGCTCCGCACTCGGCGCGTCGCAGGCAGCAGCATTGAATGCGAAGCGCACAGGGAAGGAACATGATTGACAGCTCAAGGAGAGCCCCTTTCTCCCAATCACGGGCCCTAAGGAAGGAGGCGGGATGTACGATTGCACCGATGTCCCGCTAAGAGAGGCCGACCAAGGAGCCTCACCGGCCAATCGAAGGCTCACAGTGGGCGGGGCGGAGCGCGACGCGAAGTACGGAGCGGTGATATTGCAATGTGATTTATAGCCGGTTTGGTGTTGCTGCGGTAGCCTACTCGGAGGAACGAGTCCACTGGGGGACAGGCAGGCATAATAACTACAAACACAGAGGTAGAGGATGAGTGTGGGTCAGGTGGAGCCACACTTCTGATTAGGTGTCGCGGGTTTCGGAGATGTTGGATGAAAAGAGTCGCTTTGGATAAAAACTGCCAAATGTTTTAACATAACATAACATAACATAACAACATACAAGGACAGATTTGGTACTGGTCATCATCAGTGGCTTTGCCAGCACATACCACACGAGGTGAAAGAGAAATCATCACATAAAGTCTATAAGTTGTGTGTAGACTGTTCAGACTGTGTTGATCTATGAGCATCTGACTGCTGACTTAGACACAAACTCATTTGGGTAAAACACCTTCAATTTATGCAGAAGTACCGAATAGCAATTTGTAGGCATGTTAGTCTCTTTTGTCTCAATGCTGCACATGGCACTAAAAGTGTAAAAGGGAGTTGCTTTCAGGGAAGATATAAGAAGCCACTGTGAGCAAGTAATCTTGCTTAAAAACATGACAACAACAACAGATCGGAAGCTGTGAAGCACAGAAAACTTTGAAAGGTAGATTTATGCATACTTTCCAAACATTTGGCAGTTCCATATAATCTAGCTCATGCAGAAGCCTTTAGTCCATTAAAAGTACAGTATGCCTGGGATAGAATTATTTTTATATTAGCTGATTTATTGTTTCATTTTTAACTGCTGCTTTGTTTTTTAATTCCCAGAGTAGCCAATTAATGCTTTATTACTGCTGAGTGCATAGGTAATATAGCACTGCTGGCAGATTTATGCTGTTTGGACAAAATTAGAATATAGTAGGGAATTATCTAATGGCATGTCTGTCTTTGAAAGATGAATAGCCAAATATACCAATGATAGGAAAACCAAGAATTGTTTATTGGGTAAGATATCAAAAGCATGGTATTAGTTATTCATGGTGAGTGACTTGTTTGCAAATGATTATAGTTCATTCTTGATTAGATCTGACACAGCAGAATAAACTAGGACACAGTCATGTTTATGATGTCATACACTGTGTCATTTAGGAAGCTATTCTTAAATGATTCTTCCTAATTAAAAATTTTTTTAAATGACCGCATGCTAGATGAGCAACTTCTTATTTCTACATGATAAGACAAAGAAAGATAAACCATAGCTAACATTTCTGTTTTTATATGTGCAGCAAATTTGCTCATGCAAACAGTGAAAACAGCAGTAGAAAGATGTAGCAACAGAATAAAAGAGAGCGGGATGGTCTTTGGCCTGAGGGAAACCCCGTTTTATAAATGGGCTTATCCACCATTTACTGTATGCTGTTATTTGTGCAAAATCATTAAGTCAAACACAGTATGGTATGCTGTTCCTCTAATCAGCATGTCCCCCTCCTTCTCTTTGTGTATGAGAAGGAGGAGTGCAATTCAGTATTTGCTCTAAAATGCCGCAGGACGGTAATTGTACAGCTTCCACATTAAAATAGAAACACTGCCTCTGCGTGACACTAAAAACTCAGATCCAAAAGATATGGTGTTTGCACTCAGGAAGCTTCATGAATGGCTTTCATTACTACAGTCAGTGATTCTGCCTGGTTCTGTTGTACTCGCAGGTATTATTTGTGCACCTGTCACATGTCACAGTTTGTTTGCATTCTGTTTTTATTGGTTATTCTATGAAAGTACTGTGAAAATGTTGACAAAAATTTGCATTTTGACTCACACTTCACAAAGCCAATTACCCTCAGACCTCGCCAGCTCCCATCAAGCTGTATGACACACTGTGGAAGCAAGCAAGCACAGAGGTATATTTCTTAATTTTGGAGAGACTGACTTGACGCAGCAAAAGGATATTATGATAAATTTCCACTTCCACACTGTGCAAAAATTAAACTAAATATTTAAAGGTTGCAGACTTACCTGCATAAGACCCCTGGCCAGTGAACCAAAATAACTGCTTAATTGTTTAGGTTGTATTTCTAACTCAAAATGTGACGCTACAACATCAGTGTGCACAGTTTAGGCTCTGCGTGAAATAACATGTCACACTGGATATTCAAGCTCTATTGGACAAATACAATGTAAAGTTGGGACAAATACAATTTTAATGGCACTCTTTTTGAATGTCAAGATGGCTGTAGTGTCACCCTAAAACAGTACAGTGATACAGAAGGCTGCTCGAGTTAAGGATGGTAAATTTCAGCAAAACCTTATAAACCATCCATTTAATCAGATGAAAAGAGTTTTATTGTTGTTGTTTATTTTATTTTGCATTTTTCGTGCATACCAGATTGAGTTGCTTTATTTTGACCAAAGCTTTTTTTTTTCTGTTCACAAGTGAATGCAAATTATTCTGTCTTTTGTCCACAACAAATTTCTCATCATTTCATGAACTGTGCTGTATGAACAGCAACAGAAAAGCCAATTTGACATAAGTGCACAAACAGCAGATAAATGGTAGACGAACAACCCAATCAGCTGGTTTTAATGTAAGATTTGCACAAATTTAACATAATTCGTCCCAAATTAGGAACTTCAGATCGACTTTTAAGAGATGCTTATTTTTCCAAATGGTGGCTTACTCTGGGAGCAACAAAAATAAATTATTATGCATTGACTCAGTTTCTCCTCGCAGTCAAAGTCTGAGAATAATAAGAATTGACATAAGAGAGTTATCTGCTTTTATGTTGTCAAATTCCTATAGATATATACTCTTAATTTATTTTTTATTTTTTTTATCTGAGTCTGGTTTTCTCCCTTGAGGGCAACACTGCAGTGAAGAACACGAGTGATCATATTAACCCTGCATCATTGTGCAGCATTGCAATGAGCACAGAGCTGGAATTGAGGGCTCCTGCAGACTTGGAGAGTCTGCAGAGACAGAAGAGAGATAGTAAGATAACTTACAAAGGCAGGTAGTGGACTCTCATTTTCAGACTAAATGTTGGACACTTTTTACTGGAGTCGGCCAATGAAGGAAGAAAAGTTTAACAAGAAGGGAAGAAAAAAAAAAAACATGTAACAAAAGATGAAAATGCAGAAGCTGTAACATTTAAAATTAGAAATGAGTGCTTAGTAATTTAAAATGTTGACTGAAGGAAAAAATATGTAAAGGAGAAGAAGGAGGCAAATGAGGCTCTGTATAGGGAAATCGTTAAAGTGGATGGAAGACAACAAACGGGGCAGCTTCTGCTAAAAGAAAAAATGTAATACCGTAGAAATGAAAAGGACCTCTTAGTGAGGAGACTTTTTGCTGAAGAGGAAGACCTCATCCTCTTCCAAGGTAGCACTAATTAGAGTAGTCCTATCAGAGCTCTGACCTTTTCCTGATTTTCTTTTACCTTCAGTACCTAATTTCTTTCTAACTGAGAGTTCTTACAGTTGCAGTAACCAATTATTGTAACTAACTTCTGACTTAATGATCTCAGTCATCTCTCAGAAATGTTACTCTGTCACTATTTCTATGTCTCATTATTTTGGCGAGCGTCTATTTTCTGGTAGTTATTCTTGTACTGAGCTAACAAGCTTCAGTGTTGTCATGGTAAAACTGCAGTGAATTTGAAGGATTTCTTAATTCTTCCTTCAGCTTTTGTGTGGTGGGCTCTTGCAGTCACAGACTCGGAGGGTTTGTGACAGCCGAGTACAACTAATATTGCCTGCAGCAACATGCGAATAGTATGCTACCTGGTCAAAATTCCTGTTACTGTGAGGAGAAAATTCAATTCAATTCAAATTCAATTCAATTCAATTCAAATTCAATTCAAAAATACTTTATTTATCCCAGAGGGAAATTAAATGTTGATGTAGCTCAATTAAATCAAGAAGTTATTATAGATGCTGATGGCTGTGGGCAGGAAAGATTTCCTGTAGCGGTCCGTTTTGCATCCAAACTGAAGAAGCCTTTGACTGAAGAGACTCTGTTTTCCGATAACAGTCTCATGGAGAGGATGTTCAGGGTTGTCCATAATTCTCTTGATTTTATGCAAAATCCTTCTTTGCATTATTGTCTCCAGAGGTTCCACAGTCGTCCCCAGAACAGAACCAGCCTTCCTTATCAGGTTGTTGAGTCTTTTTAGGTCCCTGGTTCTGATGCTGCTGCCCCAACAGATGACGCAATAGGAAATGACGCTCTCAACAACAGACTTGTAGAAGATCTGCAACATCTTGTTGCAAACCTTGAAGGACCTTAGCTTCCTCAAGAAGTACAGTCTGCTCTGTCCTTTCTTGTAGATGGCTTCACTGTTGTGTCTCCAGTCCAGTAGAAACAATAAGTTATAGATTAAACATGATTTTTACAATTTTAATCGAGATTAGAGCGTAATGTTTGTGCAATTTCAGAGTGAATACAGTAGAGGAGCACTATGCAAAAGGTTGGGCATCCCAATAAATTTAATCTCTCAAATAAATCTAACAAAGGTCACACACATCTGATTCGTTGGGCTGCAGCTTGATCAGTTATCTTTTGGAGAGGCCTGGTGACCCAACATTCTGAACTCATGAGCTCTTCTAAGCAGCAACTGTGCACTTCAAAAAGCTGGAAAAGGCAATAGATCGATAGAAAGACAACTGTTCCCTCAGCTCATTTAGTGATTAAGAAATGCAGTTTACAGGAGATTAAGTTAAGGTCTAGATGAACAAGAAAACTTTCTTCAGAGACCTGCTTGGAAAACTGCCAGAAAGCCTAATTAAAACCTAAAAGACTAATAAATTGCACAAATATTAACCTGATTTTAGAGTCAATATAAGAAAACCTTTTCTACACAACAAAGTTCAGCATCGGTTAATGAAAATAAACATCCAAATAAGAATTTACATTTTGAAAATTAAAATTGATCCTTTTAGCTACCCTGAGCAAATGTAAGCCAGGAGTGTCTGGAAGTGTGGAAAAAAAAAGAAAGCACAGGATATCATGAAACAACCATCTCTTTAACTGTTGAGTTGGGACATGGATTGTTTATGCTAGTGCTTGAGGTTGTTTTGCAGAAAACAAAACGTCACACATTCTATACAAAAGCTGAAGATCCTCAATAATTATGAAAAATTATGTTCCTCATGTCCTCACAAAGACCAGAAAAGTGGAACAAAGCACTGCAATCCAGTCTCCACACTAGATTCCTATCCCACTAAGGAGTTGTTTTTGGAAATACTACTGTTAGTTTAGGACTAAAATACATTTCAGATGTTCTGGTACATTACCATCCGGGCATTTTAGGTCAGGTTTGCTTTCTGTCTCTGGAGTTTAAACTAAACATGAAGAAGCTGCTTTCAGTTTTTATGCACCAATAACTCACAGAGTACTGCAGGTTTGTGTCAACTTTTGGCTTTTTTTTTTTTTTTTTTTTATCAAATCAAAGCTTGGGAAACAGTAATCTCCAAGAAGAGGTTAAACGGCTTAAAAAACAGAAACCGGTGATAAACAAATTCCTGAAACATTTGACTGGGTGAGTACAAAGAACAAACACAACTCAGAAGTAAGTGAATACTTAATACTGTGTAATACACAAGGGAGGTGAAGACTAACTAAAGACAGGTGACGAACAATGAACTAAGACAAAGGTGGAGAGCAAAACAAGCATGGAGCATCACGACCTGATATGCACAAATAGAGAGCAAGACTTTATCCGAGACAGGCCTTTATTTCAAATTCTTATTGTTACTAGTGTGACAATCTGGATGATTGCACCTTGTTTCTACATACTAGTGTGTTTAAATGCGGGTTCATCCGCTCATTTAGGGGCGAGCTCTTCAGGACATGTATGCAAATACTGTCGTTCAGTGACTTTGACAAATGCTTGATCCATTACAACAACATGTTTATCACAGCATGGTCATTTCGCTAAAGTAATTAGATAAAAGTGGAAAAGATGGATTTTTATTTTTTTGCACATTGTAATGAAAAGTGTGCTTATTTATTTATTTATTCATCATTTCCTCTCTCCCCCTTCACCCACACCAGCCAGTATTAGAGGCTCCTCTCTTTTTTTGTTCATGTCAATTCTGGGTTTTTGTTTGAAGAATGATGGTATCTGACCCTCTACACCCAACCTCCACAACAAGAGACACTTTGAGAGACTAGAATGAAATGACATTAGTTTCAGTCCCAATTAATACACAAAAAAGACATATACTATGATGTCAGATTTGGAACCTCAACTGTAAGGACAGAAGGACACCTCACCAAGCTTGTTTTGGTAGCGGGACAGTTTATGCAAACATGTTTGAGGTGGAGTATGTCTGGTTGAATGAACGTGTCCCTGAAGTGTCTGCTGTAGAGCTACCAGTTGGCCTGAGACATCCCAACAGCCTGTTTAATATGATAATGTATGGAGATGCGGATACAACCAGTTTTTCCCACTTTCCTCATGCTACGTCTTTAAGGCCCCGACATTAATTGGCATGGCAGAGGCAGCAGTCACTTGGTTGTAATCACTATCCCTTTGAGAACCGCACTGAGAGGGATTGAAGGAGAGAGGGATGGAGGGAAAGCCTTTGGTCTCAAAAGGCTTGTCCTCTGAATTATGTTATCCCAAGAGGTGCAAGGAAGCAGAAAGACATGAGGGAAAAGCAAGACAGGAGGATATGGAACAATCATAGAAAAGAAAGACAGAAGCTGGAGAGGAAATTGTGATGTGATCCTCCTACTGCCAGAGAAATTGAGGATGACAGATGGAAGAAGAGGAGAACTGGGAAGAAACCAGAGTTTCATGTAGGGGATTACTGACAGAAATTGGAAAGTTGGATCTGTTCGAAAAGCTGCAAGGAGATGGAAGGATGTTCGATTGACTTAAAGCTGAAAAGAAGGAAAAAGAGGAGAGTGGTAAGTCAGAGGAGGATGGCAAAAGATAATTGACATTAAAGTTGCACCTAATGGAATCTCCACCATGTTAAAATATTGCTTTATATATACATATAATATACATATAATGCCAACATTTCTCAGCCATAATTCAAATTCAATTCAAATTCAAAAATACTTTATTTATCCCAGAGGGAAATTAAATGTTGATGTAGCTCAATTAAATCAAGGAGTTATTATAGATGCTTCTTTGCATTATTGTCTCCAGAGGTTCCACAGTCGTCCCCAGAACAGAACCAGCCTTCCTTATCAGGTTGTTGAGTCTTTTTAGGTCCCTGGTTCTGATGCTGCTGCCCCAACAGATGACGCAAGAGGAAATGACGCTCTCAACAACAGACTTGTAGAAGATCTGCAACATCTTGTTGCAAACCTTGAAGGACCTTAGCTTCCTCAATAAGTACAGTCTGCTCTGTCCTTTCTTGTAGATTGCTTCACTGTTGTGTCTCCAGTCCAGTCTGTTGTCCACATGAACACCAAGGTATTTATATTCCTCAACCACCTTCACTTCTTCTCCCATGATGGAAACAGGGTTTGATCTGACCCTGTTTCTCCTGAAATCTACAATCATCTCCTTTGTTTTGTTAACATTCAAGATGAGATGATTGTTCCCACACCGTGCCACAAAGCGGTCCACCAGCTCTCTGTACTCAGCTTCTTGTCCATCTCTGATACACCCGACAACTGCAGAGTCATCTGAATATTTCTGTAGATGACAGGAGTCTGACTTGTACTGGAAGTCTGAAGTGTACAGAGTGAAAAGGAATGATGAGAGAACAGTCCCCTGTGGTGCTCCTGTGCTGCTGATCACCTGGTTAGACACACAATTCTTCAGTCTGACAAACTGTGGTCTGTTTGTCAGGTAGTCATTAATCCAGGTGATTGTTGAGGCCTCCACCTGAGTCTTCTGGAGTTTCAGACGAAGCAGATCAGGCTGAATTGTGTTAAATGCACTGGAGAAATCAAAGAACATGATCCTCACAGTGCTGCCTGCTTTGTCCAGATGACAGTGGGTTTGTTGAAGCAGGTGTATGATAGCGTCTTCAACTCCAACTCCATGGCGATAAGCAAACTGCAGGGGGTCCTGATATGTGCTGGTTTGCTTACACAGGTGGGTCAACAGGAGTCTCTCCAGGACCTTCATGATGTGGGATGTCAGGGCAACAGGTCTGTAGTCATTGATGTCTGAAGGGTGAATTTTCTTTGGTACCGGAACCAGACAGGATGTCTTCCACAACAGTGGTACCTTCTCTTGGGTCAAGCTAAGGTTGAAAAGGTGTTGCAGAATCCCACAGAGCTGCTCTGCACAGGCCTTCAGGACTCGGGGGCTGACACCATCTGGACCTGCAGCCTTGTTCCGGTTCAGTCTCTCCAACTGCCTCTTCACCTGACTTCTAGAAACAGAAAAGTGGAAGGGGGAGGCAAAGGGGACAGCATTATCTCCTGATTGGGTTGAAGACAAACTAGTGGAAGCAGAAGAATCCATGACTGAGGTGGAGGTGGAGATGTTACAGGAAAGCTGTGAGTCAGAGGAGGGTGGGATGTCTCTTTGGCTGGGAACAGGAGGGGAGGATGGTGAGCTTGTTCCTGAACTGAACCTGTTGAAGAATGTGTTCAGCTCATTTGCTCTGTCCAGACTTCCATCCATCCGATCCTCCCTCTGCTTGAGGCCTGTGATCTTCTTCATTCCTGACCACACATCTCTGATATTGTTCCTCTGCAGTTTACTCTCAAGCTTCTTTCTATACACCTCCTTGCTCTCTCTGATCTTGACTTTGAGCTGCTTCTGTACAAAACAACCCTGTAAGGCTTCTTCAGCTTCATGTGACCACTTTCTAACAGTCTTTTTTGTGACAGGTAGTCTCTGGACAAGGGGTTTATATGCTGAACAGAGAAAAACAAGGTTGTGATCTGATTTACCCAGGGGAGGTCTTGATTTCGAAATGTATGAATCCTTGACATTTGTGTAAAACAAAAGATTGTGGTGTAACCCTCACTTTGTCATATATACCCTTAACATGTCTGTTAGGTTTTCTCAAGGAACCATGTGATTGGCTTCTTTAGCATGACAAAAAGCAGGTTAACGTCAGTGCTTTAGTACATTGTATTGGGAATGGAGTGTGATGACTGTACGTTTACCTTTTAAAATCCTTATTTGTCTACATTTCATATGAAACTGTCATGCATCCCTAAAAAGGGTCTAATTAGCACATTTTCAAACTCCAAAAACATTAAATGCTTATTTTCGTCTTTTGGGAGTTGTAGTATGCTTATATTTTGCATTATGCAAAACTTTCATTGTGCAATTGCACCACTGTCAGAGCTCCATGTAACTAAAATTGCCTGAGGGCTACTTACTTTTGGTCTTGGCTGTCTGTCACCGTTGGTTAGGGTTAAGTGTACAAATGAGTTGTTTAGACTAACGTTTTAATAGATAAATGCTAAGGCTTAGATATTATATATGAATATATTAGATATATGAATTTGTGGTTGAATTTTGACATCGCGTCGCCTGAAGGATTCAACTATATTAGTGAGTATAACATATCAGGACTGGTACATAAATAGTACAGACAATTGATAGACAATAGTGAGTTGTTGCATTGTCTGGTCCAGTGCCACAGGGGCCACAGTGATACCTCAACAGGCTAATGTAGCATTATTAAAGGCTGTATTTTACACCAGACTATGATACCTAGTCAAATAGTGAGTAAAAATGACGTAATGTAATGTAAAAAAAAAACATACACCAAGATTTTGCCTTTGAAGAAAAACCCAATTTTATGCTGCAGTCAAACTTGGTCCACCTCAAACAGTCCTTCATCACCTCTCCAACCTCCAAATGCTGGCTTGTTTGACAATTCATAACGCTTACTATTGTAGGTTTTGCTGAACTAATATTATCCAGCACCACCCCCAGGTAAAGAAAAGGAGCCAAAAGAGTACCCTGCTGAGCCCCAGTACTGCATTCTAGTGTTCCAGAAACACATCTCTCCTTCCTGACATACTGTGGTCTGGCAGTCAGATAGTCTATAATCCATGATGTCAGGGAGGGGGCCACACCCATACCTAGAAGCTTGTCTTTCAGTATGGGAGGCCGTATGGTGTTGAAGGCACTGGAGAAGTCAAAGAACAATATTCTCACATATGAACCAGGCACATCCAGATAAGCATATGCCCGATGCAACATGAACAGAATCGCGTCTGCCACTTCTATGTGTTTCTGGTAGGCAAACTGGAGGGGGTCAAGAGCCTCAGCAACCTGCAATTTCATGCAACGAACAAGGAGTTGTCTTCAAGGTCTTCATGATATGAGATGTTAAAGCCACCGGTCTGTAGTCATTCAGCTCCCCCGGTTGCCCTAATTTGGGCATTGGTATGAGACAAGAAGTTTTCACCGGGACTTTTTCCATCTGAATGCTGATATTGAAAAGCCTCTGAAGAGGGACTGCAAGTTGACCAGAACAGTCCTCATAAGCCTTGGACAGACTCCATCTGGGCCTGAAGCCCTCCCTGACTTAAGTCTTCTGAGCTCAGCTCCAACCTCCTCTATAGTTAGACACAGAGGTTGTAGCGGAGGGATGGCGACAGGAGTGATGTTGCTATCAATCATAGAGATGGGGGTGGAGCTGGACAGAGGAGGCCAGGCGGTGGGAGCAGCCACAGATGTGAAGGTGCAGCTGGGCTCAGGAGACCTGGAGGTAGAAGCTGCCGCAGAGGTGGATGTGCAGTTGGGTTCAGTAGGCCTGGTGGTGGAAGCTGCCAAAATAAAAATTATATAACAAATTATGATGTTAAAATATATTTTTTAATGATGGCGTTGTGTAACTTACAGGGTTTTTATTTGGTGTAAATGTTCAAAATTTAGGAAAAAAGTCTTGGAAGGAACAAATCACATTCTAATTTGAAAAATTGATTTCTCAACCAGAACCTTTTAATTTGGTTAATTTCCGCCACTGACAAAACCCTGGTTGTTCGTGCCTCAGAAGTTGATGTTGTTACATCCTGCTTTGAACACAGAATTGTTTTCACTGCTGATTGCTGCTGCCGCAACGCGCCCTGCTTGTAAAGTACCTTGAAATTGAGGAACTGCTTTTGAAACTAAGGAGGAGATGAGAAAAGGAGCTTGCCAAGCGAAGGAGGATGAAATAAGAGAAGAGAAAAAAAATATTTTTACTAAGAATTTTCTCTTTTGAGGGTCAATCTGTCAATGTTCTTAGCCAAGGCTGTTAATTGTTGTAATGGCAGATATTGCGGTGTGGGTGGGATTAGGTGCTCATAATCACATGGGTATCGTTCCCTGTAGGAGGGTTAGTATGATGTAGATTAAATGATGAAACAAGACACAGGGAGAGTCACCTTTTAAGATGTGAATGGATCCTGAGCGTGTCAGTGCTTGGCCTTGAAGCCAGATCAAAGCCACTAACCAAGCTCTAATAGATGATGGAATTGAATCATATCTTCTGCCTAACACTGTCTCCCCTTCTACTTCTCTGTTTTATGGCTTTCAAAATGTAACTGCAATTTTCCATTCATTTTATTTCTTTACTCTATGCACAATTCAACCATTAAAATAGTCTTACTTTCTAGATCCAAGTCACTGGCACATGTTATTGAAGTCCACCGACACAAAAAGCCTCAACATAATTATTTTACTCGGGTAGACCAATGTCATACCAACTGGTATGTTTCATGTCACACCAAAGCCTTACTTACCATCCACTATTTGCCTTCAGTCCATGACTTTTGCTGCAGAACAGTGTTGCTTTCCTGCTGTCCAAGAATAGATGTTTCGTCTCAATTCCACAAGCAATCCCTCGCTAATTAAAAGTGTCTTAATGCCATTAATCACCCACAAATCCATTGCAAAAAACAGAACTCTTTTGAGTGGTAGAATGATGATAATTCGTCATTATCATCAAGACTACTTTTACATCCATTTGAGCCCGTAATTGTTCCACAACTTATGAATCAATTGTGTGTTTTTAACCATTACTGAACTCTGATCATCCGAGACAGCGGGGTGCAGAAGAGCAGTCAGAATGTTTAGAGAATTTTGAAGATGCCATGAAACTCTTTGCTCTAAGATTCTGAGAGAATTGGTACTCTGATGCCAACAAAAATGACAGTGATGAATAACTGGTTTCTACAGGTGGATATCAGTCATGTATAACCATCCCAAGTGCTGCAGTTTTAAGCTCCAAGCATGTCTGCTTATGACTGGTTCACATATCATCTTAGTGACTCCCGACTTCCCTAATGGATTCTCTGCCCCTGTCATCTGTGTCGCTCCGTCTCTTTTATTCTTTTTTTCATTTAAACATATGAAAGTGAATCCCCACTTTTCTCCACCTGTCTTAGATTTTTTTTTTGTACTCTAACCTCTTTTTCAATTCCCTGTCTCTCACCCATTTTGACAGTCTCCCATCTTCAGCCGGCTATTTGTCTCGCCCACTCTTACTTGTGCTTCCCAACCTCAGTTTCCGCCTCCCCAGTTTGATGCAGCAGTAATGAGTTCAGCTTAAGGTGGGGCTGGCCTGAGGTAAGCTGGAGAGAGTCAGAGAGGTTAATGAGGATAGCAACCTTGCTTTTTGCCTCGGGGTGTAAAGGGAGAGTTAATGAATGAACAAGGCCAGGGGCAGACAAACTGACAGATAGTTTTAGCATTTGCAAGAGTGAATTAAACTGATGCCCAAACACACTAATCTCTAAAATATAAGATAAATTTAGATTGATAATTGCTTTAACAAATATGTGTGTGCACAGGTGTTTCAGGCTTACACTGATAAATTCATCAACAGTGATTATTATCAATAATTTCATGAACAGTTTTCATATGACTGAAATATTGAGGAAACTTTAGAATTACTGTTATCTCTTAACTGCCTTGCCAAGGTTCATGTGGTTAAGAAAATTAAAAATCAAACAAGGACATGTAGTATCAAACATACATGGCAGCCCACACAGTTCGGCAGCTCTGCCAAGAGGAGGCAAGTATATTATGCTATTGAGATTCTCATTCATCTGAAAGACCGCTTGGGACAGACAATACAACTATGGGAGGAAATGGATTGATAAATTATAAAAAAAAAGGAAAAAGAAATTAACAAAACATTTAATTAATGATGCTTCAGAACTTAAAATTCAAATTAGACTAAAACTAAATCAGCTTCAAACAAGTCCTTCACCAGGCATTCTTTAAACTCCTAAAACTTATCTCTGCTCATTGGAATTAGATTTTTTTTCATTAACATAATCCTTTCATGCCTTAAAAGGACCTAAATATAGCTCTACAAGTTTGCCTGATTTAGGGAACTCCACATCACTTCACAGGCACAATCTGGGACCACAATGTCAAGATGTGTGATTATTCTCAACCAGGAGAGGAAAGTCTGATAATAATTTGCAAATCAGTAGGATGTTTTCAGATTTGTTATAAGGCTTTTGTTACTGCCAGATCAAGTTACTAATTTTCATCCTACCTGCTCCTCCTCTTCTTTCTTTGTGACTCATGTCTGCTCTGTGTCTGTTTCCCCTGGCGACAGACTTGGTTTTTGTTGACAAGTCATCAATGTTGTCCCCAGATTTAGATACGTTTAACCGAAAAGTACCTTGCAACAAATCTAGCTACGTCTTGAACAAACAAACCTTGGCTAGTTTCTGTAAAAGAGTCAACAGTGTTACTCCTCAAGGTCTCTGCCACAGCATACACATCAATAATCTACGATGGTAAGTGAACAACAAAAAGAGGTCAACAGTTAACAGAGTTTTGAATGAGCTGTGCATGTCCAAACATCTTGTGATTTGTTAGCCAGATGGAGGCTGTGTGCTGTGTTCCTTATAACTTCCTTCCTGAATGATCATTAATATTGCTGAAATACAGCTAAGGAAATGGCTGCTGTCTTCAACTTATTTGGATGGTGATTATGTCAGACAACATTGCTGTTATAAAATCTGGATTTTAGTGTTGCAAAGCAGCTGCTTGGACATGGATTGAGAGTGACTGCAGGTTAATATGTAGTCTAAATGGGCCAAGTTTGAGTCACTATTTTGTACTGCTCTGTACAAAGGAGTACAAAAGGAAATGAGAATAGCTTTTGAGCCATTTTAAATTAAAACTGAAGAGTAGGAAAGAAGCAAATAGATGTTAAGAATCTGCATTAGATCAAACAAGAACTCATGAATATGCTAACACAATACATTCACATTCGCAGTTCATTGCATACCGATGCTCGGTCAAGAGCTAGAATAGGACAAACTTTACCATCACTTTCAGACCCAAAGGTGGTCTGCATGTTGACAGTCATCCTTCTACAGCAGTAAACAGTGGCGAGAAAAAGTCATTCTATAGTGCTGGCTTAACAACAAGCAGCACAGACCATCTCCGGGGATGTGAGGGGAGGGAAGGACATTGGCATCCAGCTCCCAAGCAAGGAACTCATGTTTGAGTCCAATCCTGGGACTGCCGTTTTCTTCATGTTTGTCTTTATTTGAACTTCCAGGCTTGATTTTGACTTTTTTTGTCCCACCACTGTACTACTTTGTTTTGCATTACTATACTGAGTTATGGTTAGGCATAAAAAGTACATTATTTAGCTTTGGAGAGATCATGGTTAGGTGTTAAAATACACAACAAAATACATTTTAATACAGACACAATGTGCTGAAGAGTGATGCAGTTTATGCTCAAAGCAAATTACTTGACACACATGCATGTCAAATAAAGCAAAAACAGAGCAGCAAAATAGCATTAGAGACTCTCGCACTGTTTTTAAATTAAACAATGGCACAGATAAAATTATACAAATTGACTAAGCTAGTAAACTGCTAATAATGTGCTGCTAAATTCAAAACATTAGATAAACTTTGTTTGAACTAAGCCCCACTTGTTTGAATAATTGATTTTGAAATTAGTTTCTGGAAGTATAAAGGTGGAAATTCTCAGTCATGGTGGTGATAGTTTGTTTTGCTCATGGTGGAAGCAGGTGGACATGGACATATTATGGGTAAAAAATGTATTTTCACCAGGATTTAACTGGGAAAAAATGTTTGCGTGTAATACTGGTCTTGACAGTAGACTGTGGCTTAAAGCTGTAAAATGATTTTGACATGTGATTCTTGCCTGACTTCCAATAGGTGACATTTATTTTTCTGTTATATTTTCTCTCCCTTCATTCCCTCTTTACTCCCATACCTGCTCCGATGCCTATTTTCTTTGTCTCACTGGCAAATCGATCTCTCTCATTTCGTCCAGAATTGATTTAGGCATTTCTTATTGTTGGTGCAATTCTGCAATCCCTTCTTACGAGCTCATTCACTCCCATTCTGCTCTGTCTTTTGCTCTTTTAATACCACTCTATCTCACTCTCTATCTGCCTCCTCTGGAACTCATTACCAACTGGGCTCCTTTGCGCTGTCCATTTACTTGGTAACCTCAACAGATTTGTGGAACAATGTCTTGACCGGATGCAGTTGGAATCGTAAGTTTCTGTGCTGCAGAAATGTTGCGCTGCATACAATATCATGTTGGCAGTACTGATATACAGTAGTGTTAACACAGATTTCCAGTTAAAATGGTTGTGTGTCTTGTGTCATATGATTCACTACTGATGTATTTCACTTTTATGTCTACAGGTGATTCTACACTCACATCTGTAATAAATCAGGGTTGCATATCTCGTGCTTTACCAGTTGTTTTGCTGTAAGTAACAAAACCATTTTTGTTTCTTGTGGGCAACAACAGTAGTAATTGACTCTCACTGCATTATCGACATGCACACAACGTCTCACTGCATATAGATGGTCACTTTTTTTTTATGTTAGTATGTGTGTGTGTGACAGAACTGCTCTGGCAGCAAAATAACTAATTACATCTGTCAGCTGGGAAAAGCCAAAGAACTGTGCCCACAGGGACAGAGCTGAACTGCAGTGATTTTGACACAGTAAACAGATTAACAGTCAAAATCACAAAGAACGCATTCAAGTCACGTGATGCCCCAAGGGTTGGTAAAATGTAATGTAAATTTCTTACAGGAAATGATTCAGTTTTACTCAGTGAGTTCACAATTGTAGCAACAGTAGCGGAACCGAACTTACTTAGTTGGTGTTAAATATTTCCTCCTCTAAATGAAAAAACTAGATTACACAATTAAAGTAAGCTACATGGTATGGAGCTAAGGTACTGTTTACACATACCCGGGTATTTTGAAAAACGAAGACCTTTCCCTTCGTTTGTGCCTTTCGTTTATACACAAACGGAGTTTTTTCCTCCGAAAACGAAGCTAAAAAAAAAACTCCAGCAAAAGTGGAGATTTTTTAAAAACTCCGTTTAGCGTTTGTGTGTAAACTGGTTGAAAGAGACGAAAACGGAGTTTTCAGAATGGAATGCGGAGTTGTCGTCGTAGTACAGAGCCCCGCCCCTATCCGCCATATTGGCAGGATACTAGCGTGATAACGCCATTCATTGTTTATCTGGCAAGCATGGAGGTACTAGCAGCATTTCTGTTGTTGAGAGCTATACTCGCTTGTGTGATTTTGAATATTACAGTCATACAATGTATTGAACAATAAAGACATTTTTCACGGCTTTAGCAGTTTTATAGTCCAGCACAACGTGTAAAAGTAGCTCAGTCTCGCTGTCAGTCCACACACATGAGCCTGCGCCATATTTTCTTCTTGAAAAGGATCCGGAAGTTCTTCCTGTCAGCGGTTCTCTATTAGGTTTCTGATTGGCTTGTGTGGAATTCTCATTGTTCTAACACTGCCACCGTCAGGCTTGGCGTAATTTAACAGCTCCTGATAGCGTATTTCTCCGGATCAATGTAGACGTGTTTTTTTTTTTTAAACGGGGCTGTGTGCACCGAGTTCTTTTTGAAAACGAAGGTTAGAAAATATGCGTTTATCAAAATACCCGGGTATGTGTAAACAGCACCTAAATCAGTTTCAATATTCACAAATGCGCAGGACAAGATTCACAAATGCACAGGAAAAGATTCACAAATGTATTTCTGATGCACACACAAATATAACTTGATTTACAAACTGTTTCTGGTCTGTGGACTTCGCTGCATTTGTGTGTGGATTTTGAGACTCCCCTGACTTGCGTCAACCCACAAATGTCTTCTTCTTTTTTAACACGGAATGATCCGCAACCAATCAGATATCTTCCTTGTTTCAGCCAATCATAAGAACGCACCCAATGTGGGAGACCATTTACTCATAAGCCAATCACATTAAGCCATTCAAACTGCGCTATATGATGTAACCGGCGTGCCTTTTGCTGTACATTTTTCCTCTGCGTTGTGTTGTGAGGGAATGAAATACAGGGACTCGGATCCAATTCAACAGTTTTACTGTCAACAGAAATAAAAGCAGTGAGCTCCGTGTGAGGGTGTGCGGCTCAACATCAGACACACCGGTCAGCAGAAACAAGTTCACACTACTACGTTATGAACAGGCAGAGAAGAAGGACAACCCAAGGAAGAATAATACAAGTGGGGTGTTTTGGTGAAATGAATATAACGTTTTTTTTTTGCTGTTGTTTTTTTTAACAAACTGCTACATATGCATGTGAATTTCAGTCAGTTCAACATAGCTTCCAGCAACGACAGCGGAGCGGTAAGTGAAACATCTCATTTAACATGTTTGGCTACTTAATCCCCTTGTTATGAGAAGTTGTTTAGTTATTCATCTTAATCGCTTTAATTGTGCAACTATCAATACAAGCCAGCCAGCTAAGCGAGTGAGCTACGCTAGCGCGTCTGCGTGCCAAGAGGTTCAGGCCAGCATCTTTCCAGAAAGTTGAATTTCTTGAGAATAAAGGGACTGAATAAAGTGGGCCTATGAAGCTCTTTGTTTGTTTGTAAGAAAACAATGATTATTTTTATTTTTTTTGAGGATGCTTTGCTGAGTGAAGGATCTCTGCTGGTAATTCTTGTGCTTTTTAACATTTGTTATGATTAGTAACCATGACAACGGGGAAGTTGTTTACATGTGATATGAGTTGGTTGAGCCTGTCATTCAGTTTTAACATCATATGCCTTTTTCCTTTGCTTTGTATGGTTCGACTCAGCTCTTCTCTACTTCTTTTTCCATTGCAGACAGTTGAAAACATGGACATGATAATCATGGCACCATGTGAGACCGTGGTGGCAGTTAGTTGGTAGTACCTCAGGAGCTTAAAAGGACTTAATACAAAAAAATACCTGGAAATCAAATCCATAACCAAATAAGGACATGTTGACACTTAACAATTTGAATCTGTTGACTGCCGCTCTTCATTTATTGTGTAGATCACAGAGTGGTCATCTTCCAGTTGGAAGAATGGTGGTGCAATGTGTCCTCGACATGTCGACTGGTGAGTGATTGTAGAGAAAAACATGCC
Organism: Odontesthes bonariensis; assembly: GCF_027942865.1. Classification (NCBI taxonomy): domain Eukaryota; kingdom Metazoa; phylum Chordata; class Actinopteri; order Atheriniformes; family Atherinopsidae; genus Odontesthes; species Odontesthes bonariensis. Next base: position 30,858,804 of record NC_134510.1, read on the forward strand.
AGCAAAATGTGGGCCATTTACTATGATTTGTGTACGATTATGAGCCTTGGCTTTGCATCTCATACTCACAGAGGACCCCGTGTCCCCCTTGAGACGGGCCTGGCTGCAGCAAACCTTTTACACTGAAAACCAACTGAAAGGAAAAGGACTGGTGTAATCCTTGAACATAAGAGCACGAAAAGCTTGAGTAGAGAGAAAGGATGAATCCATCACTCTGCCAAACGCTTAGTAGCAACACATGGAGCAAGTTTCAAAGTGGATAAATCTTGCCAAACATTTAAGCACCATATTGACTTTGGTTTATGGCTTAATGAAAAATCCAATGTATTTCTGACAGAAGCCAAATGTGGCTGCCTTTGATTGCTTTTCAAAATGATGAAAGCCAAGATTTTTTTTTTTAGAATGTCTATTATGTGTATGATTTACACTGGAAAACCCAACCCCCAATTCCCAAAAAAGTTGGGATGCTGTGTAAAATGTAAAAAAAATGTAGGCTCATCTTGAATTTGATGGCAGCAAGATGTCGCAAAGAAGTTAGGACAGGGTGATGGGCTGGAAAAGTAAGTGGCACCAAAAAGAAACTTTTTGTAACCAATAAAGTTAACTTGCAACCGGTCAATAACATAATCGCGTATAAAAAGTGCACCTTTCACAGGCAGTCTCTCAGAAGTTTAGAAGCAAAAAGCAGAAGATTAGAAAGTTGAGGTGGGCAGAGTTTCACCAATCTGCAAAAACCTCCTTCAACAAATTGTGGGCCAGTTTTAAAATAATGTTACTCAATGTAAAATTTAAGACTGAATATTGCATATAGTCCATATATTGCTGAATCATGGACACTTCTTCCTCTGGTGTAAAAAGGAGAGGGGGGCCATCCTGCTTGTTATCAGTGCTCACTTCAGAAGCCTGCATCTCTGATGGTATGGTACATGCATTAAAGGCCTGCGGTCCAAACCTTTCATGTACTAAAAGCATGTGTTGCATCATTATGAGTAAACTATGACAAAGACTGACGAGAAGAGATGAGACAAAACTGATGAGAAGCTAGAATTCTATATCAGACAAGAATGGGACAACATTCCTCTTCCAAAAGTGTGACAACTGTCTCCTGAGTTCCCGGTTGTGCACACACTGTTGTTAAAAGAAGAGGAGATGTTACACAGTAATTAATGTGGCATTGTCCCAACTTTTTTTAAGACATATTGGTGTCAAAGCTAATAAATGCAAATATTTTTTACTTAAACAATAACATATCTCACTTTTAAGATGTTCTCTGTGTGGACAAGATATTGGTTTATAAGATTTGAAATCATTGCATTCTTATCTTTTTATTTACAACTTTTTTTTAAATTGAAATTGTGCATCCAGTTGTAAAACTAAATATCAATTGACTAATGAATCAACAATCTGCACACTGCATGTGGCATGGCAGTTTTCTACAAAGCTGTTTCAATATGTAAAAAACACTTGGAGGGCAGGTATTGATTCTCAAAGTATGACAGAAAAGTACCTAAATAATTGTGCACATGAAAGAGTTGTGATTTCATTCTTCTCTTTGATCTCTGTTTCTCAGCTCTAAGCTGTTAGGCAGTTGCTTGGAAAAAAGATTTCTCCTGAAGGTGAAATGTTGGATGTTTGATTGATGGGACAAGAATAACAAAGATGGCTTTTCAATTGACAGTCAGAGACGTATACAAAAACATATACACTCATCATCACCATAACCTTCTTATCAGTTTGTAGATGTAAAGCAATTTTAAAACAAGCTGCAGTCAGCTGTTTGTGCAATGCAATCACACAAGCATATGCTGGTAGATTTATCAATTTCTCCTCAAAACGCAGCAACATCTCCACTATGTGGTGGTCTCTAATGTATAGGCAATTGCCTATAATCAATCTGTGCCATGCTGCATTTTCTCGGACGCCCTTCTGCTGGGTTTTTAATACTGTTAGAGGAAAGAAAAAGAAAGTGAGAGAGCTGATGTTTTAAAGAGAAGGAGGAACTACCAGAAATGTAATACTGTTTTTGCAGTTGTAGTATTTAGGGTTTCAACATGAAGATTAAACATTTATAGTGTATTGAATTTATCCAGCAATAGAATAGACTCAGTGGCTTTTAAAATGGATTATTTTCACCCAATGGTGATGCTAAGTGGAATGGAGTATACAATTAAATGTTTTATTGTTTATGACCCTGCCATTCTTTTTCTCCCTTCTCTTAACCCATTTGCCATGGTCCATCAATATGAATTTAAACAGTTGTATACAGGATATGCTATACTATGAGTGTCACAGTTCTGGCACATTTGTTTTGTGCTTGGACTGATTCCCAGTGAAATCATTAATCAAAGTAGGGCTGTCACCAACATCTCTGCATGATTATCACACCCCGGCGTAATTAATGTATTGATTGTAGACGCTGCCAAGCTTCTCTGCAATTTGTGTAAAATTAGTGCATCCCCTGCCCTGCCGCTGCTAAATTTTCCAACATACACCCCCCTGTTTTATCCGTTGATGAAACGCATCCTACTCTTTCAAGACACGAGCGAACATTTGTTCATGCCTTTTGAGCTGAGCTCCTATAGCGCTGACGTGGCTCTCTGACAGTGTCAATTAGTGATGCATCACCTGCTCCTCAACTTGTCTGTCCCCGTTGCTGTGCATCTCAGTCACTCAGCAGATATCCATCCATCTCTCAGCCCCTCCAGCTTTCCCTTTCATCTCCTCTGACCTTCCTCAATACCCCTCTGCTTGCACATTGATCATGTCTTATCAGATGTTCTGTCCCAAGTTTTAGGAGGTACTTTTTAAACTATGATTTTTTTCACTCAAATCATGTGGAACTGTGAAAATGACCGCTGAGAATTAATGCTCTGTCTTGTTTGATAGAGCTGTCATGACAGGCCAGCAGATGTTGTTCAATGGTATTTCACTGACATTTCTGAAGCAAACAGATTTGCAACGCAGCAGGAATCTCATTATCATGCATTTGCAAAATTGCATCACCTTCAGGATAATCAATTTAGGCATTGGGACCATGGCAGTGAGCCACCTGTTAGGAGGAAGGGTCCACTTTCCATGGAAGCCAAGTATTTTATTAGAGAAAATCTCTGTATAAAACTATGGTAATGTTATCAATACATTTGTCTTATTGCCAATCAGTGAGTCAATTTCTGAAAATGGGTCCACATAAAAAGAATGTCAGTCCTGTGGAGGGTTGATGGCTGCTGGAGCTCATCCCAGTTCACACTAATCAAGAGGTAGGGTTCACTCTGGGCAGTCCATCGAAGGGTGAAACACAGGAAGACCACCATGCAAGCTCTCATACACACACCTCTGGCTAATTTAGAAATACCAGTTGATTATTAGACCTAATAGGATGTTTTTGAACAAAACCCACACAGGCTCAGGAACATACTACAAGAACATACTATACAAGCTCCACACAATTGCATCAGATTTGAATATATTAATTCATCATCATGACTCAAGAAAATCTAAGGCCATCTCTCCAAAAGCTGAATTTGAACTAGAAGTGTATACTTTTTAACAGAATAATGTTCCTTAGAAAACAAGAAAGCCCAAAAGAAAAAAGTGTTATGGACTGTTATGGAACAACTGAGTGAAATCTTGGTTTGAATCACATTTAAATTTCCAATAGGCTGTAAGAAAACCTTCAAACATATTGCAGCCGAAAGAATTTTGCATGGAGCAGTAACTAAAAATGTAAACAAGTCAACATAAGACTGGTGAACAGCTAAGCAAAAAACTCCTAAGAAGTCATTTATGATAAAGGAAACAATACTGGCTCCAAATGGCAGGGGCATAGTTACGTTTTCCAAAGTACAAGATCTTTTGATATTTTTTGTTGAATAAATCAAGAAATTCTAGTTTAAATACTCCTCATATTTCCAAGTGTTTGTTTAGACTCAAGTTTTATCAAGATCTTCTGGTTTAGGGGTAGCTTGGTGTTCTTGTGTTTGCTTTGGTAAACCATCATCTCTGTTTTCATTGACTTTGTATTTGGTTGGTGAGCTTGTGCTAACTGTTTTGTAGAATTCTTGTTCATTTTCCTTTATTTTATGTTCAGTGTTCCAGTCATCCTAATTTAAGTTTTATTTTGTAATATCTGCCCTGTCTGCCCTGTTCATTCCAGGTATTTTTACTTCCTGCTTTGGCTACACACCAGCTCTCCATCACTAATTGCCTCCCAGCTGTTTTGTATTGCTCATCACTTACTGTTGTGTTGTCCATGATTTACTTTATTTAGTTTATACATTGCATATACTTGATTAACTTCAGGTCTGGCTTCTTGTTTAGTTTATCTGCGTTTCCTTCTCAGTTTCTGCCAAACATGTGCTGTTTGGATTATGATGTTGCTTGAGTAAGAATAAAGCTACTTTAACTCCTCACCTATCTGCCTTTGCAGTTGTGTTTGCATTTTTGTCTTTAATTCCTCACTACCCTAACAAGATTTGGAGGAAAATAGATTTCTTAAAAAGCTAAAGTTTCCTTTTGCATTAGGCAGTCAGACAGACAGTTCTTTCAAGTTTGCAATGCCTGTTTTCACGACATAAATGCAGAGTTAGAGCCTCACAAAGCTGCTCGCATATTCGCATAAACTTTTAACAGTGTTTGCAAAAAGAATAGAAAGTACCTTTGTCGGAGACAAATCTTAATCTGCATTTAAAGAACATTTTTCAAATCTAGTTCCTTGATTAAAATGAAACATGGACTTATTATTTTTTTCCATCACATACCCAACTAGAATAAAAAGATGAAAAATATAAATTTGGCTTTGGCTATATGTTAGTTACTTATTATTTGTAATTCATGGATTTTTTTTATTTTTTTTGACAGTATGAAAATACTGAATACTAGCAAACTTTACTAAACTCAATTTTAGCTGATGAAAAGGATTTGGATGTGGGTTGATTTCTTAGATGTATACCTGAACAAATCGAACTTCATCACCTGTTGTAAGCATTTTTTTGTAAACATGGGCTTTTGTGCTCTGAATAGACCTGTGGTGCATTACAAAGTCTAATATCTAGTATATTGGGAAAACAAACGAGGGTGGTAAGTGAGAAAAATTAGACATTTAAGCCTCCAAAGCAAAATATATTGTTCAACTTGATTAGTCATTGCATTAATTATTCACTTTACCCTAGTCAGGCAAGTAATGTTTTTCTTAAATAAATAGCTATACAATGCTGGAACACAGACCGACGGAATACATGACAAGCAGAATTATCTTACCTCCATTCTTTATTTTGTTGATGCTTTCAAATGGCCGCTGGGATTCATAGCCTGATTCTGTGGGAAATGTTCTGTGCTTTGATCTGTATCAACTGTGGGGAAGGAAAACCAAATGGTATGTAACGCAACACAAAGAAAATCATCAAGGAAAAGAAACCCTTGCTGTGGATCTGCAACTGAGTTCATGTGAAAAAGGGTTTTAGGCTTTTCTTGAGGCAGGATTAAGTCCCGGGTTGATATATAGTGAGGTTTCTGGGCAAAACTCCCTTTGCATAAACAACTATTGGGAAGCTTGATCAATGTAAATTGGTGTGTGAATGGACACTGTGACCTTTGGAAAACTCCTGAGAAACTGCAGCCTCTTCACAGATCTTGTTCTGTGCTCTCGTTTTTTTTCTTCCAGTGCTTAACAAAAAAACAAAAAACAGTGCCACAACAGAAATGCCCAGCAGCTCTGTTTTCCAGGTGACCAAAAAATAGGAGAATTAGATTCTTCCATGATTTCTGGAATTCAGGATTCACAACATGAACTCTTGACAAACTAAAAACAGAGCTTAGAATTTATTCTGGACAAAAAAAAAGAGGATGTTTTGAGCTCTGTGTGAGAAGTGGCTATGGCAGAGGGCATTGCAGAAACTCATGTTCAGCCGCATTCATTTAAGGCTTGCAGTGAAAATCCGTGCTCTCCTGATTGTTCTGTGGCAGAAATCATACTGGAATTGTTTTATGTACTTCCAGGAGATTTTAATGTAATTTGCTTATCATACTGCAGCAGATTAATAAAACGTTCTATTGTAGTCATTTGGTTTGTTGATTAATTATTTTAAATATCTCACTATTTCACACTTTACAAGAAATTATGCACTTGTACTTGTCAAATGCAATTGTCATACATTTGCAAACTTGTCACGTTTTCCCAACAACTGCTTATTACATGACCCATATCCTTAAACCTATCAGATTACTCTCTAATCCTTCGTTCCTGTGTCTCCCAGGCCCTGGTTCTGGAAATTGGTCTGAGCTGCTAACTGTCGCCCTACAGGGACAACATGCACCTGTAAACCCAGACTGCAGCAGGTGTCAGATGCTGCTCCCGCCTAAGGAGGCAAAAAGTGCCCATATCGCCACAGTTAAGATTGACTCTGAGAGTGGTGGTGTATTATTCTGGTTTCAGGCACCACTTGTGGATGCCTGCTTGCTCCCAAAAGCTTGGCTTCAAGATGCACTGCTAGTGTTCCATCCAAGTGGGACACGTTTTCCTGCTCGGCTCAGTTCTGTGCTAAATCTCCCTCATATTTTCATAGAATATGAGCTCAATATGGTCAGAGATGTCTAGTGACACATCCAGTGTTGTACTGTCATGTTTTATCTGGGTAAAAAAAAATGTATAATTCCAATAAATATTAAATGCATTGTACAATGCAACTTCTAATCAATTAGAAATACATTTTTATATTCAGATCATTTGCTTTTGTTTTATGCTTTTGGTTGTTATTTCCTGATTAATTTTGAATTTCTTTAATTGTGTCTGGTGTTATTTTACTTCCTGTGCTTCTCTCATTATCTCTCTTTTGATTGCTTGATTGTTCCCACATGTCTTGTTTCTCTAACAGCCCTTCTGTGTTTATATAGACTTGTCCCAGCCTTTTCTGTCTGTTTGTCTGTCATTTCTTTGCTCATTTTTGTTTTTCTTTACACTGAGTAATTTTGCGAGGCAATACATTTTTGCCTGCAACAAATTCAGTTTGTTCTTTTGAAGTTATTTTCTTTTGCAACCTATATACTACCTGCCGGTGGCATGTGTCTGTATTTGGGTCAAGTGTTGAAATCCTATGTGTCATCTTTGACTGCACTACTCGTGCAGTCTTAACTTGATTAAATTTACCATTAAATAAGCTAATCATCTGCATAATTAGCCACCATGTTCAGCAGACATTATTTTCTGTGGCAGCACCTGCTGAGTAAGGTGAGGTGGGGGCATGTAATTTAACATGTGGTTTTAAGAGTTCTAAAAGGGATCAGTATAAGGTCAAAGTAGATGATTACAGTGATCATCTAATAAAAGTGCATCAAAAAGGCAAAACTGAAGCTATTAGTCTTCAATCAATATTGGTGGTGTAAGAATCAAGTTTTACTCTTGTTGTTTTAGTGCTGCTATCTAAATATTAATGAAATGGTTGATAAAGTTTTCATTTATTCCAGTCATCGGGTTTAAATGTGTGAAGGACCTGTCACCATTTCCTGATAATTCTGCTGAGATGTTGTGGTAGCTGTCACAAACAGAAGATGTATTTCCTCTGTAGCTGTGAAAGCAATACACAACCTTCTAACACTGATGACTCAACCTGAGTTCATCTGGACACATTTGCACAATTATAACTCACTCACAGTAGAGTAAATTGCTGTCACTGCAATGACATTCAGGTTTATACATTCTCAACAAATACCAGCTTTATGTTTTTGTGTATTCCTTATTTGAAAAATATTCTAAGTTTTGTTATTGTACAAATAAACCAGTCATTTTTACAGTGTTTAGAAATGTCCCCAGGGTAAATGCTTCTGTAGCTTTATCTTGGATAGACCCATAGAGTATGTGCGTTAACATCTCTCACAGTCCAACTAGCAGGGCATGTGTGCAATAAAGACTGCTGCTGGTCGAGCCAGAGGACTACCTGTTTTGTCCCTGTAAACATGAACAGAATACAACTCTACTTGATAAGCTGAATGGAGTTAGATTCTCTATACAGAAATTATTATTAATATTGTAATTATTAACTATTTCTAAACTGATCCTCTTCCAAAAGGTGTGTGGTGGAAATACCTTTTGGCTTGCATCATGAGTTAAACACACAAGCTGTAAGATGCAATATCATTGAATAATATTGGTCCACGCTGTACCATGTAATATCACTGGATGACCAAATTTTGGGTCCACGGTGTACCCTGCCTCTCATCCAATGGCAGCTGGGCAGACCCTGAGTTTAAGTGTCTGTCTTAAACTGTTAGTCCGCAGCAAAGTATACCTTTGTTTGTTTGCTTTTATAGGTTTTACGTCATTGCGTTGATGACGTCATTGCGTGACACAGCCAGGGTTGTGGTTATTTTATGTTACCCATTGTGTGTGGTAGCGGGAGTTTTGAGACACAAAGAAAGAGAACTAGAAGCTCAAATATTTTTTGTTGACCGTCATTAGACGTCACTCTACTTTATAATCTCGCCATTATTATGATCATTATTATTTATTAAAAGATATAATTTTTTCCCTTTGCTTCATCTGCTCGTTGATCACAGTTTGGATTTTTGTTACAATAAACACCTTAAATGGATAATGGACACTTGGATTTCTTGGACGCGTCACAAATGGGCTTGTAAGTTTATCAGCGACTGAACATTCAAAAGACAGCCGCAACGAATAGTATAGCAAAACTCTAATAATTCCAAAGCACGACAGTGATTGCGACAGAAGAAAGTAATTTTGGAATATTTGATCAGAACACTGACCCTGTCAGTTTTCTATGGTTTTATAATTGAGGGTAATATTAGAATTGATTGAATTTGTCATTTTTACTAGACTTCACACTATACCCCACAATAACAGGGCAAAAGGCATTTTGTTTCTAGTGTTTCATCAATTTATTCTAATTATGGCTGAAATGTTCAGTTTTAAGAAGTATTCACCCTTTGTATTACAATTGACCTCAGATGCACTCTACTCTTATCAGGGGCCCTTGGAATGATTCTAACTCGGACTCCACCTATACCTGACTGAATTTAATGAACATAATCAAGAAGAGTTACGCCCGCCTGTTGAAGGTCAGTTAATGATGTACTCTATGTCAGAGTCAAAACCAAGCCTGGGGTTGAGAAAAAATGCCCGGAAACCCTTGCAACATGTTTGTATCCAGGCATTTTAACTCCCAAAAAGCTTGGTAGCCTCCATCCTTCTAAAATGTGAGTAGTCTATGATCGAGAAGTACTTGAGCACCATCTTGCATAAGAAGCTGAATTTTAATGCAGATACTAATGATAAATACAAGAAGGGTAATCAACTTTTGTTATTAAAAAAAAAGAGTATTAATATAGACACAACACCTATGAAAATGCTTTGTTCAGCTTTTATGGAATGCGTTGTTTCTTTAGCAGGATTTGCTGCTTGAATCTTACAAATAAGAACAAATAACCTTCAGCCTCTGTTAAAAGAGAGGGTCATGTTTAAAGCAGTCAAGATGGTGCTCCTCCCCAAAATGATCTATAAAAACATTCAAAGAATTTGCAACTATTTCTGTTGCAACTGTTTCTGAGATCAAAATATATAAAGTACAAAGTGTTAAAAATTGCATCCATGATGATAAAATTCAAGTTGTACATTTTTTTTAACCCTAGCGTTATTGTTTTATAATCCCAACCAAGGGATGTTATTGGCTAAACCCAACCAGGAAGACAAAAAGTTTATTTGTAATTTATTGTTCACATGTAATTAAGATAACCAACAAAATTGAGGTGGATGTCATGTTGTAAAAAGAATGTGTTGTTTTTTTTTCTAACCATAACCAAGTAGTTTTGATTGACAGAGTAAGGTTTCTTTCTTAGCCAAAGCAAGTGTTTAAAGTTGTTGTGGTTATATGTTGGTTTCAGTGCCTCTTCACACGATGGTACATGGTTCACAGCACTGTGCCTCACTGCATACTAGTCTTTATTAGAGGACTTAATGCACAGTCAGTTGTTTTTCACCCTCTAAATGTGTCATCTAAATCAGTTGCTCCCTTCAGAGTATAGCTATGGTTTCCATGTGGGTAGCACTATTAGGTAAAGGCTGTCTTTTGTTCTGCCTGCTATTAGTCTTTGAAATAAGTTGTTAACTTGTTTTTGTTTTCACATAATTTGCACCTGTTCTCCTTGATTCATATTGACAGCATGGATAGTGTGGTTAGATGAATTTTGTACAGTGTTTGTGTGGCTTGTTTTTTATTATGCGTGTCTGGAAAAACAAATTGCTCTCCTGGGACAATAAAGTTTTACTCTCGTCTTTTCTACTAAACTCTAGATCAACCAACAGACTTTCTAACTCCAACTGTACAGCTAAACAGATATCTGACTCAAAGAGCCTTGGATGAAAAGTTGACAAACCTATGATGCTTCTGTCAAAGAGTTGCTTTGTATGAAGAGTTTAAATAGTTAAAGAAATTCACCCAACATTCAAAATTTGTTTTTGCTCTGTCCTTGTTAAGTATTGTGTCTAGAATAATGAAGAAATGTTTTTTTTTTCTCAATTTAAAGCAGAGACTGACAAACAATAAAATGTAGGAAACAAAGTGTCTGAAAACGTTCCATATTCACTGTTTGTTAAGCTCAGGCAATCTGATTGAAGCTCAACATTGACAACGTAGGTGACACATTAACTGCTGTGGAGTATATTTCACCGCAGTCTAAGCTTGATAATAAATTAAAGTGACCTGCAGGGTCATTGAGCGTTCTCACCTACACGTCACATACTGTCAGCAATACTTTCTCTGCAAAATGACATACAAAGCCCTGCAGGAAAAGAGAAGACTAGAAGTCAAATGAAAAAAAAAAAAAAAGGCAGACAGCCATGCGACACAGAAGTCTTTGTAGTCAGAACAAAATGTTTTACAGTGCTGCAGTGATGGAGGTGAAGAAAGGTCTTCTTAAAACAGAGATAGAGAGACGGATTAAATAGCATCGTTGACAGACCAAACTCCCTGTTGGGGAAACATGTAGTGGTGTGAAAAGAAAAGAAAACTTTATTTTGATGCAAGTGAGGTTAGTTCGGAATTGTCCTCTCATTAGATTTGAAAATTCAAAAATGAGTTGTTCAATGACTTTTTTGGATTCTTCACCTGTAAAAGTTTTAGCAACAATACGCAGAGTGCATCGATATAACCTTGCATGCTGAACACACATTGAGCTCTTAATTAATTAATTAAATTCACCTCGCTGTTGCTGAGCAGTGTTTTGGTAACCATCACTACATAATGAAGAAAAGGATCATTACAGGTTTTTAAGCCCCTCAATAACATTCATTGTACTGCCTGATAATAAATTGGAACTCAAGAGGGGTTATAAGGTGTTATAGGCTGAAAATGAAGTGTGTCGTGAAGGGGCCAGGCTTTGCAGCTTGCCATCAAAAAAGGAAAAAAGAGAAAGTACAAAGAAAATGGGTATTTTTTAAATAATAAAGCATGGAGCCTATGTGCCTGCCTGAGTGTGAGTGATTTTTTTCTTTTGGCATCCTGCTCAGCTAGATGGACTTTTTCGTTTAATGAGCCAACTTTATTTCACATCCTGAAAGAGAAGCTTATGACTGAGTTTTAGAGGTAATTACTTTTGTACTGATAAATCTTGAATAAGGGAAGATACTACCTTCCATCCATCTTTTTTACTCACTTAAGAGTGTAGAAAAGATACTACCAAATATATGGAAAAATACAAAAGAAGGCTAACTGTCTTTGTAAAGCGCACTGCTGTAAGCTAACTTAACTCAGTAGCCTGCAGATGATATGTTGGTAAAATGTTTTAAGACTTGACTACTTTTAATTTGTCTTGTGACACATTGTCATGTTTAAAAAAAAACAAAAAAAAAAACAGTCCCTGTCAATAAACTACAAATACGCAAAAGTATGTTTATGATTTGAGATCCTTGTGTGTGTACATTCATTTCTTTGTGTGAATATTTTTCATAAACGACTGAGGAGGAAGTTGTCTTATTTATTATAATGCAAGGCTTTTATAATGTATCCTCAAGCAACATCCAATGTATGTTACACTCAAACACTGAATTATTTAAAGGATAAGACCGTTTTTTTGACATTGGGCCCTTGATTTCACATTATAACATGATGTTCTACTCACCCCTGCTTGTTGTTGGTCATTTGGAGCTGTTCCGAAGATATTCGCGAGGCGTCTGGCTTCTCTCTTGAGATATTCGGCCATGAAACGGTTTCCAATGGGCAAGCTTATACAGGCACAAACTATGCTGTTTATAATTTATTAAATACTTTACACTAGCACTGATAACGTGGAGGTGCGTCGCTTACTTAAAAAAATCCGGGTTACTAATTTTGAATTTTAGCCGAATGAATAAATAGGCAGCAGGTCTGTGGGCTGTCTGTGGCAGTAGCACGACGATGACGTCAGTAACACCCACTTTACGACAAAAAAAAAATCAAAATTACAATAACCCGGATTTTTTTAAGTAAGCGACGCACCTCCACGTTATCAGTGCTAATGTACAGTAATTAATAAATTATAAACAGCATAGTTTGTGCCTGTATAAGCTTGCCCATAGGAAACCGTTTCATGGCCGAATATCTCAAGAGAGCAGCCAGACGCCTCTCGAATATCTTCGGAACAGCTCCAAATGTTCAACAACAAGCAGGGGTGAGTAGAACATCATGCTATAATGTGAAATCAAGGGCCCAATGTCAAAAAACCGGTCTTATCCTTTAATCTCTTAATAACATCCCAAAAATAGAAATGCACTCAGAGAGTGCAGACCTCCGCCAACTGCCAACCTACCTGTGGATAGCGAGCCATGTATGGACAGACGTTCCTGATGTGGGCTACTTGTTCTTTGGCGCTGTCAGCAGAAGAGGCATTCCCTTCTCCCTATTCATTATTGAACAGCAGTGTTCGCCGTTATTAATTATTATTAATATTATTATTATTATAATGTTCTGTCGGGAAGCAGTGTTCGCCGTTATTATTACGCTATATGCAGTTATGCACACTGGCTTGCCGTTGCAATCTTTTGTTGTGCTAATTACAACAAATCCGCGCAATATGCATTCTGTCTGGCTTTGGCTCTGTTTGGCTTTGGCACCTTGAGGTCGCGCCACCTTGTGGCAGGTCACAAGATTGCAGCACGAACAGACGAACGAACATCCAGACAAAGCAACAGACAAACTCGGGCGATCACATAACCTCCTTGGCGGAGGTAATAACATCAAATGACTTTGCAAATACTTGGTCCTTAACAATTTCTATTTTTGCTCTAAGCATGCAATTGAAATGACTTTTATTCATATGGAATTAGATTATCTCTTCTTTGTTTTGGGTATTTTTGTGCTTAACCTGCTTGCTCCATTTTTTGAGCGACACCACAACACCTGCTGACAACTGATTGGGCCAACTGTGGCTCAGGAGGTAGAGCATTTGTCCACCGTTTGGAGGCTAGATGCTTCAGTCCCTGACCTCCCTTTTGTGAGACACTGAACCTCCCATTGCCTCGAAACCTGTGCTTTAAATGGTCAACAAATGAAAGTGCAATCTGAATGCAGTCCATTGACAAACATCGTATCACAGTCCAAACAAAACGCACAACTGTGCCCGGTAGCTCATTCAGTCTGTTTGTGAGTCTCCTTTTAATGCATTATATTTTTCAAAAGAAGAGCTGTACACAAGCTCCGAGATGTTGGGGGAAGTTTCATCCAGTCAATCTCAAAGACGTCTCCCTCAATCTTTCAACTGTGGGACATTATTAAAATCAGTTGCATTCTGTTTGTTTGGACCTGATCTGTTTGTTATTTTCTGTCTTGAAATTGATTTTATCCTTTACATATATTCATGTAAATGGTTATATCAACAGCGGTTAAACAGATTAAAGTTGCCCTTGTACAGTATCTTTTCCCCTGTCAGGCATTTTTAATATTCATTTCATCTGCATACTGCATGTAGCATTATCTGATATCCAGTGTGAGCTTGTACATCTGAATTGTGACTGTCAGCTCATGTAGATCCACAGCTCAGTTCTGCTTCCTTTGTATCAAGATTCACTCAATCTAAAGAACATTGTGCATTTTCTGCCCATCTTTGAAACGGCAATTACATTTACCGTAGAGTTTGTTACATGCATAAAGCACGGCATAATTCCTTATTTGCACACAGAAGCTAACATTTGCTTTTATGTAAATAAGATGTCGGACATCAAAATACGGTGCGAATCATGACATGAAATAGGGTGGTACATGTAATAGGAAGTTAGATTAATTAGTTTGTTGCGATATTCTGTACAGATCAAATCACAAATGACTTATTCATATGGCAGTCAGTTATGATACAATTTCTAAATTAAATATTTATAGTAAATTGTCAATACAGTATAGGAATTTTTTTTACAGCAGATTAAACCATAACAACTTTTAAAAAATCTGCAAAGAAATATATTGGCCAGACGCTGCATGTTATGTTTTAAGGTCCCCTTTTCATTTGTACATAATTGGTATTTGCTTTCATTGATATGCAACAAGGCAATCTGATTAACATGTCCACAAGTGATGTTCTGAAATATTCCTGAGTGTTGACTTAAAAGCAAGTTCCAACTAAATATGATCGAATCTAGGCTGCCAACAGATTTTCTCTAAAGTAATCTATCTAAATAGATTGATCAAAAATACATAATTGTGTTGAAAAAAAGGCTTTGTGTCGAACACTGTCAATGCAAGAAGCTGATGCTGAAGCCCTCACTGTTGTATTTTACATTAAAAACACTGCCATACACAGAGTACATTTTTCTCAAACAATGTGTCCTGGATCTTGTGTAATGATTCTATGATTAGATGAACATTCCACCTTAAAGATCAGATATATTTTGGGGTGTGACTGGCTTGCTTGCGACTGAGTGTCTATGGCTGCATTTGTCCAGCTGTTACTTGTCTGTACAGACAGGCCAGGACATATATCAACCAGTGAACTTGAGTTGCATATTCATTGTTTTGATTCATAACTGTTATTTCGTCCTTTTTAGGTGTATAACTGGGCGCTAATTTTTAGGAAGATTTCCACAATGCACTCCAAATGCATAATGCATAAATTATGGATTTAACCTGAACACCAAGCAAGATAACCAATGCTTGTAGTAACTAATGACTTAGTCCTCCGCCCTTCGGCCCAAATGTGGTCATTGAGCTCAATCCAAAGTAGCAATTGCTTAATTGCAAACTTGAGCCTTCCAAATAGTTGTGCACAAACAAATGGTTGATAATACAGAGGATGGTTGATATTACAGAGGATAGATTGATCATTTATATACATAGTGGCAACAAAAAGGGTCCATAAAATGCTTTGCTCTTGTGTTGTTAGTGACCTTGAAAGAGGGCATTTGAGAAATGAGTCATGTCATCAAACAATTCCACAATAACTGAGTTTTTGTAGGCATGATACCTGCCAGTTGCCAATATGTGTCCAACCTTTGTTTGTTGCTGGGCAGCTTGGGTTTGCTGGGTTTTTATTGCTTTTTTTTTTCTTTTAAAAAACGCATCTTCTTACCAGAACTGTAAAGGTTAAGCAACACAGCAACATTTCTGGATCTGATTACAAATCGTTGGAATGAAGGATCCTAAAGCTCATCAGAGATTAGAGAAATGTGAATGGGTTATATCTCTGTGGTTTTATCAACACAAATGTCCATTTTCACATTTCACACTGTAATTTCATCCATTGTTGTTATAAACACAAATAACTGTCTGAAAGTAAGTAAATATTTTAGCTTGTCTGAATAATCATTACAAATATTACAAAATGCTTCTTATGTTCCTCAGCAAATATCTGGGTTCAGGCTAAATAGGGGGAAATTTGTGCCATTTTTTTAGAACTGTAAAATTTTGCAAGCATGAGCAGGTAATTTGGTCTGAACTTTTTTTCCCAGTTGCTGTTAACAAATACACTTCACTACACAGCTGTGGTGTCTGGATAGAGCATATATATATATATATATATATATATATATATATATATATATATATATATATATATACATATGTACATGATGCATTGAGTTTGCTGTGGGAATTGCTATGTTTTGTTTACAGCTGGTGATAAAATGGCAGACAAGGCTCCCTGATAACTATTTTTGTGTTGATCTGTGCTGAACATATCCACATTAGTGACAACTTAGTGGAAAGCGACAAAAACGATTAGCAGAGAAAACAAAAATTTTTTAGCTTTTATCAGCAAACCCACAGACTTGCACTGCCAGACTGGATGAACTTTTGGACTTCTTTCATGCTAGCTGAGTTGGTGATCTCTGCAAGAAGTCAAGAGCAAATACTGACCTGTGTTCTCACATTTCTTTTGCTCCAACCTGCTCAGACTTGTACCTCAATATTTTCCTCTTGTGGCAGATGACATTAAAAGCTGGGGGGCAACAGTATCAGTCTCACACCCCCTGCTTGACTTATTGTCAGCCTCTACACCACAGCAGCACAAACCTGACTGTGTATAAATAGACTAAATAGACAGTGCTCCCTATACCTACTTTGTACTAAACTGCCACTGACTTTCACTCTGCCTCCCAGGTCTGTCCGTTTCAGTAGTTTATGTCTGAGTGCATTTAGGAGAAGCAAGAAAGACACTTCCATTGATATGGTCCAACACAGCACCAGTCTCCAAGCAATTTTGCTCTCAGTGCTGCATGGCATTAAAGTGTATGAGCAAACTTCTGAATAATTGTCCTCGTATTTTAGACCAAAAAACAATGCGAGACGGGGAATTGATTGGTACAGAGACTATTAAATGTGCATTAGCTCCCTGTGCATTTTTTTTGCAAACATTCAGAATGGACAATTACAGCTGCAGAAATCATTTGGACCAAAACAAACACAGAAATATGCCTGAAACAAATAATTTATCATTGCATTAATGTGTCAGAAAATGCTTAACAAATATTGCTTATTCATCCTGAGGAAACCTAGCAATGTTGGTATTCAGTTGGATTCACTGACAATGACTAATGTTATTCTTTAGAAAAAGATCTGTCTTTCTGTGTCATCCTGGATACCTAACTGTGTCCACTGCCCACTCGGATATCTTCATTCCCCATCATTTCACACTGGGCAGGAGGCCTATCATCAACTTGTATGTTTGTGAGAGCTGAGTGGCTGCACACACTTTATTATCAAGAATATGTTAGAAGTCAGTCATCAAAATAGACAAGGAAACCAAAAAAGAGGCATTAAGGAATCTAGGTATGCAGATGTAACTGAATATTGATGATACTGCAGCAGTTTTTATGAATTCACATTACTCTGTCATTTGATTTAATCTTGATATAAATGCCATTGTTTAACATATTTCAAACTATAATATTCTGTGTTCTGAATGTAGGTTTTTCCAGGTTTTACCTTGTCAGATTATTATTCAGCATAGCAAAAATCTGCAGATTCCCTGCAGATTAAAACCACCATTGAGCTCAGCAATTACTACAAATCCTTCAATAAACCCATGTAAAAGTCCAGTGTGAATGGAACTTTTCCCTTCTTTCTTTGTTATTGACAGTATTCAATTTTTTCTTAATTTTTCATTTATTATCACATTCATATCTCAATGCTCTTTTTTTAGTTCTTTGGTTTTACTCCTCTAAACTTCCATTCCTTAATCAGTTGAGGAATTGAAGTACTTCTCTTACAATAATCACCTGAAAAAAATATGTATCAATTTATTATCAGCAATTGGGTTAACAAATAAATGATTTGTCCAGCTAATGAGCAGATTTAGATTTATCGTAATAGCAATTCATTCTCAGATTTTTTCCTACACAACTCCAGAGTGCACTTCTACTTCCGACTTCAAACATTGAAACGCGCAATACTTATTCATTATTTTCAGGTGGTGTGTATTTGTACAATCAGAGATACTGTTTAAAACTGATGAATATCTTTTATATTAAATAATGTGTAATTGTGAGGCACACTAATAATCTAAAAAAAAACACAGAAAAGATAAAGATGAATGTATCGGTCTTCAAACAGCAGAACCATTGATGCATAACTACTGCATAATCAACAATTTTGTTATAGGAGAATAAAAGGTGAAAATAAGGCAGTATTAATAATTAGAAAACACATAAATCAACTGCAAAAAGACTTGAGAAGAAGCTACCAGGAAGCTGCTGCTTAATTCCCCCCTTGCAAGCTACTGGGAGTGTCCTGAAGTACAAGGTGTCAGATTCTCAGAGAACTGATTAAGAAGGCTGACAGATTGGCACCGCTAAATAGATTAACAGGCTGGAATGTGAAGAATGAGCCAAGAAATATCTATGGATAGATTTTTCAATAATTTTTGTTAGATAAATGCATGAGCATGTGCTGGATCACGAATGGACACAGCAAAACATAGGCCTCAAAGATTACCAGGCACAACGGTAATAACATTGTCCCTCCTTCCTCGCCTGACTTCAGGAGTGATGATATCAGTGTGAATATGGGTATGTGTTTTCATTTATGATTCTTTTCCTGTAGGTCAAATTTCTGATGTGTAAGTAAATGTGTAATTTTATAATAAAAAGAAATGATAGATATGGTCTTTAAATAAATATAAGAATGGTAAGAATCTACCATTCCCCAACAGGATACCGCAAAAATATGGAACACTGAGATTTTTTTTAATTATAAACATCATCAGTCCTCTTCCCCTTCGCTTCATATCCAAACTGCTGCACCTCCCTGGTGGATCCTGGTGGCTACTATCGGTGACTATATGGGCCTTGTCCGTCTCTTCTTTCCTTTAGCCGGCTAGATAGACCCAACCTGCAGTCATCCCTGCTCCCACAGCACACTCCTCTCCCTGATCTAGCAACACATATCCTCCAGACACACTCCACTGGGCCTCCAGGCTCTCTTCATTTCATGCCCTTCGCTCCATTGGCCACAAATCTCTCTTTCATTCTTTTGCCATCTTTCCTTGTGTACACTATCTCGACCTGCTTGATGTACGTTGTCCAATTTGCTGTACCCGAGATGTCAATTTCTGTCTGTCAGAGCTTTGTTTGCATCTCCTCCCTTTGTTCAGTTTTCTCCTGTTCTTTCTGTTTCTTTCTTTCATCTTTCATTACTTTCCTCCCTTCTTTCTTGCACAACCCCTTTCCTTTTCTATCCAAATCCAATAATGTGCTTTATTGGTGTGGTGTGCAAGTCATTGCCAACACATTCCTCATGGTTGAGGTGTAGCACATTCTAATATAATGTAGAATCTGTCAAGCAGAAACATTACAGGACATAAATATTTATTTTATACTCTTCACTGCTGCTGCCTCCATCTTCATCTGTTCCTCTCCTCCCTCTTCCTCGCTCTCGCTTTTTCTCCATTTTCTCCATAATTTCTTCGACTGCTCTTGTTCCAACCTGCGCTGGGTGAGGTCCAAGTCTGTGCCTGTGCTCACCCGCTGAGGAAAAGGCCCTTGTTTATCAAAGAAAAACACTTCTGAAAAATTGATCTGCCATATCAAAGACCTTGCTTTTTATGAAAAAAAAAATCTATTTCTGTGGTGCAAGCCAGACCAAACAACCATAAAGCTGATATGTCTTAGACAGTCCCTCGGGGGCTGATAGAAAAAAACACATTTAAACAGATTACAATACTGCAGAGGTAAGAAAAGATAAACTCTCAGAGAGCAATCATCTTTTTGCATTTATTATTTCACACATCTTCCTAATTATCTCTTCTCTTTCATTGTGGCCTTTGAGGGACAGCACCCCCTGCGGAGGATCTTAGTGAAAATATAAATTGTGTTCGCTAACAATAAGGCAGAATTGGTCTCCTTGATTACATTTTGCCCACAAGCTTAAATTTTTATAGTGAAAAACACTTCATTGCTCGGCTTAACTAAAATCTGTATTGAGCTAATTTGCTCATTAAGCTAAAAGCCACAAACAAAGCCACCTTAACAATTATAACAGAATCCCACCAGCAAAGGACTTTGTGTAGCCACAGAAATTAGAATGGGCGTACTTTATCTTGCTCTTTTTGTATTAACTGTTTGTGATCTACCTGTTCTTTTATCCCTCCTATTTTACCAGACAGTTTCTAACTTTCTCTTTCTGTTACCATGTTCGCCAAAGCTGACAGGGATTCCATATTAATGTGCTTCAGGTCACATAGTCCTTTCTTTTGACCTAACACAACCTTTTGACTCTCCATCTTAAAAGCAGTGTAATTCTGACAAGTCCAGCTGTCTCAGACATTGGATCAGCTGGTTGACACTGTCTGCCCTTGTGACTGGGCTTTGAGTGACAGGGAAGCACTGCCTGGTAGAAATAAAACCCATTGAAGTAACGTGTTGGTTCGCACTATGCCTGGAGCTTTGAATAGACACAAGGATGAGTGAGACAGAGCATCAATCTTAGTGCTGGTGTGTCAGCCCTTTCCTTCTTCCTATGTCCTTCTCTGTAGGATCAGTGCAGTTCCTACAAATGAATGGGTTTTCTTTTAGTGAAGGACTGGCCGGTGAAGCTTGTTAGTTTGATAAGAAGTTAAGTTGGGATTTGACTGTGTGTAAATGCATTTGTGGTGTTTGCACACGAGTCACTGATTTCCTCTCCTACAAGTAAGCTTGACAGAGCTTTTGCCCAGCATACACATTCAAGTCCCATCCATGTTGACAGGAGGTATGAGCACAGGAGTGTCAAGATATTTATGATTTTGCACAATGTATTCGTATATGTTTGAGATCAAATGCGTCACGATTAATGAGGTTTTTGCCCTGATGCAACCATGTTTTCCCTGGCATTTCTCTTCTACCTGTCCTTGTTACATGACTGCTGCCTGTAGCTGGCACCACCTACAAGCCTGCTGTAATTAAAGTGTTTGATCTCCTCTCCTTCCCTGTCGAGATGCACATTTCCAGACCAGCAAACACCACACGCTATTGCCACTGTGATCAATGACTAAAGAAGAGGCGAGAGCCACAAACTGACAGTGCAGAGATTGAACAAGGGGATGCCGTTATAGGAAGAGGGCAGCAAGGTGGAGAGGAGGAAGAGGAGGAGGTTAGTTAAGAAGAGTGAATGGGACAGGGGGGAAGGGAGAGCTGATGAAGTAAGTTAAGGAATGTACAGACTCGATGTTGGACTACACATTTGGAAAAACATCAAATTCTCATTACCACTAGCCGCAATGCTCACATTACAAGAGGCCGTATTTTTTCACGTATTTCATGCATCCCTCCAAACAGGAGAACAATTTATTTGCTATATAAACTCCATTCCAACACAAATCAAATGTTGTGTATGGAAAAAGCACATTTTAATTAAAGCGGCGCCTGAGCAGTAGCTTGTTGAAAGGAAAACAAAAAATCTAATGTAGAAAGAGCTGCGTCCACATGTATTGCAATTTTCCATGCGTTAGTCTGGGAAAAAAAAAAAAAAACATGATTTGCAGTGCACGCTTCAAGACTAAAGCTTAGCTGACACAAATAAAAAAATGTTATGTTGTTTTTATGTTACCCTTGTGGCACACAAAATTGATTTTCTGAGCTATACTTATTCAGCTGCATCTACAAAGAGATGATCTAGTGACATTCATACAGTTCACTCATGAGGCTCACATATGCACATTGACACAAAGATATAACACACACAACCTGTAAATAAGCACATACCGCAACAGTAACCATAACAGCCGAAAGAAAGTATATCATAATCTAGGAAAAATAGAGATTCGATTTCAGGTAACAAAGGAGAACAAATATACCAGTACGCATAAAAAAAATTGGCTCTACAACAAAGTACTGCAGGGAAATCTGGTTTATTATTTGAAAATGTTACATTTGAATGCACTTTGTGTTTTTCCCTGCCAGTCAGGTCTGATCCTCCTCCCCCAGCCCGATATAGCGGCAATAAAGCAGGCTCTGGCCAAAAAGTAGAAAGTCCAATCATAGCTTCAGAGGATGATCTGAAGAGAGCTGTTTTCAAGCCAAATGTGATGTGGAAGGGAAAATAACAATGGCAGCAAGGGAGCACGGCAGTGTTAGCAATGCTCTTGAGCTGAGGAAAACTGTCCCAGAAATGTCACATTAACAATACATGCTTTTAACACTTCCAAAGTGTTTTAAAGCTTTGAGTTTTTCTTATTTTCTCATCTCGGCCTTAACCTTACAATCCTTACTACAATCATTTTCTTGAAATGGTTTGACGCTTTGTCTTTTTTGGTCTTGATTTCACCAAATATTAGATTATTGTAAAAACACAGAACCTGGTTCAGTAGATGGACATGCATCATCTCTGGAGAGAAGGGTTTGCTACAGATCAGCATGTATATACTAGTTTTTATAATGTTCTCTATAAACCATGTGTGTAATCTTTCCCAACATGTTTCAATCACCGTATCTAACCCATCAGAGACTGACAAATATTTTTAAACGAAACTCAAGGAAGCATAGTCAAACTTCCAAAAATTGTTTTTATGTCAGAACAAGAACAATTTTTTCAGAGGGCTTTATTCAACATTTTGAAAATATATACCCAACACATACATGCTCATATATACTAGAGCATGATTATGATTGCTTTATGGCTATAGGCTTTGCCATTATAATTCTAAAAACTTTAGTAATATCCAAAGGGAAATCCATTGGTATCTAAGGTCTGGAACTCTTCTTTCTATTTAAGAGTGGTGTCATCATATCAAGATGTATAGAGCTCTGTAAAGGCTTAAAAAACGGTTGTGGATGACAATAGGTCCAGAAAAGGATTTGAAAAGATCTCAAGATTATTTGTCATAGATCAATCCCCTTTAAGGAAAATCATATGGAAGTAATGAGGATCTTAAAAGATTGTCAGTCTGTACAGGACTGACCACCCCAGGAAATTCACCACAGGGGCAGATGTTTTTGGTGGAAATAGAAATCTTTTAAAGACAAAAAATGTAATCACAAGATTTGCTGAAACCTTTGGCAGCTGTTGCTGTAAAGGTCAGACAAGGGAGCCGTGTTAGGAGAAATATTTCCATGGACATTGCAACAGATATTATATTTTGACATTCACCACGATGTAAAGGCAAAGCCGAGGCATTTAAGAATAATGTGCTCTGAACACGTGAATCAAAGT
The DNA here is from genome assembly GCF_027942865.1 of Odontesthes bonariensis. Classification (NCBI taxonomy): domain Eukaryota; kingdom Metazoa; phylum Chordata; class Actinopteri; order Atheriniformes; family Atherinopsidae; genus Odontesthes; species Odontesthes bonariensis. Next base: position 30,881,897 of record NC_134510.1, read on the forward strand.
TGTCCAAGAAGAACCTCAAACCACTTGTGAAGTATGGTGGTGGAAATGAATTCTGAATAATATCAAAGAGTGCTGTGGACTCACTGAGTCAAAGCCTAACTTAAATCCCACTGAAACATTGTGAGGGGATTTAGTGCCTGTAGTAAGAAAAAACCTTCAAAGATCATGCAATTGAAAGAATTTTGCAGGAAGTGAAGTTTCATCAACCTCATGCCAAACACTGGTGGATTATCATGCAAAAACCCATTGTACAAGTAACTAATGCTGAAGGGTCTTATACTAGCTCATGAGGTAAAAAGTACTTACAACCAAAACACAAATTTTCTTTGTTGTTTACTCTACCACCTTTATATGTAGGAGCTGTTTAAAATCATGTTTGCTCATGCAAATTATGACCTTTGAGATCATATCAGTTGGATGAATTATTGCATACAGTTTTTCTTTTCTTGAAAATTTGTGTTGGTAAATGCAAACTCATCACTGTTGACTATGATGACAATTCCCATGCCGACAGCTTTTTCATCTGCAGCTCCCTCCACCATTGGATTGTTCTCCTTCAGTAGGATTCTCTAAGTTTGATTAGATTTAATGTTCATAGATGTGTTTCTTACTGAGGATTACCTCTGCCAGTTCACAGCTCAGATTTAATGAGTTTTCTCAAAAAGCAGAAACTTGTTTCAACAAATAAAATTCCAACTGAAATATAATCTATATACAGTATGTCTTCCTTTAAGTTATTGATGTGGTCAGTGGCTTCTATTCTACCAGAAGAGTTGGATAAACACACAAAGTTGTTTTGGTTTCTAGGCTGCAAAAACCAAGCGAGGCTGACACACTCAGCAGCAGGTGGGCCAAGCAAACTGCATGTTGCATGTTGGCAGATTCCATCTCAGCAGCATGCTGATGGCGTTTGATGTATTCCTGAAAAAATGTTTTCTGCTAATTTGCAAACACAGAAATACACACACACACTAAAAGCACAGAGGACAAACAGAGGGCATGCACAGACCTGCTCACACCCAAGTCATGTATCTGCCCTGTAGATTCCCTGACATCTGTCTTCTCCTTGCAATACACATGCACACACCTCTCCATCTGCCTCATCCTCAACCTCCCTTTTTTTCCCCTCTCCTCAAGTTAGCAAACCGGCCCTGCCAGACCCATATTCCCATTCTCCACAACTCTGTGGCTGGCTGACCTTGGAGCAGCGAGGACAGATCAGAGACAGACAGGGTGTGAGAAGAAGCCGCTATTCATCTTCTGTCGGCATGCCAGCCTGGCCAAACAAGCCTGGGGAAACAATCCCTAGCAAGGGAGAGCTGCAAGCATCACAGCCTGAGTGGCATGATCCGTCAAATTACCTGAGCTCTCTGGACTGTGGCCTTGCCTCCATACCGAGAGGCTGACTGCAGGCTTGTGGCTAAGCACACACACACACAAGCAAGAGTCCCCGACAGCAACATGGGATCGCAGTCTTTTCCATGACAACTGTTGTTTCTCTGTTGTTGATGCCTTAATGCTTTTGACCCTGTCTTACCTCAGAGTCCCTGAACGACTTTCCTCTTCATGCTGCTCCTTGAAACATCTCATATTGTTTTAGTTTTAGTTTTAGTTTTTCGATTCTTTTATCATTTTTTTTTTTAGAAATGAAGGAGTTCCTGCTTTCTTATCTTCAATTTCCCCTCCTTTCTGTTCTTTTTTGCTGGTGTAAAAGCAGCTAGCACACCTTTGGCGCTCCCCATTTTTTCCTCCCTTTCTGTCCTCTGTTTCTTCTTCCCATCACTGTCATTTTCTGCCTATTTCTCTCTATCTGATATTGGCCTCTTTACATCCACCCCTGTTTTTTCTATATTTCCTTCTTTCACGGTAATCAGTTTGCAAATCAGTGCATTGTCAGGAAGAGTGTTGCCAAGTTGTTTGGATCACTCTGCCTTAATCTGCGAGACGGCAGAACCGTTGCGGACTGTGGAGCACGCTAGTCTGGAGTGGATTTATGTTTTAAGGGAGGCTCAGAAGGCGGAGAAGAAAGAGATATTACATTTGAGAAATATAGTGCTCTACAGAAATACCCACTGCATCGAGGCGGAGACGGAATAAAGAGGCTCAAAGTCATGATACTTTTCTTTATAATCCATTGAGTTATTTAAAAAAACAAATACATCCGAATGATTAGGAATTCATTTAAGGTTGTCCCATGTTGGCTGACATTTCTCAATTATCCAAACTTCTTAAACCCTGGAAATGTCTTGAAAGGAAGTTTAATCAGTTAGTGGTGGTATTCTCAGTAATCATTTGGTGTACATAATGAATATTTTATCATTTTATTCCTGGCATTCACTCTAAGAAAAAGTGCATGGTAAATTGTCTGTGGCTTTGTTTTGTGCTGTCATGATACTTAACAGAAAAAATGGCTAAAGGTCATTACGTTTTACAAGCGTAGAAGTCGATACTTTATCATCCCTGCTAGAATACTGGGGAGCATAAAACAGGAGGAGAAGGAAGTGGTCTTTTAATACATGTTTCCTCCAAGGCTCTTATCTTCCCACAAACAATTTATAGAGACGATGAGAAAATGAAAAGTGTGGTGATTTTTTTTTTTTTTTTTTTTTTTTTTCCTGACAGCTTTAGCAGTCAGGAAAAAAAAGCGTGTGTTCTTTCAGATTTGCGGTGGGTGCCTTTTTAAAAACTGACATAAATGTGCTGCCTAGCATTTGAAAAACTACTTTTTGGCAATAATAAACTTAGATGTTGATTAATTTTTATTTTATCATCAGTCCAGGATAAACAACCTACTGTATATGTGATAAAAATATCTGTAAACAGCTCCATTTTGTGCATTGTAACAGCATGCAGCTGTGGACTGCAAGCCTATAAATGCATACAAGACAATCTAACCACCACATGCAAGACATTTTACGCGGAAAGAGACACACATCGCCACAAACAGTTTAAGTGTCTCTTTGATTTTATGTGTGTGATTGACTTTCAAACAAAATGTCCTGTGTCTGGTGCCCTGTGTAATATTCCATAATTTCTAACCTCTGACTCTGTTCGGTAGCACCATAATAAAGTAGGGTCCAGTACCTACCCTGGCAATCCCTTCGATCCTTGAATCGCTGGAAGAGGAGTCATTTGGAGGGTGGGATAAGCTATGGTGGTCAGGCACTTGAAGGATAGATGTCAGAGTGATTAAATAAAACAAATTAACTAGAGCCTATATTGACTTGGAAGAGCTGGGGTATCCCTGCTCTTCTTCTCAAAACTTTGTTTCTCTCCATGCAGCAGCAATCACAGATGGAATGCTCTTTGAGGGGAGGCCACACTCAGGGACCATGGGGATCCCAACCCTCCTGGCTGTGCTGCACAGTAGCCACTTGATTTCCACAATCTGAGTGGAAAGCCCTCGGTTTGGGTGGGGCATTTGGGTGCAACAGATGATTCTCATAGACATACACTGCAGCACTTCATAGGGCCATAGGATAGATGGATGTATGTTTGGGGAATGAGGAATGGGCCTTGCTGATTTATGCTGTGGAGCACCTCTGGAGACCTGAATCAGCAGGATGAAAAGATGCTGCATGTGTCTGTAATAAATAACTCCTCTTCAGGTTTGTGTCTTCACCAGTGGGTAAGAAGAACCCTCTGGAGTCATTTGCTCCCAATGTGGAGCTTGTGTGATCTTTATTTTATAATGAAAACAGATTTTCTTGGACTGCTAATGATATAGCAGCAATTCTAACAAGTTTATTGATCATTTAAATTGTAATGAACATGCTGAGTCATCACAAATATATTACATGCAACACAGCTAACTGAGATGCTCAAGGAGTGAGCAGAAGCACTTCCTTTGGAATATCTCCAAGATGACATAAAATACAAAGACTATGTTGTCATCATTAAAGTTTTTCTTTCAAGAGGTTCTTAGAAAACCCATCAGAGACCCCTTTCTCTTTGGGAATCAGCTCAGAATTTTATGAGAGGATGTAAAGAATTTGGGAGCTGTATCCACATCAGAGCACAGCCAAGCAAAAAAAGCAGTCAAGTGTTTTCTTAATTAGGGATTTTTTTTTCTTCCAGCATCATCTTCAAATGCATTTCCTCCTTTCTCATAATGCTATGTGCTGAAGCCTCCATGGAGAGTCTGCCACTGATGATGAGTTATAAAGATATTCAGCTGTCCACTAGTCAGCTATTCTTTATCAAAACATATAAGCCCCTCTTCTTGTTTTTTACAGATCTATTTTCAGATAAAAGAATCTTCTTTTTACCTGTTTTAACAGCTTTGGAGATGATCTCCTTATATTGTTTTGTTTTTCTCTCTGTAAGACTTTTGCAGAATTTCTTACTGCTATCTTTAGTTTAACTATAATTAAACAGAATTTTCTCCAAAAGAAAGTCATACTGTAACAGGGAAGCAAGCTAAAGAATAGGGAGCACATTGATGGAGGATCTTGCCAACAGATTGGGAGGGGAAGATGTAGGTGGAATGCCGGATCGATGGATGGTGCAACCCGAAGCTCATTTTTAAGTCAGGGAGGAAGTTATTTGTGCAGAAACCGTGGGATTGGAGATGGGGGGGGGAAGTAGACATACGTGCGCATTTGCCTACAGATGTGATGGTGTCAGCAGGAAACATAGCTCTACTGGGACTCCAAACGGTCGGCTAACATCCGTCCCAACTGTATCACCACACGGACCTTACAAATCACTAGCCTCACAGTGCTCAACTCGCCGTGGCTCTGTCAAGCATATACACACAGGCGGCTAATCGGAACCATCCATTATAGTGGGACAGGCTTGTTTCAGGCCACCAGCCATTCGTGGTGATGGATGTGAATGAAGGTTGAGGGAGAGACAGAACGAGAGAGACCTTTGGCGTGTGTGAACAGATTAAGTAAGTCATCTATGGCATTATAGTATTACATGAAAATGCACTGATGCATGATCGCAGTACAATGTATATTCCTTCAGTGAGTGGGCTACATAAATCCTGGATTAATTTAATTACAAAAGTCTGCACATGCTCTCACAGTTTTGCAATATAATCCTTTGCTTCAGGTATAATTCTACATTTACCTATACAATAGAATATTAACATGCATCAATTGGCAAAGAGTCTCTTTGGGTAAAGCCAGAGAAATTAATCTCATTATCACATTTTTATCTCCCTTTCTAATCTGAAACAGTTTATTGACACTAAGTGGCATTCATTTTAGTGTCTTAGCCCAGATTGGCTGATAAGAGATGGAAAGCTGGAATGACAAATCCATGCTGTATGATTTTGTAGCACTGTTACATTGACTCGAGGCACACAGGGGAGCCTATGCAGCTTCATAGGGGAGTCTGAGCCAGTAAAACAATGACAAGCCCTATCTATCCACCCCAGGGTGGCTCCTTCAAAGTCTGGAGTATTAAACTGAGCCCTGCGATAAAGAGGCTTCTTACATAGTTCAGCCATGGGGGAAGATGTGCCCTGTCTCCTTATGTATTCCAGTCGTGCTGCATATTGTTTGATATAATCAACATGGACCAGGGGATACTGTGCAGCACTCAAACACATAACACTCCCAAGGGTAATATAAGGCTGAGCAAAACTGACACGATTTATGCAGATTTCAAGACATGGCTATGTGCAGTAACACATATGAGACAACACAATTTTTTCGACAGGTTTTGGGAACCTGTGAAATATCTAAAGGTCGCTGTGTGAGTAAACAGTATGAGCATTCTGCTGTGCGTATACGCGTGTACTTAGTGTGTAAATGGATTGTCCTGCAAGAGAAAATATTGCTTGTTCAGTTTAGCAGAGACAAACTATGTGAAAAGCAGGCTATGCTTCTCCTCAGATGCATCATCTTACCCACACAATTTGTCTCATATTCCAGTGCAGACTAAAGGAGGGAGCATAATTGTTTAAAACTCTATACAATTTTCCATTTTTCTTGACTGGAACTCGCGAGGCCTTAGAGAAAAAAGGTTCCTCATTTCTAAACCAGATAAGACTTTACATACCAATGGGACTGCCAGAGTTTTCCAGGTTTAAAAAACACTGGACTTATTTTTTTCAGAAATAAATCTGTCAAAACCCCCACCCTGCTCCTTCAGTTTGGCATTCAGGCACTGTGAGGATGAGGTGGAGCCTAAGGTATTCCAGCTGGCTGGAAGGCTATGTTGAGTATTTGACAGCAAGGTACTGGAAGATTTGATGGGTAATGTAAATCATCGAACATGTCTCGATAGAGAGGAGAGAGGGGGGTGAAGCAGAGCAATTCTATAAGGACTCCAATCCACAAAAGGCAGTTTTGAATAAAAATGAAATAGATAAAGCTTGAAGGAGTCATCATAGGGACTGTGATATAGACAAAAAGGAGATTTGCAATACTGTTCTCTGAAATATCAGGAAACATTATCATTGGGCACAGATTAATCGTGCGCTTTGCTTGAATTTTAGAGAACTGTGCTGTTGACTTCTCTTCTGCTTGAGCTAGCAAGGCATCTGTGCAGTGTGTGGGTGGAGTGTCAGGACATTGTAGGTGACTGCAGGTTTTATCAGTGCTGAGAGCAGCGTTGGTGAGAAAGGAGAGTTGAATGTTAAGGATGCTGGAATCTTATGCTTTACTTTCAGCAACAGCCAGGAGGTTAATACCATGAAACATCTGAGAGCTGCCCACTTGACACATCACATCTTTCTCTTTAACTGGCATTACTCTCCTCTGCGGCCAACACAGATTCTACATCAACACTCACACTGCTCCTGCTGTACAGTATGTTTGCAGAGCTTCTACTTCGACCCCAAGTGAGGATAAGCACTTTAATCATCAATTCGACTGAGCTAATCCATATGTTGACCTGATGAATTATTTTGGACAAGCATTCTGAATCTTTTATAATCTGCGGCTGGTATAGCAATCAATCCAATAATAAAAGGGGGAAAAGCATGCAGAGGTAATAGGGAGCATCAGTATTCAGCTGCGCACCACCAGAGGGATAGTTGGGTGGGTGGTAGAGAAGAGGAGCTCCTATCACTCCCCTCTGCTAATTAAAACTAACGACTCCAGGTGCTGCATGGTACCGGGCGGAGGAACGGCCAGGCGGCCTGTTTGTGTTGGTGGTTCGCCTTCATTACCACCCCCATCCATTCTCCTTAAAAGCCCACCGCAGTATCGACTCAGATCCCACCTCACAATGTGCAATGCAAGAAAAAAAAAAGAGGTGATCTAAATGCAAATGGTTATGTGGGATGCATTATGAAGGTGCGTGGAGATGTGATATGTGCAGCAGGAGTATGGTGCTTTTTTTTTAAGCAAAAGAGGTGAGGTTGGGATTATGACAGCAGGTCAACAGTATCAGGCTTGGAAATGTCCTCCAAAAGCTTTGCATTGGGGAAGGTTGTTTCTTGGCAGTGAAAGAGTCAATTAACATTTTTTTTCCCAAGCCTTTAAGGTATCTGCTGATCAATGGAAGACAGGAAGAGACTGACTGAACAACTATGTCTATTCCCATCCCTGTGTTTTTTTTATATCACATCAGATTACGAGAGCCTATAGGCCATCCTTGCATTTGTCACACACGCACGTGCACACACTGTCGAGCATGGATCTACCCACAGGCTGCATGGCACAGGTCCATAATTATGACAAATACTAAGCCTCTTGATTCTGCCCGCACAACCACAAGTATATATATAAAAAAAAAAAACGGCTGAATTGAATCGATTTAAACAAAAGGTAGTTTGAAGACGATGATGTTTACAGTTTACAGTAGTTCAAGGTGAATCTTCACCAACACAGGTGCCATATCGTGCTGGTATTAAAAAATAACTAGATATGAGGTAAAAAGTTAAACATGACACAAACTCTGGCATGATCTCACTGAAGCAGTATCATCATTTCAATGGGTGAGGGATAAGACACACAACTGTCTTATGAATGCTCAGGTAGACAGACCTCTCAACTTTTTCACATTTTCTTGTCATAGATCAGATCTTAAAATACATCCAGTGCATCTATTTTCTTATCAATCAAGACACAGATATTAAATGAAAAAGCAAAAATAGAGAGCTGGAGGGTTTTGTGAATTAATTATCCGATAAAGACTTCTATAATTAGCCAGACCCATCACTTAGTGCCTGATTGGCTGCAAAGACAGTCTCAAATGACCCAAGGTTGGCAAGCTGTTTTTTCTTTGAAGTGTCTCCAATTCTTCATGGTGAAAACATTTGGATGGGGAGCGTCAGCGCAACTATTTTAAGATTTCTTTAGGAATGGTCCCTGGTGTTCAGGTCCACTGTCAAGCTTGGACATGTCTAAACGTCCTCACAGCTTCCCAAAACCACTCCTGTGTTTTCTTTGCGGTATTCCTCTGATTATATTGTTGACATCAAAACGTTTGCAGCAGTCTGATATCCTGAGCCCCTTTGCTGTGAGAGTTCTCCGCAGGCTTTGGCAAATTCCTAGCAAGCATCTTGGGCTTGTTAGTAAAGACTGTCTAGTTCATGAGTCTTTTGCCACAATGGCTTGACTGGTGGTGCACGGTGCCGATGGCTGTCCTCTTTCCACTCTATAACAATGAAGGCCACTGTGGTCCCTGTCACTTTAAACACTGCAGAAATGTTCTTTTATCCTTCCTCTGATCTGTTTCTTGACAGAATCCTGTCTCAGAGGTCTGCAGTCAATTTTCTCAAAGTCATGGCTTGGGTTTCACTCTGACATACACCATTAACCGTGTGCCCTTATTTAGACAGATGTGAGCCCTCTTGATTATGTTCAATGAATTTCATTAGGCAAAGTTGGACTCTAATCAGGATCTAAAAGCAGCTCAAGGACTACTGATAGAAGTAGGATGCATCTGTCATTTCAAATACCTGCATCCTTGTGTAAATGGGACATTTCTTTCTTTCTTTTTGTATTATTATCATTGTTAATGTTATTTCTGGGTACGGTTAGTGTAGATTATTTGAACAAAAAGACTTTTTAAAGCCATTTTAGGACCAGACTGAAACACTGATATGTGGAAATCGTGTGTCATGGTTTATATGTTTTGATGTTATGTTTTCTTAATTTCTTCTGTTTCTGTTAGGTTGGCTTAAGTTTACTTGTGTTACCTGTATTTGTGAAGCTCCTTCTTCTGTGATTATTGACCATTTGATTTTTATCAATGCTCTGCAAATTAGTCTGCCTTGTTTATCTTCTTTTCAAAAAATTTCTTGGGCGACTTGGTTAACTTTAGTTTATTTTCAACTTCAGAGTTTTGTTGGGACAAAAGAAAAAATTACATAAAAGACAAATAAATATTTGTATGAATAGGCTTAAAAAAGATATATATAGGCCTATAATATTTTATAAAGACACTTGTGTCTTGGGGGTGGACTCCCTCCGGGGATTCCCTCAGCCACTGGCCTTCCGTAAGAGGTGACAGTGCTGGGCACCACCCGTTTTACGGGCATCTGCCTTCTTTCTGTTGGCTGAGTAGAAGTCTGTGTTAGTTTAAATAGGCTTAATTATTTAACAGAACATGATATAGATGAGAAGACAAAGTTTATGTGTGTGAAAACAGCATTATGTTGGGGATAAAATAACTGCACAGTCAAATAGCCACTTAATATTTACTTTACAGTATAAAACATGATCAAAATGAGCCTCCATGCCGAGGTCTCACCTGTTTGAACAATGTTTTTATAATTCATCTTAAACTGCTGCCAAGAGCGCTTCTCCCCTGCGGGATTGCACCTAAATGAAATAAATGAATGGGTTACCATTCAAGCAGTTTCCCCTGTAATATTATTGTGATTGCAAAGGACTACATTTAAACTTACACTTTTGCTGCTGCATCGGTGTTGCACTTCTTTCTAAAAACGTGTTGAAACTCGCCGTATGAGCGCATTAAGATTTACAATTCGAGGTTGGTGAAAAACGTAGCCCGCTTCTTCCCCGTTGCCATGGTGACTCGTCGAATCGGGGCTCCATTGATGCTGGCTTTTTAAAGTTGTGGTGCACACGCAAAACTCAAGGTGAACCTACTCAGAGTTGATTAAACTCACTCAAATCAGCGTTTCTGGAACCGAAAACCAAGAGTTTTCTATCTCAGAGTAGATCAACTCAGAGATCAGGAATAGACTCAGAGTTGGTTGAACCTGCTGTCTCACTATCCGTTTCATCTTTGTTCTGCTCTATTCCTGTCACTAAATACATGCCCTGCAGCGTTTTAGTGTTGTTCAGTTAAAAAGTCATTAAAGTAATTTTGTAATTTTAGTTTGACTCCTAAATATTCTTACATTCACTTCCTCACTTTTCTACCCAATACAACAACTTGAAAGGGTTTTAAATTTGCCATAGATGAAAAGTTTTTGAAGGCTGGATTTCATTCTGAAATGTAAGTGTTGTTAGCCAGACTTTCTCTACATCGACAGGTCAAAATATTTGAAATGAGGAACATCAGTCTCCGTGCTTTCTTTTATCGAATACACTCATAACGGAGATGGCCGCAGTCTTTATGGCTGAATCATTCCCTAAGCAATCTCATAAACCATTGGCTCACAAAATGTGTTTATATCACAAACTATAAAAAAAAATAGACATAAAAAAAAAAGCCTCATTTTTAGTTTAAAGCATGCAGGCACATATTTTAAATGCAACAGTTATCTCCCTTAAGGAAGAGTATCTGTATGATCCTGCTGTATCAAACACAAGGTGGGTCACTTGTTGTCAATAGGTATACTAAAACTCTACTACTTCAAGCTTCTTAGAACTGGACAAACAGACCCAGATGATGCTAGAATGAAATGGGACATGGTACAAAAGTTTTATCTTTTTTCAAAACACATTCACATGTTTTCTGTTTCTTTAGTCAGACAGCTAAATTTTGATTGAAAATTAGCCCAATAAAACAAAGTGTCAACTGGTTGTACTTATAACCACAGCAACATCCGACAAAACCATCCTTCAAATTACTTAACGACAGCGTCTGTGCAATAAATTCTGCTATAATTAAATCTACAATGATGTCCCATAGATAATGTTAGAAGCGTCTTGAACACTTTTTCACACTGCCCACAGAACAACAGGTTGGACACACAGGTTGGTGGTCCAGTTAAATGTCCAAGTCGAGCTGTGACCGTAGCTTGACTCAACTGTGCATGTAGCCATGACTACTGTTTGCCACAGTCAGGCTGCACCTGCAATTCATTTTGCTTCATATCCCTGTCATAACATACCCATCCACCAGATGACCTCAGTGAGTCTCACTTGACACCTGACTGCCACTATGACTAACCACCTGCTTTTACAGCTGTTTGTCATTTACTCAGTAAGTCCACAATAAACAGGGCAGGGAGTTTTTCCCCGCACATCTGGCATTATAAGTTATATGTTATATCTGCTTGATTGTTGCCAGCTGCGTGCCTGATCGTACACACAATAAACTGCCTCTAACCCTCGACCATCATGTGTTTCCAGAGGGGGCTCGTCATCACTTCTTCCTCCTATTCATATAATTCCACACACGCATTATAACACTCAATGAGAAGTTTAATTTGAATGAAATCCAATAAACAAAGTGGCCCCAGGTTAAACCGCTAAACAAAGATGAGACAAGGCAGGGCTCATTGTGCTTGTTTTGCCTTTGGTGTTCATTCTTGTTGGGTCATTAAAAATTCTTATTGAGGTTCTGTTTGCCCTTAGCAATGTTTATCTTCTTTTGATGACTCTTTTCTCCTTTGAGTTTGACTGTCTTAGATGCAAATTAAAGGCCGGACTGGGGCTATATTAAGTAGGCCGGATGAGTTTATTGGATGAACTCAAGCTTAGATTGTACACTTCCAGAGTTTATTCAATCCTCCACTTTAGCAGTGAGAGGAATTCCATGGTATGAAGTGGTTGAACCTTGGCAAACACCTGATTCCAAGAATAACTCAAGGTTTGGTTTGAAATAATGCTGAGGGAGGGCTAAATTCTGCATTAAAATACCTCGAGTGTATACTGTACAATGCCAACTTTTATTAGTGAGCCAATTTTGTATTTTCATTCTGTATATTTTTAAATTTCACCCTCCATCTAAAGGATCTTTAATAAACTTAGTTTACTTGATGTATTTCCAAAAGAAACTGCCAATGAAATGTAATTATTCATGAAAGCTTTCAAACATGTTGTGCTAAATAGTTCTAGATTGAGTTTTATAAAGAATATAATATATTTATAATGTATTTATAATTTGTCCTAAATCCAGAGTGATCTACTCACGTGGAAGCTCAAACTGCATGCAACCTCCATATAAAAGACTGACAACAGCACTTATAAATGGCTGCTGTTGCTTTGTAATAAATCTTGAGGGATGTCATTTGGGATCTTAATCTTGAATGTGAATAGCAGTTGTAATGACAATATGCAGGAAACATGGTCATTTATAAAATGAACACCCATCATTAGGCAATGATTATTATGAAAACGATTGTCAAAACATGACTGATGGCAGCAAATTCTCGTGTGTTTGGGGGTTTATTTGAGTGTGGTGTGTGTGCATACAAATGCCTGTCTGTGCAAAACATTAAACCTCCAGCAGTATGAACTGACTATCCTACGTTAGCATATTGTACAAGCTGGTCACAACTTGTAATCGATTGTTAGCAGATGCTTTTTGTGGGCTCATGATTATTGACAATGAGTTTGAAACTTAAAAAAAAAGAAATCCAATTTCGAAATATGTTAATGAGCATTCAACTAAAATACAGTGCAATGATTTGCATGTTATATAATCTAATATTTTCATTCAAATTATGCAGTATGTATAAATGAGTACTGAGTACTGTATTGAAAATGAGTACAAGAATAATGAGTAAAGTGAGTGAGAAATAAATAAATCATACTTGTTTGTCTGACATTTGGAAGCGGTCTGCAGTGCGTTCTCATTCTGTAATTGCCGGAAAAACATTTAAAAAAAGCAATAGATGATACAATATTTTTGTTATTCATGTACTGATTTTGGTGAAAACATTGTGGGAGGTTTGGATTTTATTTTTTTTCCTGGCTCGCATCATATTTTGTAAAAATCTGTTGGTAGTTTGGTGAGTTAGATTTAGTTTTTTTAGATCAACGCATTTCTTGAATAATTTCATATTAACAGAAGCTGCAAACTTTTCTGAATTTTTACTGACATGCTTCACAAAGATCTCGCTCTCACTGATTTAAAAAAATAAAATAAAAAATACTCACATCTGCACGTGTTGCCGTGGTGATTTGAAAAAACTGTTAATGCTGTGAAACTGAACTCATTTCAGAGGCCATTGTAAGCTGCTGTTAAGTTCAGGTCATCACAATAATTATAGAATTAAGTTATGATCATATGCTAACTTATGCTGACACTTCTTCTGTTTGACTGTAAATAAACTTAAGGAAACATGCCGGCACGCAAGAAAGCCAAGAATATGAAAAGTTTTTCCCATTTAACAAAGAAAACATTCATGTTTTAAAGATGTCTTTTTATAGAGCATCTGCTGAGAACATCATGTTGTTCAGTTTTGATGATAAATGTTATTACGTCATCAACTGTAAGTTCAGTCATTACTTTGTCCAGGATTTTCCAGAGGAAGGAAGAAAAAAAAACTAGTTTCACATAAACGTTGTGCATTCTGCCTGTTAAACATGTGAGAACACAATATACCTGAACATGTAAATTTGTGAATGTGGTGTTTGCATTCATGCCGCCAAAGCAGCAAGATTTTTACATGTGTGCAACCATAATCACAAATGATTAATAACAGATAACATTGATTTGTCACATATAAAGTTGATCAGAAAATGTATTATGGTACTTGAGATATTCACTTTAGACCCATTCGATGAGGATATGTTCATGTTGTCTTCCATATTAATGACACAAAAACATCTTTTAAGGAAGCCTCAAATGTTGATATTTTTTATTCAGCAACAGATAATCATTGTCAAAGAAAAAACAGTCACAGATTACATATTCTTAAATAGGAAATGTTCACATCATTGAGCTTACAAAAAGAGTGAAAAAGTTGAAAATATATAAAATAAATACAAAAGAGTAGCTCTTCATTTGCCCGTGCTGTTCTGTGAATCATTTCTCTTAAAAATGGTAACAGTAAATGCACTAAACGAGGAGGTAAAGAAAAGGTCATTTCTTATGGGGAGATAAGAAAAAAAGCAGAATAAATTAATAATGAATTGCTGCAGGAATCCTCAGAACTTGCAGCAGAAACCGCAGCCCTTGTAGCTCTTGCAGCAGTTGCAGCATAGGCTGCACAAGGAGAGGTGGCTCTGGCGCTTCTGCCTGAAGTGACTTGGCATCTGTGTGAAAAACAAGATACATGAGCAAGGTGCACTCTCCAACATTACATCCTTTTCCTGTGTGAAGAGAGCATCAGTGTGCTCCGTAGGGAAAACAAACCCGCATAAATTTTAATTTGCCCACGATAATTGGCTTAATTCGTTCAGTCAATTGAACATACCATCCACGATTCCATTGGCGTCTCTTGATGTACCGCAACTGGAGTGTCATTGCTCCCTGCCTCCTCCAGCTCTTGGACCTGTTAATGAATTATGCACATTTAGAAACCACGTCTTTTCTTCCTGACAAAACATTTAAAGCTAATAAGGAAATGAGGTGAGCTTAAGTCATATTCTTACCCCAGTTAATGGGATGGCAGAGCTCTCCAGAATGCATATAAAGGCGAGCACGAGTGTCACTGCAACTGCAATGCTGAATGCCTTCATTTTTGTTGGGATGGTTTATTAAATCCTTTGAAGATTAGAGTTGATAGGTCTTCTTTCTCATGGGTGTCAGGCCACCGAAGAGCACCACAATGTCTTCAATTTACTCTTCAGCTCCAGTGATGGACAGTGATTCTCTTGGCCGGTGGGATTTTTCAGGTCTGACCCTTGTCACTTCTTTCATGAGTCCTTCTACTGTCTGATTGTTCAGTATGCAGAGCTCAGAGGTATTTATACACACATGGGCCCAGTGTTGCCTCATCACTGCTGGAGGCCCAGCCCATTCCTGGCAGCAGTTACCTAACTCCATGGGGAAGTTTTGACCTCCCTATTCCTCCTCATCATACTGTAGTTCTGCAACACTGGTGGATATCTATATATATATTTCTTTTTTTTTGTGAACCCCCCACTGTCTTTCTTTCAAATGTAACTACTTTGCACTAAGAGAACACATAATTCCACACATGAACAAGCCAATGATTTCTACAATATATATGAGTGCAATCTATATTCTGTAAAAGAGACCTTTTCTAGAACAAATCTAGCAATAGATTCCCCAGCAAAGGCCAACACCGCACAGGTCAATCTATTGCACGGCTGGCTGAGCGCCACTTGTTCTAACCAGGGAAATCCTTCACGACAGAGAAGGAGAGACTTTGAAATATCCATTGCTCAGTGTAAAGGATGTAATTACAACCTCTCAAATGGAATGATTAGCCCCTCATTTTGAACACGAGTTTTTACATAATACACAGGAACCTGCAGTTGAACCAAATTAAATTCCTCTGAGAGTAGTTGACTACTCCAGGATAAAAAACCGCTGTTTGAGATTCAAGGTGTTTCAATACGCTTGAAAGGGGAATAAAGTAATGTGATGTGGTTTATTATGTCTGAACAGCTAAGAACTGGATTATTTCAGGTATTTTCCTCTGCAAATATTAAATGTAACCTTATCTTGTTTTTGTATGAGCTTCAATTATAAAAAAATTCCAGACCATCAAGATCCTACAACATAGCAAATAGCCAATGATCTTGTTTTATTAAGACAAAATTGCTGTATTCCTAATGCACACAATGGAGTGTTATTTGTTTTCTATACTGACTGAAATTGGACCAGTTTATCTAAAGACACTGGCATAGTGATATTAAACCAGATTGCTAACCATTAAATAGGAAAGCTGTGACCCTGAAATCATTTGAACCATTTTTTATATCATTTCTGAGGTATAGCGATAAACACTTTCAGATTAATTAACCTGTCAGTGTAAAAAAAGAAATTCTTCGCAGCAACATCAAGCCGGGAATAAATAAAAAAAAAATCAATACTGGAGGAAAGGAAATAATAGACTGAAAAAATAACGGCACAAACTGATAAATAGCGGGCTGTTCATGCTGATGAATTAGAGGTCATTTGAATTCTCATTATACCTTCAACATCTTTCCAAATTGCCAGTGCCGACTCAATTAGGGAACAACATGTTGCAGGATCCCTGCGTCAGTCTGTCTCTGCCACTGATAACCCTGCTGACCTGTCTGCTTGCTTTGGGTGACCACAATGTCAGTGTCAACAAATACAATCGTGAATGGCTCTACATCTATTAGAATCTGTCCCTACTTTTCTAACATTCAGGGAGAATGGTGTTGTTTTTCTTAATTTTTTTTGGCCCGCTTGCTTCAGCGGGTAATAGAGACGCTTTAAGTCTGCTGTTCGAAGTTGCACATGATGTCCACTCATGATGACCATTTTGTTTGCCATGATTCACAAAGCATGACTAAGCTCATGATCTGAATATGACAGCGGTTAACTGTACTGAGATAAAAGTTATAGATCTAGATTGTCCTGACTGTGAGAGATGAAAGAGACGAGAACATTAAAGAGTTCAAAAGAAGAAACACTAAGAAGCTGGAGGTTTTTTTTTTAGCATAGGCTACATGTTTTGTCCTGTGTTCTCAGCAACCACTGAGGCTATCGATGGGAATCTTCTGGCCAAACAAAGCCGGCACCAGCACGGCGGACAGATTCACCTCAGCAGGCGCCACGCTGCCTTTTCTCTCCTAGTTGAGGGCATTGGCCCCGTCTGTCCCTGTTTCATCACAGTCCTCTCTGGTCATGTCCTTATCCATTTCCCCTCCGCTGTCTCCCTGCCAGCTTTATATGGAGCTGCAAGACAGCACACACCTTGTGTTTGTCTGCCACACTGGCTGCCCAAAGTGTTAACAACTTGCCTCAAAAAATGGGCCATGGACAAAATGTTGATACATCGCAAACACGTGAATCTGTAAATAGACATGATAAAACATTTCATGATTCAACGCGTGCTTCAACACGCTGACAAAAGTGCGAGACAACTGCAATGCCACTTTCAGACCCAGGGGGCAGTGCAGAGTTCCAGAATTTGCTGATGACTGCTGGGATTTTCCCCGTCTGAGCTGAATCAGTGGCATGTTACAATATATTTACTGGAATTTCCAGAATACTACTGAGCTGGATGAGTTCCTATCCAGTAGTAATGAAGTATAGCAAAATGACGTTTTTGGGGTTTTTTAAACAGCAAGTTAGTATAATTGATTATAACAAGAACTGACAATACATGATACAAATATATGGTGAGGGTATAGGTTAATGCCCTGCCCATATTCTGCAATATACAATGCTATAAATCCAAGAATTAAACCTTGTTGCTTTTCCTTACTCATCTGTTTCCTTTGCTTTCCTATCTCCATCTCAATTTTCAAGCTGAAATCAAATCTGAAGCCTACTAAATGTTTGGTGTTGGGTTGCTCAGAAATGCTCACTGGGTTGCCACAAAACACGGACAAAAGAGGAAATAGAAAACTGACCAAGACTGAAAAAATAATGGAATATCTTTAGAACAGACACATAAAGGAAACTGGTTTTGCTTCTAACACCGTGTGGCTTCTTTTTCTTTTTTTTTTTTTTTTTTTTTTAGAGGATCAAACAATCATATTCACCACTGAATTTTAATCAACCAGGAAAAAGTGCATCATGATTGTAGCCTCTTGGAGATTTGAAGTATGAAAGAGCTTTTCACCTTCTTGCAGCTTCATGAACAACACCACCATGGCATTATTTCAGACTAGAAAGATTGCTTTTATGTTCATTCTTTTGATATGATTTAATGCAACATTCTGAGTCTAATGCACCTATTTTCGTGTCTATGTAAAAGCGTATCGAGGATCATCTGCAAAAGCGAAAAGCTTTACTAATATATTAGGCTATATTTTTTATTCCTCTTGTCAGCTCTCTTCAGAGAGATCATTTAGAGGCATCTCTATAACCCATGAACAACATTTAATGCTTGAAAATCCTTCAAAAATACAGAAGACTGACAAATTTGACATGTGGAGTCTTTTTGATGTGTATTCCCTGTAAAATTATGGTAATGATCTTCCAGGATACATTCTGTGCTTCATCTAATTTCTGAGTAAGTTTGATCAGTACTCAGCTTATCTTAGATGCTTCATTCAGGTGTTTTACTGCTTCAAGAACTGTCACGTCACAATTAGTTTAGCTGCTCAATTTGGCTGTTTTTCAGGGCTCCTGTACTCAGCAGTCATGGCAGCTGAATTGAAATATGTTTGAAAATGCATTTGTTTTATGGGATGTGATCTTGAATTGAGCCGTCTGACTTTCATATCAACAATTATGATCACAAATTCTAATATTAGACAGTGACGTTTTTATCCTTTATGATATTACATCAAGCATTATTTATGGGTGCATTCTAAACTGTATGTCCCTTAGCTTAAAGTGGAGGTCAAATGTGTCTTTCAACATGTTCAAACAGTTTGATTTGTCACTTTGATCAAGGCTGTCAAATGTAAGCCTCTGGTGGCTCAAAAATGAGAAGATTGAAAGAAATCTGAACTCATTCCCGTCTTCCCTCTTTAAATGCAGCAAAATACACATATCTTTTTGCTGGAGCATCTTTTATGAGCGATGCAGGTGCTGTGTTGCGATTAATGTAAGCCCAGGAAGGATGACAGTGAGAGCAGAACACAAGAGGATCATTGTACTTTGGAATGAGACTTTTTCTGTCAGCCATTTTCAAACACATAACAACCTCTGAGAGAGAAGGAATGTGAGCCACACTGAGGCAGGGGACAATACGCACTCCCAACAGCATGCTCCTGTAGCTAAAAAAAAACACAAAGGTAAGACAAGCCTGCAGGACATGAAACTGTGGCTTTCCAGCAGAATGTGTTGGCCAGCATGAGTTCAATGAAAATCAGTCATCTGTGCACTCAGCTAGATTTTCCTTAACACGAAAGTACAACATGCAAAACAGTTTAACAGCACTGGCTTCAGTCCATCCTCCGGGCAAATTCTCAGCTCCGACCGCTGCTTCAAATTCATTACACATAATTTAAGCAATAACAATTTATTGCTGAAAGGGGAGAGTCTTTCCTCTTGCAATTAATTAATCTATTAATTGTAAGTGACTTATCTGCACTGAGAGGTGAAAGTCAAATTCCCTGGCACTAGCCTCATATTCTATTTGTGAAATAATCTCACATATCTGTATGACATTTAATTTTACTGCCAAATTGAGTTAATTTCAAGTCTGCCTGGTTCTTTTCAGAGGGCTGTACAAGTTCAGGGTGAAAGGCAGACAGACAGAGCACATGTCCCAATCAGGGGTACGTGGGATCAGAGATCATCCACATCAAACAGACACAGGGACACACAGACGCCTGCCTGGCTGTGTATTGTATGTTTAATAGCAGATGACAAGCCTGGAGACACGCAGGGGGCAAAACAAAACCAGTGCCAATTTAATTCTTGTCAGGCTAAATAATATTGCTAATGAAAGAGTCTTTAAGTTAGAAGTAGTCACACTGTTTGGAGTCAAACAACATCAAAGTCTGAGGTTAAAAGATATCCAGACCTTTACCGAGCAGCAGTGATGCTAGCATATTTGAGACCTGCTGTGTCAAACTCAGTCTCACTGAGGGCTTAGATTCGCCCTTTATCCACCATTGATCTCTGTCACCCAAGGTGCCCTCTGTGTGTCCAAATTACTGTTTTCATATTTACCTGTGTTGATCAGTCAAGATTAACAAGATCAAATTTAAGTCCTGCAGAGACACATCTCCTATAGGAACATGTACATGTGAATTCTATTGAATGAAAGAAAATGCCTTAAGTTTATTCTCTGGATCTCCACCCAGAGCTGCATCAATATCAATATAGCCATACATGTCTAAATCTGAAGCCTGAATTTTACTTTCACAGCTAACATTTTGAGTTGTCACAACAGGAGAAACAGTGGTGAAATTAAGATAATAATGCCTCAGGTCCATCAAGAGACCCAAGTTAACCAACATGCAGAATATCAGGACCAGGACAAGCTTATCTAAGTGCACTGTTGTCATCGGACACCCACCTTCTCTGGATTACATGTCAAAATGTCTGCTAGATTTGTAGAGGACAGATTGTTTTTTTTTTTATTTTCAAGGAAGTTAAGATTCCAGGTAATCCACTGGTCATTTAAATGTATCATTTTGCTGCAGGGCCACCTATAGGTGAAAACCCAGCAGAATTTGCAGGATCATTCAGTGCTGTAATTAATGTCACAGAGGGTATATCAATAAAAAAATAAATAAAAAAAAAGACCTTAAGAATCCTGGTTACACTTTAAGACTCTGAAATTAAATTTTCTTAATTAGCTTCTTATTGACGAATTGGGCTTCATAAAGAAAGGTGATGTCAAATAAGAATCAGGACTAACTCGAATCTTACTTTTAATGGTGCGTTGCTTGTTGACTGCACTGTCAATCAAATTTAGAAAATAAAAAAAAAAAGTGTCATAAATTTCTAAATGATAGAAATATTAAATTACTGCCAATTTTATCAGGGATATTTAGAGTTCTAAAAGGCATAAATTGGGAACAGCCAAGTGAATGATTTGCAAATAAGAAATAAAGCACCACCTAAAAAAAATGTATCTGAATTTTACACCAGAGGTCTTGAGATTTGAGCCAAAGTTTAACAAATATACTTGGACAAACTCATAAGTGGCTGAAACTCTACCCTACAAGAAATAAGGCATTTTTCATTTGCTCATCGAAGATCTGATGAATGAACCAAAGCCAGAGTCAATCAAGAGTATTAGCTATAGTGAAAGTTTTATTTTCCACCATTTTACTTAGAAAAGATGTCTCTAACCTGAGAACAGTGAGGCTGCTACACAGAGAAAGCTTTTTTCTTTCTTTTGCCATTTCAAAAAAGAAAAGCAAGAAAAAAAAAAGAAGTAGCCACAAATTATTTTGTGAAAATCCCATCTTCCAAAGCATTAATCATGTCTTACATTCTCTGCTCTCCTCTGAGGTGTACAAAAAAAACAAAAAGAAATTCTACTGCACATCTATCTTTCAACTTTGGCCACGAGCCTAGTTTGATAGATCAGACACTTGCACTATTCCTATCAGGTTTGAATCTAGCAGTTGCAGCAGAGCAGCACTTTCAAAGCACAAGCTGTTAACTTACAGAGTCTCAGATATTAAAATGTAATAATAGTCCACCCCATTTTGCCAGGGGTCTGAGTGTTGGTTTTCTCAATCCTGAGCTTCTGATACAGGGAGAAGCAATCACGGTGTAATGAGTGGCTCCGAAACTTGATATCCTTCTTCTGCTTTCACCCACGTTGTCCGAAGCAGAACAAAAACACATCATGTATTGTCATTCACAAAAATCATCAACAATATCAATATTGGCTTCTGCTGTTTGTGCAACCAATTATAGTTTACTTATTGTTTGCCTGAGTGGGTGGAGAAAAATGTGAGACCATTTCTAAGTTTCCCATTTTCCAAATAGTCAATCTTTTCTTGGAAAACCAGTTGTCGTTTCAGCTAAAAGAGCAACACAGTATTTCTGTGCGCTCCTTTTCTGTAGCGATGAAAAGTCTTTGAGTACTGCTCTCCAGGGTGCCCCCCACCTCCCCGCTCCCACCAACCTCCTCCTGTGTGTTGAGCTCTATTTGAAGAGTTGCAATACCAAAAATAGAGCAAACAGCCTGAACTGAAGCATGTGGGGATTATTCTTACACATATTCACACACCCCTAAATCACACAAGAACAAAAGATGAAAAAATAAACCCACAGTACCTAAACACGGCTTGGAAAAAATTGGGAACTGCTCTGCATTCCTCTCCAGTTGATGATCCAAAGTGCAGAGTTGGAAATTGTCTGTCTCACACTTTCATCTTTGAATTTATAGTTAAATACCATCAGAAAAATCTGAAGTCACAAATCTTTTTTTTTTTTTTTTAAGTGATTTTTCCCATCTAGCAAATGCCCAACAATTCAAGTATACCACTGTCTATTTTTCCATATCAAGCTTCAAGATTGCACACTTCATGGTTATCATTATGATGCAGGGCCAGCATGGAGCTAATGAGTTATTGATTGTTGACTCCCAGAGGTAATCTGCTCTAACATTCTGTAACATCTGTATTAAAACATGAGAAGTCATATTTACATAAATCAGCTGAGAGGCAACGGTGTGCGCAGCTTCTTGTTCATCTTTGGGTTTAGGTAAGTTAAGTGTGTCATGTTATTTCTATCTCTTGAACCATGTTTTGCATACTTTGATGTTTTCTCACTTAAAATTGCATCTCTGCATGAGTTTCAACGTAACTGGTCTCCATCAAGGCTTCTGTCAGCAAGCTAACTAATAAATTAAATCAGCTAAAAACAACATATTAATACAGAAATCAAAAAACACAAACTGAATAAAAGCATGAACTATGACAAAATTAATAACTGGGGAGAAAACAAAAACTGACAGGGAGCAAACTTCGAGGACAAAAATCATAGTCCATGAGTGAGGCTACATAAATACAAAACACAGGAGAAGTCCAGCAGAGGTTCTGTTCCATAGCTAGTGCTAGTAAAACACTCTGATGGAGGTGAGTGGACATCTTTTCTCGAAGCTCATTTCTACTGAGTTGCAACAGGTGGTTATCTCAATAGGACAGTCAAGTGCAGCCGCAAATGGCTGGTGAAGGGTTCGCAGCCTGGGAACCCAGGGAAGGAAGCAATCACTAAAAAGAAAGTGATTCTCCACATGTCCTTTTCCAATCGCCACGTCAGTTACATGTTTGAGTGGTGGCGCTCCTCCCTCCTCTTTTCATTAGGTTTACTGCGGCGGAGTCTCCCCGATCATCTCGATGCCGTGCTGCTGGAGCTGCGCTCGAAGCAGGGCATTCTCATTCTTCAGCTCTTCGATCTATAGAACAAAGGACAAAAAGAAAAGCCTCAGCATCGACTTCTTTATCCCAGTGACAGCTAAGCATAGTTTATGGTTTACAAACTTATTTGTTTGAAGACTGGTGTAAAGTAATGTATAAACAGGGCTGAGCAATACCTGGGATTAGATCAAATTCATGCAGCCCTGTTCAAAGGCACAACCAACTGGATAATCAAATCTTGAGGTATGTCATCTCTGCTTCATTTCCCGTGGGTGAACTCTGACTTCACTGCCCCCCCCTACAAGGGACTGAGGGAAGGATGGTATACTTTGAGCATCAGAATAAAAACATATTGCCTTGCAGGCCCGGGATTCAAGAGGGAGACGTGGCAGCCTCAGAGCTCCAAAATTTCACAATACTTTTGAGTGCATACGCATGCACTTAGTTCCCACACAACTCCTGTGTGTATTATTCCCGCAGTCTCTTAAAGCAGTGACAGGTAACACTTCTCATTATATGAGTGCAAACTCTTTGATCCGCTTTGTCAGGCTGTGATTAGCTATACAGCCTGCAATCCAAGGGGGTTTGTTTTGGAGAAATCAAGATGCATATGGAGCTAGGAGGATTTCTTCCTTCTGAGATTTACCCACTGAATGTTGCAATGCACCACACAGCAAACCAATCTATTCAGTGCTGTGGCAATCTTCACAGCCACATATGCAGCCCACTATGGCTGCCTTAATATGTGCCGATTTATTTATCTGCTACACCCAACCGCCTCAAAGGGAGCATTTTGAATTATAATTCATAGACCTTCTTTACCCATTACTGAAGTCATTGAAACTACGCTCCATGCCACATTTCCAGGCCAGAGCAAAGAGCGATATTAATACCTGCTGCCTGCACAACTCATTGTCCACTTGTATCCTCTCCACTTCCTTCAGACTCTCCTGCAGTCGCTGGTTGCTTTGCCTCAGCTCACGGATGTAGTCACATGCTTTAGATAGGATGCCTCCTTTGCTCTAAAGGGACAGAGATGGGATCATACAGATGAAAAGTAGAAATCTAAAATGGCAGTAAAGGGTAAAGTGAAAACATGCTTACTGCTCCAGTCTTGGTACTGTCCATGTTACAGTCAGGGATGATTTTGGAAAGTGTAACAATCCAGTTGTTGATCTTGTCTCTTCGCCGCCTTTCAACTAAAAAAATGGCATTTAAAAAAGGAACAGATTTAAAAATGTGTATTATCAGATTTCTTTTTTAACCGACATACAGAAGGGGGTGTTTTTTTTCCTTTCCTAGATCAAATACCCTGCCTTAATTTGGCAGCTCAACAGTAGCCTCTAGTGGGCAGTTCAAACACAAATGCTGCCATCTAGTTTTACAATAACAGCATATTTTGACCGAGCTTGGTGATTTTCTCTTACAGGAAAAGCTCCATTTAGACACCACACTGCATTGTGTGCTACTGTCTGAAATCAAAAGCCACAATCATCGCTAATTGCCCACCTTCATTATGTTGCGCTCTTCTCCTTTCATCTCTTGGCGTTCGGGGTCCATCCATTTTCCTGCAGATAAATAGAAAATAAAATACTTTTCATGCACGACAATATCTACCAATCTCTAAAGCACCATACAATCAAGTACAAATCCAATGCCTCAAATTTAACTAATCCCATGCCTATTCAAAACCCATTCTTCACTGTTATCTTTAAATTCAAGACAATTGTAATTGCTATCTAAAATAAGCTTTAGAAGTTGTGTGGTGCCTAAGGCAGAAAAACAAAGACATGCACTGCCTACACAAGCTACGGCTGCAGTTGTGACGCCCCAGCCCCCAGCCTCAAACACCATAACTGGAAAACTAAGGCCAGGCCCACCTTCTTCTAGCTGCCCTCTTCTCAGGTGCGGCCCGGAGGGAGGACACTGTTCCATTATGCTGTAAAATTACAAAACCACAGAAAACCAGATGCCATCTCTTGGAGTCTGGGTGTTTGCCTTATGACACAACCATCTCTTGTCTCTGGATCTTCCCTGAGGAGTCTGTTAATTAAGTCCCTGAGAAGTTATTGGGAGACTTATCCAGCCATCTTTCATGGCATGAACAAGCCAATAAACCAATAACAGGCTCGTGTAATATCACATGTGGACTATTCTATAACTTAACCATGTTCATATCTCAACCAAGGGCTGAAAAAAAAAAATACCTCAAAATCAATCAACTTCCATGAAGAAGTATAGAAATGATGCAGAGAAATACTTAATCTGCCCATGAACATTTTTCAGATTGGTCTCACTGTTGCTTACTCTCTACATTAAGTGAATAAGCATCTTATAAAAGGTCATCCTTTTTTGTTCATCTCCTCCTCAATCTCCAGCAGAGAATTTGTGTCCTATTAGCACAACTTGACTGCTGATAGTTTCTTTAGAGATGGTCTGCAAAGCTAAATGACACTCTCTTTTATCTCAATATATCTTAATGGGATTTCAGCTGTAAAATGGATTCTGTCTAACAGTACTCTTCTAAAATGAGGATGACTGTCTGAATAACCAAATGTGCATACCCAGAGGAATATCCCCCTTTTCACGATTTAGAGCCATATGTCATCTAAGCGCTCCTGAGAGTTTGTGTTGCCACAAAGATCTAGAAAATTAACAGAGCATACCCCACTGCTGAAGCACTTTCTTCATTTTATTTGAAAGAACTGAGCTTATGTGGTCTCATTGATCTGTGAAAGAAAAATGCCATTTCTACCCCTTCTGCCCTCTCTTTTAGAGCTCTACTATTTTCATAACCAAGCCATAGCCTTGATAATAAGACACAATGAGACACAAGGAAAGCAGCTAGGGCTGCTTACTATTCAAATGGATGATTTAACAGAGACCGACCATATTGAACATGAGCCTATTAGTCACCATTAACTGGATATGTGCAGAAATTGCTAAATTGACAACACAAGGTTTCCCCTAGCTTTATTTATCAAGATAACAATGTTGGATCAACCCAACCTATAAAGGTGTCCTGCAGCATATAAACAAAAACCTCAAAATACAGTCCAAGTAGTTTAAGCACCAACTTCAAAAACTAGGCTAAATGAGAACAAAACACAACTACAACAAAGGACACTTTAATGTGATACTAAATTAAAAGTGTGGAGCTTGCCATTTTTTTTTACACATAGAGAAGAATGACCTAATTTCTAAGTCCTAATGGAGAATTTTATTTTCCACAAGCACAGCCTACAACAATGGATCAGGGTCGGCACTGAACAAATGCTACTACAATCTGTGTCTCGCACATCAAGAGCTGGGAGAATCACCAGGGGAGTTATGGAAAGGGAGGGGTGCAGAGGAGAGGAGGGCAGAGGTTTGTGTGCCACTTCTCTTCTTGTGATCTTATTTGATTAATTCATTTGCTTTAAAAAGGAGTGTGGGAGAAATGTGGAAACTGTCCTCACCAGTTTAAACCTTCATGCTGCAGCAGCTCGTTTTCATCTCTGCAAACGGTAGATAGGGTGGGAAGTTTTCATTCACTTTGTTCACATGCAAGGGTAGTGTCACTGCATTACTCTACACTTAAATATATCTCCGACACTTGAAACTGAAAATCATTCATTATTCATTTAAGAGGGAATAAAGAGAAACAGACATATAGCACACAGGCATTGGGAGACATGAAAAAACATTTCATTGTATTCAGTGCATGCAAATGCAGACATAAAATGCAACAAAGCTATTTCTTTACTCTTGACTGGAAAGAGTCAACATTAAGTTTAATCAAACATAGAAAAGCTGCAGACAAATGTAAGGCTGCTCCACCCTTAAAGCTGCCCACATCAGCAAAGGAGCCAAAATTCTTCAGAAGTCTAAAGTTCTTGAAAAGAAGTATGGAAACAGCTGATTAGTTTAGTGTAGACACTCAAACTGATGTTAAAAAGCAGTCAGTTAAAGGTATGGTGCATCTCCTAACTGTGGTTTTCAATAACTCGGATTGATGCATTTGCCAACTACAACAAGTTGCGACCTTGTGTAAAAGTTCAACTGCTCTTAGGAGCACTAGCTGAATAACTATAATCCAGGACGAATCACGTGTTTAAAGGTTAAGTCGAGGAATATTCACTTAAGTCAGAGATAACTCAATTTGATAATGACTCATGTGCTCAGTTTTAGCAACCAAGCAAGCAAATAACTTTGGCTTTTGCTTTTACCGAACAATGGAAAAATTAACCTCTTGACATTCAAGAACTTTGCTTTTCTCAGCACCAGTGCTCATGTGCCAGTGTGTTTTTGGAGCTTGACAGAAACTTATTTTATAAAGAAGCATCCATAGTAAGCCAGAACGATCCTGGTGGCGTGTAACTACAAAAAAGAAAAAGTCTTTGTTCAGGTGGGCCTGCTGATCATGTCAATAGCTGAAATCACCAGCATGGGGCCAACAGTTGGAGAGTCTGAGACAGATCTCTTGAGCTGTACCTTTATAATGATGTGTGTTGTTGCCTTTAGAGACAGACTAAATGTGATTCTGAAGAAGAAGAAGAAGAAAAAAAAAAAAAACTATCCAACCACTACGTGCTGACATAGAAATCCTTGAATAAGCAAAGAGAAAAGAAATCAATCTCATGATAAAATAAGATAAGATAAGATTTCCTGGCAAGAAAAATGTTTGAGTACAAATTAAAGCAAGAGTGCTGAATTTGAGCCTGACATTTGTTAAAACAGATGTGGAAGTTGTTTTACATTCATGTGCTCCAACCGTATTCTGTCATGGGAGACAGTAAACTAACTAGCAGGTACATACATCACAGCCAACTCAATCCATCTCTTAAGCATTTTCCTGCATAAGCATGCTTTATTAATTTAATGCATCTTGATAATTTACTGATATCCACTTGAAACTGTGATGGATGGAGTTAAGTGAATAGAGTGAAGTCTCCATCAAGCAGAGCATCACTCTATAGGTATTATTGTTGCAATAAAAGGGTTACAGCACTGACACAAAATTTTATCCCTTTAATTACCGTAATCAGATTTAATCAACAGCTTTTAGCACTGAATATTATCTCCAATTTGAACCGAAACTTAACTTCAAGCTCAATATAAGAAATTGTAAGATTGTTAGATCAACACATGAAATACCAAATGTCAAGCTGCATTTAGGTGGAGGAGAATGAGTGTTTTACAAGAACCACTGTTTGTTTTAAAGAAAAAAAAAAATGTATCCGAGACTTAACTGTGAATGCTGTCCATCAAGCCGTAACAGAGAGAAGATACTTACGCTGGGTAGGGCTGTGTGCGCGGGGCAATGCTTCGTGGTGCGCCTGTCTGAATGACATCAGGGGGTGTCATCATCACATAAAACTGACCTGTAGGAACCATGGGTGTATGAAGTCAGCAAAGAGGAAGAAGACAGCACAACATTTTGTTTAAGATCCAGCTCTACTGCAGTGAATATCCTACAAGTAAGATCCAAAACCTCAGATGACCTCTGGTTTTCCTGTCTGTTATACCCGACTACAGGTCTTCCTGCTTAGTAAGACATCTTAAGGCTTTAGGATGCTCAACCAACATCAAGCACTTTAGCCCTTGCATCAAACTACCCTCCAATTTGAGCTCCAATCTAGTCTCACTCCTAAAGCGGCAGCTATTTTCCATTACACAAGACACACATCTGAGGTATCAACTGATATGGCGTTGAGAGACCGACTTCTGTGGGCGTGTGTGTGTCATGTGATGCAAGAAGACACAATGCTGAGCTGGAGACTGTAAGGGTATGTGGATGTGCTGGATTAGTCCAATCATCTACAAGATCTATAGTTCAGGGATGTAATATGTTAAAGAAACTTAATGTTTCAAGGAAACTCCCTCAGTGAAGGAATTTGTGTGACCCCTGATAGGGCCTGTGAATTGTTTCAGAGCATGACAAAACTCTTTGCTCAACTGGGAAAGGTGCTTTGGGTTTACAAGCCTGACTGAGCTTGGCAAGACTGATTAAACTCACATTTGTTTTATTAAGTACAAAATGGAAACTGTAGATGGTTTTACTACTTGGCTGTAATTTCAGTCACTGGAGAAAAAAAATTAAGCAAATAAAAGCAATAAGGAACAAGCAGCTCACAATCTTAATGGGTTCCAAATTTGACAATATCCTTGGCCATATTGAGATGGGAATTAAGTTGAGGTACAAATTCCATTTGATTCCAGTTTTGTGCCTTACCAGACGTGATGCCTGGGCCGACAAAGGTAAAAACTAAAAGCCTAGACAGCAGCAGAAACACTGAGTCACGAATTACAAATCCCAACAATAAATGCTGGCCAGGCACGACACTTTTCAAACCTGCAATGCTCAGCTCCTGAACCATCAGAAAATACTGAAAATGCATTATTCAATCAGCCGTCTATAACAGTATGCTTGCTCGATCTAGACCTTGCTGTCTCACAGAAATATAAATGCTGGTTGTACATAATAGAACTAAATCTCATGTGAAAAAAGCCAACATAAAACCACAAGGACACTTAGGACAGCCAGACAACGACATATGGCTGTAAGGATGAAAAGAGAACGAGTGGGAGGACATGTGACATGAAGTTAACGGCAAATAAATATGATCCATGTAGCCAATTTAGTTTTGGCCTGCAGTAATATTTAAGTTGGAAGAGGCATATTTTAGTCATGGCAGGATTTTTAACATATTCCTGAGCAGAGACTGAGCAAAATATGTTGCAGATTTTTTTTATTCCAAAACTGAGCACAACTTTAATAAACAGTATCTAAATCTCCAGCTATAAAAACAAACAAAAATGCTAATGTTCTGTTGAGAGAGGTTCTTCGTTCATATTTATAACTAATAAAAAGTGAAAACATTTTTTTTAAACATACGGCAAAGCTGTGGGGATCATGGTTCTTTTAGAACTAGCCTACTAAAAAAAGAGAAGCTAATCCAAATTGAAAGTACTTGTAATGCACTCCTGTTTGTCAAAATAATGGCTTAATTAGCCCCGTGGCACTGTGATGTGCTTCAGGCCAGATTAAGAGTAAGAACTGACTCACCCCCTGCCTGTGTGAGTGTTGGGTCTGTGGCGGCCTGCACAGACACAGTCCCGTCGCTCACCGCGGTCGCGGGGAAATAAGCGAAGCGGGTCTCCCCTCCCACCGCCTCTCCTGCTGGGCTTCCTCCATTACTGAAAGGGTTTTGGATCACAGCCTGTGACAGATAAGAGACAAACAGGAGAGAGACATGAGCAAGTAGCGGTGGAGCAGTCACAGCAGGTAAACGCACACCTCATTCTCAATAATGGTGTCCCTTCTAGACCCCCCGAGAAAGACACAGTGAAGTTTGACAGCTGGGATAAAGAGGAGAGCAGGAGCAGAGGATATCTTCTTAGCAGGGATAATGGCAAGGTCAGAAAAACCATCAGTATACTTTGAATGAATACTATTTTTTTCATGAAAATCCCATATTCTAAACCAAAAATAGGTTCTAAATCTGGCTGAAACTTTTGTACAGTTTCCCAGAATGACACTACAAAAAAAAACAAAAAAAACAGACAACTACATCTTAATCTCCTTATTCTGAGAATTGAACATCAGCCAGGCTCCATGCTCAGGCACACACTAAACTGCGTGTACAGCTTTGCCATTTAACAAACCATCAGAGGTAAACAGATATAACGTTTTAGTACTAATAACTATAAGAACAACTGATAATATTCCATTTGTTCTAGTTGATAAAGGCATATTTATTTATACATTACATATGTACAACACCAATACTCCAGAGGGTGTTAATCATTCCTAAAATGTCAGCTGAGACATATTACTCAGCTGTAAACCATATCTTTACTTTGACAAGTAGCATTAGTTTGTAATTTGTCAAAACAATCCAACCTCATCCCAAAAACATGTGGATGAGGAGGGGCCAGCATGTTAACTGAGGGAGGTGGTTAAAGGTCTCGCATTTCCGCTAGTTTACATTCTCCTCATTTAACAGAAGCCAGAGAAAAGGCTTGCAATCTCTTCCTTATTGGTTTATTCAATTAAGCATAAAGACAACAAGCATTGCTGTGGTGGACTCGTATAAAATATAACCTCAAAAATAAGTTAATAAATATATACAGAAAGATTCAATTAAATTGAAAAAAAAGGGTTTCTTGTCCACAGTCGTGCTCTGAATTATCAGACAGTTTATATTTGGTTGTTGGAAAAATAGCAATAAATGCATTTTCTTACTTACTGGTCACTAACACATCGTGTGTCCTAACAGGAAAATAAATTGTTAGCTTTTTCACACATCTTTAAGTGTTTTGCACAAGCATGTCAGGCTGTGTTCACAGAGACAAAAGAGGTCAGTAACATAATCTCATATTGGTTTGAGTTTCTTCAGGGAGATTATTCCCTCATCTCTCAAGACATGCATGAAGAACACAGTTAGTTTTTAAAAAAACAGTCAATACTGGGTTCTTTTCAATCTTTAAAAAGGTTGCGTTACCTGAGCCACGGCCTGAGGAGCCCCAGCAAATGCAGCTGTTGAGACGACACTCACTGCTCCTCCTGCATCCTCTCTTCCATCAAGGTGCTGGTCAGTCACCTGAACAACACGATACGTCACCTGTAGGGCAGAGATGGAAACATGTGTAAAAGAGACTGAGAGGAAAACAATTAGGAGCCGAGAGCTTCAATTCTCTACAGCGCATAGAGCAGGTGTACTGCTAACGGAACAAGACCTTACCTGGCTTGCAGATTTGTTTATCATATCTGTTTGTCTTCAGTTCAGCCAATTCTGATATATCCTATATAATAGTATAATCCTAACCCTCGCAGAGCACGGATCTCACCATCCAACACAATATGCTTATGCTTCAGAATGTGCCTGATTTGATTTTAAAAACAAGTGAAGAAAATGAGCTTGTTTGTTCCAAGAATCAGTATTTGTATCCCTCTATCATGTGACTCTCCTCCTGACTGACATGTGACAGTTGCCCCATGCCAATCCTAGACCAGACTAGAATCACATGATCGTTCACACTGGATGTGTTTACGCCAAATAAGCCACATGGATCACTGACTTAATTCTCTCCAGTGTAAATCACCCAAACATGGATAAACCCACTCCAATGTCACAGTTATTTTTCCAGTTTATTTACTGGTATTACCATTTCATTGTTCTTCACTGAAGATAATTTCACATTAGTGACTGGAATAAATCCTTGATGATAATCACTGGTCAATTGTGGGAATAGAAAAAAAAAAAAAAAAAAAGACTGAGTTATACCTTCAGGCAATTTAGAGACAGCTTCCCTCCTGACTTTGGAAATGGGCAGGGACACAAAACATTCAGCAAAAATAAACAACAGCTACACAAGAAATCCCAACAGGAAGCTCTGTTTGTGAAGACACATTCTCCAAGTGAACTGACGACAATTTTGCAAAAAAATCTAAAACAAAGCTGAAATCTCAGAGTAAACTTAAAGCTGCAGTCTGCAACTCTTTTTCAAGCATAATGCCTGGAACTGTCCGGGGATTCTGAAAGTAGTACATTAAATACCCCAATACAAAAAAAAATGAGTTCTCTAGGTCCCCTATATGTCCCGCTAGGTCCCTCCAAAGCCAGCAGGTTTGTTTACAAAATTGCAGACCGGACCGGTAAAAGGTAACCAATCGGGTTTACGAGCTGGGCTCTGTTGCCTGTCAATCACCGATTGTGCACGCGCGATACAAGGTAGGCTCGTCCCCACGCTTATTATTGAACTTCATTACGGGCTAGTCTACTTACTGTGTCTTCCATGATCGCAAATGACAGCTGAGTTGATGAATGAGGAGTCGTGTGGGCGCATCTGGTGTGCACGTAGACGTGCACGAGTTCTCATGTGTTTTGAAGGGGCGGGACAGGAAGTTGAATAACTTTTTATTTTTCGGTTAAAAAATAAGCATTTCTTGCATTTTGCGACTACGGAGGTCACCGTTTTCAACTTCAAGCGTTCTGATAGATCATGTAAACTCTTAAAATGCCAAAAAGTAGGACTTTACGTATGACAACAACAAATCTTGCAGACTGCAGCTTTAATGGCAAGCTTACATACAAGGTGTGGAGTGTTTTTACCGTTTGTGTCATCTTCCACCCCACTGACAAATTGTGCTATGAAAGTGATCAAATTCTTCTAAAACACCCTTATCAATAGATTATGAGGGCCTGTTTGTTGCTAACTGTAACCAAGCACAAACACCCTTTGGCCATTTTTCCAACCTGACATTTAAAATGATTCTGGGGTGTTTTTTCCCTTCTCTGCCCAGATCCAATTTTACGCATTAAGTTGTTGCTTAATCTTAATATCCAGGCCTGTATGCCATCAGGAGCACTTAAAAGTCCTTCTTAAACCGGCATTAAAAAGCAGCACACATCAGTAATGTCACATCCTTCCCTTAGTTACTTACCTGCCCGCCCTCAGTGCGGAACTGATATTGTATGTTTTGGTCACCAAATGCTGCAGCCTGCTGAACACTGGCTATTGTAACAGCCGTGTGCTCCTCTCCTGTCCCGTCTCCCAAGGAAATTAGGGCAGAAAAAGAAACAACCACTTGTTAGTATGAAAGAGAAAGAAGTCTAACACAGACAGCTAACAAGAGCTTTATTGTAGTTGCAGTAAACAATGCCAGAGGTTACAGTATGCCAAGCAATGCATATCTATATATCTCTAATAACTGTATTTTGTCACACCTGTCAGAGGCTTTGGCACACATCACTGCCATTCTAATGCCACACGTTGTCAATAAAAACATAATGAATAAATGCTTACCTTCAGATGTCTGAACAACCTCTTCTTCTTGCTTATCTTGACTGCAAGTCGCATGCATAAAACAGAAAGAAAGAAAAAAACTCAATTTGACAAACTCCGTGACGAGCCAGCATTCCTCAATCTTATGTTCGAATAAACATAATTATTACCCACGGACTTAACTCATGCCAAATTTGTGCAAGACATAAGCCAACCAAGAGCATATTCTTGTTGAAAAACAAAACCCTTACTTCTGTCCCAGGCTTGTGGCTTTCAACACAACTAAGTGTGTTTTAAGAGCTAGCTTACGCTGTCTTAGCTGCTGTAGTATTATAATCTAATTATGATGATGTTTTCCACAATATAACATTACCTTGCTTGCATACAGCTAGCCATCTATACCGCTTGAAAGCTCTTTCACTATTACTGGTAACTACAGTGCAGTCCCCTTTATAAACTCGTTTTGACAACAGTTTTCAGCTCAGGCCTTGGTTAGCGTCGTACAGCAGCCATCTGAAATAGCATGTTGGAGCTAGCCTGTGTCAGTTAGCCATTTTGGCCGAGTCTCGGTTACCTTGTGGTGTCCAGACTCTGTTCAAGCATATCCATCAGGGTGAAAATAAAAAGTGATATTCGGTGTCACAGACGGAGATGGAAGTGCTGATCACGGGAACAAACACTCGGGTCATGTGAGACAGACAGCCCAGGACACGTGAGGTACGGCTCGGTGTCGGAGTTAAAATGGAGGCCGCTGCTGCCGCTGGGTGATCAGAGGTGACTCTGTTCGCGGATTTGCTCGCTGGTGAACACAATCAACCCGTCCGAAGCGACTGTTGATCTCCAACCGTGGCCGCAACACCGTAACACAACAGCAGTTTACGTGCTGGGAGGACGTTATTATTTGATATAATTTAGGATTAAAAATAAAACATAACCAGATTATGACCCGAGAGCAACACAACGTTGTTAAAGTACATATAATCTTCACATTCAAAATGTAGGAAACGCCCTGTCTCACAACCGAACAGTTTCTACCACACAGGAAGGGTATTTTACATAATGATTAATACCCATCCCCAGTAAATGTTTCTAATTTATATCCAATTGCTGTTGTTATTATTATTTTCACATTTTTCATCTTAATTTTTTGGCTCAATGAACAGAGCTATAGCCTACACATATTGTAATGGTGATGTTCTTAGTTCATCAGAAGGCTTGCTTAATGAACTGCCATAAATCTTATTTTGACAATCACTACTAATAAGCTATAATAATCATGACAATAAATACTACTAATAAACTATACATATATTTCTTTACCGATCATGATAAGAGTGCCTGATGTCTATCCAGTCTATCAATTTAGGTTGGAAGTGGCCATGAAGATGTAACTGATAAATTGGCATGTTTACATTTTTTTAATACCAGAGCACTTTGTCTGAGGAATAGCTAGGCAAAAGATTAATTGAAAAAAATCATACACAGTCACTCAGCAGTGCTTTTTTTTAACCAAGAGAGAGGTTTTCCTCGAATGCATTCAAAGAGAAAATAGTTTATGCCCAGTCTAGACTGGAAATGGTCATAAAGAGGGGGGGGGGGGGGGGATTTATACAATTTAAACTGTGCATTCATTTAATCTTTGTTTTTTTTTTTAAAAAGGTAATTTTTCCTGTATAAGAAAATGAAAATAACTTGAAATTGAGACACAAAGAAACTGTAATAAAAAGGCATGTATTGAATATCATATTCAATACTGTGTTTGGGCTACCCCTAATTTCTTTATATTTTGAGTCCAATTAGCCAGACTTCCTTATAATCATTTAAAGTGGACTTGAGCAATAGCTATCGTAGCTTTCTGGGGGTCTTTTTAATTTTTTCTTTGGATACTGACTGCTTTTCCAGTCCAGTCTTAGTACCTCACTTTTTTCCAGATGAATGTATGAAAAAATGAGAGCTGGCTGAAGAATTTGTTATAATTCATCTTGTTGTAACTTGTAATGCAATGCTCAGTTGGGGAAATTTCCTCGTGTCATTCACATGGATGTGACTTTAATATCTAAGTATTTTTGCTGACTAGTCACACATCCCATACTCACATAAGAAAAATACTCTTGAAAATCAGCAGCCCCCCCCCCCCCCCCCAGAAGGACAGAAATATAAAATCAGCTTTAGAAAAACTCAAAGAGCCAAAAACCCAAGGGATTTATTGCTAACGGTCAGTATCATTCTCTCCGGGACACCTTCAGATGTCCATGGCCTGTCTGGTCAAAGCTCTTTTTGAACCAAGGAGTCAATTTTACAAGATGGTTGTAATTTTACGGCCGATTGGTGTATTTTTCAATGTGCACTCTGTAAATAAAATTAACTAAAATTATTTTGATCTCAGGGAGATTTAAGGATGTAGTTTGTGTTGCAGTTGTGTGTACTACATTGTTTCTGTTGTTAAAACAACTTTTACTGATATAGCTGAGCAGAAAAAATATCAGAAATTCTATAATACAACACAGCAGCCCCACAAACCTCCAAAATAATGTATAGATATATAAATAATAACTTTGAACCAACACTACTCCGAAAACAGAAAACACCGTTTTATAAAGATATGTATTGATGTGCCTGTTAAACTAAGTTTTTCATTTATCTTTGATAAGACACATTATCTAAGAGTAGCCACACGTGATTAAATTCTGAATATCAAAATCATACCCAGTAACCCAGTCACGCTTATGTGTGTGCCATTTTACTGTTATTAGCCACGAACTTTGCCCCACAGAGAGCGGAACCCTTCTTTTATTTTTGTTTTATTCACGACTCAGATATGAGGAGCACCGTGTTGCTTAGGGTTGGTTTGTCCCAGAGCTTTTTAAGTTGTTTGATCGGTTATGAAACTCCCGATAATTTTTTTTTACATTTTGTGAAGCTTTAGATTTTATCGAAAAAAATGTAAGTTTTATTTGTCATTTAGTCATTGAAGCTGCAGTTTCTTCACTGAATTTAACAACGACGTTGTACGAGTTTTAGCCAATAAGCGCTCAAAACACTGAGTAATGTATCCTTCTCATTGGTTGGAATGGTAGGCGGTCCCCTTAGTTCCCCCCCTGGAGTCACCTTAAAATAATACCGACCTCTTCTCTTTGGGTGAAGGTTCATTGCGGTGACTGTTACCTTTTCTGCCCGTAACTGTATAAGCGTTTCAACCACAATGTCCGGCCGTGTTCTCGTTGGCGTTAAGCGTGTTATTGACTACGCTGTGAAGGTAACATTTTTTGCTGTCTCAACTGGCATATTTAAACTGATCTGTCTTTACCCTTTGCTCCTTCAGTTGACTCAGTGCTTTGCTAGCTAACTTTAGCCGGTCAATGTCTGTTCATATATTTGAGAGATAAGCCTATGGGCAGCAGCGAAAAGTCATATGGTCATTTTACAAGATGCACCGTGGTTTATAATTGAAAATATTGTTAAGAACGTAGCGATGCTTGTCTTATTGCTACCTACACACGCTGTTGTCAGGCCTGTGTTTTTAAGTTGTGTAACTGTTAGGCTGAACAATTAACATCCCAAGAATAAGTTTACCACCCTTCCTATACTAAGATGGTCTTTAAGGAAAGCGTTCATTGTGAAGTCTGACAGTTATTGTGATGTGGATTTTCCGTTACCTTTATTGATCTCTGAAGATGAAACCCATCACCATAACCTATAACCTTATCAGCTGTTTAATGAAATTCATCCAAGTGCACTCCTGTCCCAGCTGCCCTTAGCAGGATCTGTACGGTGTAGTGCAACAACTGGTTCTGGTTATGACACTGTCCAGATTGTCAGATGAAGGCCAAAATATAATCAAAAAGGAAAAAGCACCCCTGTTTAAATTGCTTTGGAAAAATAGGCATATTTGCCTGTTTTTGTCAATTTTCTCTGATTTACATTCTCAGTTTTTTGTCCAGGGTGCAACATTTTGTTGTAGTTTTTCAAAACAAACAGCTCTGATCCTCATAACTTTGTGTTTTTATGGTCTGCAGCTGGTCCATGAGGAAATGTTTCAACCAGTTTGTTATGGAAGATCTTGACTTGTTGGCACAGAACCCTTATCTCGATCACACCGAATGCTTTTGGTGTGAGCTGTAAGCCAGAGCTTTACACAGAACATCATTGATATACCTCAGTGTTGTTTTAGTGACAAATGTGGATCAAATCCTGCAACCATTGTCCAGGTTTTTTATGCAAGTCTGTCTAGTGGAGAAGAATATACCTCTTTTTTTTCTGGATTGATTGATATCGTGAGAGAAGTCATCCTCTATATTTTCTAAAAGCAAATTACGAACTCATCCAAAGGGAAAATTTTGCAAGCTACAGCCCTCTGGATTGATCAATAAATGGTTTCTTCCTCACAAAAATTACTGGATGAGCTTGTATCCAGGTGACAAAACTGCAATTGGCGGTTATAGACTTGTAATAAATTTACTTACAAAAGGGTACATTTTCATAATTTGTCAATTTTTGTTGACTCAATTTTTAATTAAATGAGTCAATAAAACACAATTTCATAGTTATGAAATGAGCAAGGCTGCTCAATTTCTCCATTGATAAAATAAATTCACAACTCTACAACATAAAAATTCATGTAGAATATAGCACATACTTTGTTGTCTACAGTAGTAGATCAACCCTCATCTTACATTGAAGCTCCCAGATCAAGGAAGTGACGTCGATGCAGCTTTAGCAGCAGAGAAGCTATCAGGCTTGTGTTGATAATAATAATCTCCTGGACTATGTACAAACTTCCAAATGCATCGTTTTGTGAGTACAGACCATAGTTGTACTACTGTAGAAGTTTGGTGTCATGGCATGTGATTTCAGTGTGGTAATTTTGGAGATACTGCCAGGGTTCGTTAGCGCTTGTACTAAGCTATTCGGGATAACTCAGTAACTCAGCTGATGGTCAGCCAATATCGGAAAAACTTCGGGTGGGCTACTGGGCTGGATGTCACGGTTCAAATGACCCTAGGGTGAATCTACTCCGAACCGTCACTTTAAAAAAAAAAAATTTTGAGAGTTTACAAATCTGGCTTTTATTGCTTTGCCCTAATCATCATCAACATGGAAAATAAACAAGTTTTTTTTTGTTTTTGTTTTTTTCTTTTCTTCTCTTTCATGTGACTTAAAATTTCTGACCTGTCACTTTACATTAGGTTCTAAAGGGAGAAACCTACATATACCTCTTCCAAAAGAGATGTGGAGACTCATTTCTTTTCAAAGTTTTTTGTGTCTGCTGGCATTGATCTGACTGACATCCCCAGACAAAAGCACAGTTCTTCATTCTGCCAGAGAGAAAAGACATTAGCTCTAAGGTTCATCTTGTTCCTGGACTGGATAGTTACTGTAATCTGGAACACCTACGGTGACTGTCCTGTTGTTTTGTTTCGCAACAGATTCGTGTGAAGCCAGACAACAGTGGCATAGTGACGGATGGAGTCAAGCACTCAATGAACCCCTTCTGTGAGATTGCTGTGGAGGAGGCGGTCAAGATGAAGGAGAAGAAGCTCATTAAGGAAGTTGTGGCCGTCAGCTGTGGGCCACAGCAGTCCCAGGTTGGTGTGCTGATGTCAGGCTCTGAACCACTCTCGTTAACCATGGTTCACAAGGCCTACAGTAGTCATTCTTTAGAAAAAAATTGTAACATTTCTTGCAGTATCATGATCAAGCTGCCAGTGTATAAAAATCACATCGTAAATGTTCCATTTGCCTGAGATGCTGATGTCATTATTACTCTTTTAGTGCTTTATGTGCAAAATCAGATTGCAGGTCTCCCTTATGTTTATTGATAGAACTGTTAGAATACCTTTTTTTGGTAACAACCACAACCAGTAACATGATCAGTATTTCAGAATTTGACAAATGTTAATTGGTAAAAATTCTGAAATGGTTGTTTCCACATGTTTATCTCACACAGGAGACCATCCGTACTGCCCTCGCCATGGGGGCTGACCGTGGCATTCATGTGGAAGTGAGTGGGAAAGACTATGAAACCCTCGGACCTCTGCAGGTGTCCAAGATCATGGCTGCATTGGCCAAGAAAGAGGACGCCCAGCTAATTATTCTTGGAAAACAGGTGAAAAATGCAAATAGATTTAACTGGATATCCACATTGTGCTCCCTTATACTAATGAATTCCTGCTTTGTTATTTTATAACTTGTATTCCTTTCATAGGCCATCGATGATGACTGCAATCAGACTGGCCAGATGACGGCAGCTTTGCTGGACTGGCCTCAGGTTTGTTGCAACTTAAATACATCAGGAATTGCCTCTGACATTTGGTTTTGGCCTTGGGGCACACTCATAAATGTCATTGGATCATCTCAGCTTCTATATTTTCTGTTGTTCCTAACAAGTGTGCTGTAACAGTACTGGTGTCAGGATATGCTCCTGTTCACACTGGCTTATCAAGGTTAGTGGAGACTGGTTTTAGTCGGTATGAGCTACAGTGTTCCTGCTCAGATCAACACAGCTGGCCAAAGGCTGTCCATGTGTTTATGTATTTGGCAGACGCTTTTATCCAAAGCGACTTACACTCATATCCTTATATCACTCAGGTAGCATAAGGGGGTCTTGCCTTAAGACCCCTACTGGAGGTAGTACTTTTCATGCAGGGGTCAGGATTCAAACCCTGCTACACTATCCAGGTTCAGAGAGGTGGAACAACATTCTGCTTGCTAGCAAACAGATGAAAGATTTTTGTGTGTTATGTAACAATGTACAGGTTGAACGGTTGGGAACACAAATCAATACGTAAATCTAAACGTTTAACGGCACCTTTGATGGCTAGTACCCTTGTACCAAGTAATATATGGTTGAAATTGCAGTTCCACCAATAAGCCAGCAGGTGGTGCACAAGGACTATATAATGACTGTTTTGTCTGCCCTGCACAATTTAGGGTTCAGAATAGGCTTCCCAATGGACTATTTCAACAATATTTATCATGCTGTGAATTTTTTCTGTATCTTCATGTTGCAGGGTACCTTTGCATCAGAGGTGTCATTCGACGGAGATAAGATTAAGGTGGTCAGAGAAATTGATGGTGGCCTGGAAACTATCAAGATCAGCACACCAGCAGTGCTGACTGCAGACCTGCGACTCAACACCCCCAGATATGCCACCCTGCCTAATATCATGGTAGGTAGCGGGGTATTGTCCTCTCAAACGTAAGAGAAAAAGACAAGGATTCAGTCACTAAGTTTGGAAACATTGAGATCATCTTAAAAATTAAATTTAGACAGCTGTCATGTTTTGCAGTTTTTAAAGTGACTCAAAAGAAACACTCAGTTACAATTCTTATGTAGTAAATAATCAGTATAATATTCATCTCACTTCTTTTAGAAAGCTAAGAAGAAGAAGATTGCTAACATGAAGCCTGCAGACTTGGGGGTGGACCTCACATCACGGTTGGAGGTGGTGAGAGTGGACGAGCCCCCTCAGAGGGAGGCAGGGGTGAAAGTGGAGACTGTGGAGGACCTGGTGGGCAAACTGAGGGAGACGGGGAAGGTATAGAGGCTTTAGGAGCACACAACCCAGCAGAGAGGTAGGTATCAGCATATTTACCTGTATAGAGTTTGACCAGAACATGATATTACAACCAGCTAAATGCATCTTTTTTTTTTAATGTTTAGAGAGGATCCTGCAAACAATTTGTATTCATTTGCCTAGATTCACTTTGCTATGTCATCAAGGACTTCAACTAACAATTTATTATATTTCAGATATGAAAATGATGACAATAAAGATGCATTATTAATAAAGAAAAGGCTATCATAATAATTACAAGGTGAATATAGTTGTGACCTTTATGTTCATGTAAAAGTTACCTTTTGTGATAAATCATAGACGGGCTAATGTCACCACCTTTTCTGCAGTAAAACCTCAAAGAATATTGGCATCAAAACTGATTTAAAGATGTTAATTGCAGTCTTTGTCTTGAGTTACTTTCTACACTCTCTTCTCTCTTTGCAGGACTCTAATGAATAACAGGACTGTATTGCATAAGCACACCCACAGGATGAGCTTATCATCCGTATCAGTCTAATCCTTCTGTTTGAGACTTTGGCTCCTGGGGGTATGCAGGGAGGTACCAACAGGAGAGGAGGAGTACTGAGGCACACTGTCCCGCAGTCAGACAACCACAATAAACATCATCTTGTCTTTTATGTACATTTTAATTTAAATGAATGGTTCATCTGTACCAATAAATCCTACTGCAATGACCTTTTTAGCAGTAAATTAACGCCAGACACTTCGTCCCTCATGCTGCTGCTTGAATGAACTGTACACTAACTCAACATGTATGATGCATCGAGGTTTCATCTTTTTAATCTTGTAATGTAGTCACGCGTGTTCAGAGGTATAAATTATAAATGTAAATATGGACCCAAACATGTAGAGATGATTATGTTCTTCAAGATTAGCGTCATGACTGCAGTTAATGTACCTGGGACTCTGTTTGAGACTGACCAGACAGTGTCTCTCAGTATGTGTAAGGTGAGATGATCACAAATCTGAATTATACCGTAAGCGCCTGAATTTTCTGATTGTACAGAACAATACCATGACAATAAAGCAGCCAGTCTTTTTCATATCATCCCTGTGTACGTCGCTTTTGTTTGAACTTCTGATTCATGTTAAATCAAGCAGCCAAAACTATATTTCTATTGAAACTAATTGATATCTGTTCTCTTTTAACCATTTACTTAAACATTTCACATTATCATGATATTACAGTATTCATGATTTCCTGTAAGTTCAGTTATGAAATGTTTAAGACTGTTTCTTTTTTCGTGCCCTTTCAGTGCAACTACTCTGCATTAGTTTGAATATTCAGTTGTTTCATCGGGAAAGATTTAAGCAGGATTTAGCTTCAGATTCGACTTAATCTGTGTTTTCAAGGATGTAGTCTGTGCTGCTTCCAAATTGTAGGTGTATAATGCTTCTACACCCTTCTTGTTTCTGTTTACAGAAGGAGAGTCGAGATCAATTCATTTTTGTTCCATTAATTCTTGGTAGTCATTCAGCCTGAAGCAGCAATCTCTTCACAATTTGAATTTTGGTTTAAAGGTGAAAAAGGAGATCATTATAAAAGATACTTATGGCCTAACTGTAATACATTTGAGATTGAATAAATCCACTTTTAACAATTAAGTATTTCAACTTTAGAGCGTTTATAATGGTGTCTAAAGCTGTTCATGTAATAGTTTTAAGTAGTGCCTTTTAAGTCTTAATACCAGAGTTATACCGAGCTTCTTCTAATCTGCAGAAGAAACAAAAAAAGAAAAGAAAACATGATCATAATAAAACTTTGTACTCGTACTTCTATAAGTCACAAAATGAAGGTATATTATACAGTATAAATATATACATATATACACGCAGTGTCCCCATAATTATTGTTTTAAGATTAAGGGGCGTGGCCTTCCTATAACTATCCAGGCTTTGACGCACAGGTGAGCTACTCACGGCTGTTAGCTGTCCCTCGTCTCTCGGTCGCACAGGAGGACAAACAGACGACGAGACGCCGTGGACTCTTCTTTGATTTTAGTTAAAACTATCAGAACTCGAATTATT
Organism: Odontesthes bonariensis; assembly: GCF_027942865.1. NCBI lineage: Eukaryota > Metazoa > Chordata > Actinopteri > Atheriniformes > Atherinopsidae > Odontesthes > Odontesthes bonariensis. The sequence goes on from NC_134510.1 coordinate 30,925,218, forward strand.
CATTTTATACTTTGTTGCGGAGCTCCTGAAGTGGTGCGTCTGTTCTACTAAAAATGAAGTGGATGGAAGAATTAGATGGATTAAACTCCGTTTTTCTGGCCGTTTTATTTAGTTTTACATTTCAAGGTGAGCTTAAAATTGCGTTCCAGTTTGATAACTTGACGTTTTGCTCTACTTTGTTTTCACAGACAATTTACAAAAAAAAAAAAAAAAAGGCTTATTTTAATTTGAATAGACTCATTTTTACATTTTATTCCCGAAAGTCTTACAGAAGTCTTGTTTTTCTTATGGGCCCACAGTCCATTAACGATTGAATGAATAAATTAATATTTCATCTTTGAGCTCATCACATTGCTCCTTCCTGACAGGTGCCAACTGTGAACTAGTGGTTTCTCCTGCTGGTCCTACTGTGGTGAATACGTTAGCTGGCAGCACTGTGACTCTGGCTGTGTCCTTCAGTGGTGCTCCAGACCCAGTGGTTGCTTGGATCAAGGAAAATATACCTGTCGGCACTTGGACTATAAAATCCAATTCCCCTCCAGACATAGCCAAAAACAGCAGGGATGTGCTCACGATAGAGAAAGATGGTTCCCTTACCTTTATAAATGTGCCACTTAACTTTACTGGCAACTATACTGTGGAGTTGACAAAGTCTGGACTGGAAAAAGCTTCAACTACTTTCACTCTGAAGATATTTGGTGAGTACTTCACCGAGTCAAGTTTGGATATGTATTGGTGTTGTGGCAAGATGATTTAAGCTGCTTTAACTTTCATATGATGTAGTTTGGAAATTTCTGCGTTGCATTTTGTGGCACATTTATTCATGTGCCATCCCTAAAAGCATCACAGAAATTACCTTTGAAAGAAAAATGCCTTTTTTTTTGTCCTCAGAAAACATCCAGACTGTGACTCTAAGCACTCAGCCGGATGTTGCCAAAGAGGGAACTGAACGCTTGACCTTAAACTATAGCATGCGGCAAGGAGTTGTCGAGCAACAGATTTGGTACTTTAACGACAGAGAATTAAAAAACAACTTGCACTATTTGGTGGAAGAAAGGAGCCTTGTGATCCTCAGACCAAACCGAAG